>NC_062567.1:40996033-41298783 GCF_022837055.1 Prionailurus viverrinus | reverse complement strand
CAAACTGTCTAGTGATAGGACAAATATCACAAATGACACATGAAACCAGGCACAAGAAAACCAAGGGTAACACATGGTACCACGGACTTTGGCCAGACCAAAGAAAGATGAGCTTGGGCTGAGCATAACTGAACACACTATTGACTGCATAGCAGGGAAGGACTCCTGATTTCCTCAGGATTCATATGTTTATGGAGGCAATGAGCATGTCAGGGACCATCTACCTGAGCTAAATTCACTAAGTCATCCAGCAAGTTAATAAGTTTGTCTCTCTACAGCCATAAAAATACTTGTAATGTAAGGTAGAGGAAGTGAAGATGTAAAAAGTATTTTGGTGACAGATACAAAACATATACCTCATAAAAAATGGGAAAGAGTTGGAGTGATGTCAACAAAATAGCAAGCTAGAAAGTTCCAGGCTCCTGTTTTCCCCATAAAAATAAATGAAAAAGAATGGTTATAGACTGGCTAAAATAACTTTGTAGGTGCTCTGGGAAACTGTCAAAGATCCACAGCCGCCAACAGAATGTCCAATCAAGGAAAAGCCACATTCAAACCAGTAGGAAATTTTGTCCCCCAGTCTCCCTGACATGGCACGGCCTTGGTCTGGTGGAGGTGGCAACCGAGATGTCGAGCTCAAAATTTGAACCCTTGGACTGCACAGTGGTTCAGTCAGTTGAGCATCTGACACTTGATTTCAGCTTAGGTCATAATCCCAGGATCATAGGATCGAGCCCCTCATCGGGCTCCATTCTGTGTGTGGAGCCTGCTTGGGATTCTCTCTCGCTCCCTCTCTGCCTCTTCCCCACTCATGTTCACTCTCTCTCTCTCTCTCTCTCTCTCTTTCTTTCTCAAAATAAATAAATAAATATTGAAAGAAAGAAAGAAAGAAGGAAGGTGAGAGGAAGGAAGAAAGAGAGAGGAAGGAAGGAAGGAAGAAAGGAAGGAAGGGAGAGGAAGGAAGGAAGAAAGAAAGGAAGGAAGGGAGGGAGGGAGGGAGATGGACAAGAGATAGCAAGCATTGGCAAAGATATGGAGGACTTTGTTGGTGCACTGTTGGTGGGAATATAAATTGGTGCAGCCATTGTGGAAAACACTACGGAGTTTACTTTAAAAATTAAACATAAAAAAAAATTAAACATAAAACTATCAGGTGATCTATCAATTCCACTTCTGAGTATATATGTGAAGGAAATGAAATCACTACCTCAAAGAGATATATACATACAATGTGTGTGTGTATGTGTGTGTGTGTGTGTGTGTGTGTGTGTATATATATATATGGTATATACCATACAATGAAATATTGTTCCGCCTTTAAAATTTTTTTAATGTTTACTTATTTGGTGGGGGGTGATGGTCAGATAACGAGGGAGACACAGAATCCGAAGCAGGCTCCAGACTCTGAGCTGTCAGCACAGAACCTGACTTGGAGCTCAAACTCATGAACCACGAAATCATGATCTGAGCTGAAGTCAGATGCTTAACCGACTGAGCCACCCAGGCACCCTCACTGTTCAGCCTTTAAAAAGGAGGAAATCTTGCCATACTCACAAGCATGGATGAACCTGGAAGACATTGTGCTAAGGGAACTAAGCCAGACACAAAAGGACAAATACTGCATGATTCCACTGATATAAGGCACATAAGAGTCAAGCTCATAGAAACAGAGAGTATAATGGTAGTCACCAAGGGCTGCACGGAGGGACAGATGGCGGGTTGCTATTCGACAGGTATGAGGTTTTAGTCATGCAATAAGAATAAGACACAGAGATCTGCTGCACGACATTGTGCTATAGCTTAAACTTTGTCCAGAGGATAGATATCACACTAAGTGTTCTTACCACAATAAAAAATATGAAGTAAAATAAAAATTTCCAGAGAAATTAAAAAAAGGATTGTGGAGGGGCACCTGGGTGGCTCACTCAGTTAAGTGTCTGACTTCCATTCAGGTCATGATCTCACACTCCGTGAGTTCGAGCCCCGCGTCGGGCTCTGTGCTGACAGCTCAGAGCCTGGATCCTGCTTCAGATTGTGTGTCTCCTCTCTCTGCTCCTTCACCTCTCATGCTCTGTCTCTCTCTCTCTCTCTCAAAAATAAATAAACATTAAAAAAATTATTTAAAAAAAGGATTGTGGCACTGTGGGTAAGGAATGAGCGGACTTGTAGCTCTCATTCAGCATACGGAATAAAGTATTCTTAATTCTTTCTTTATAATACATGAAAAGTAAAAGTGGCTACACTATATATATATATATATTATATATATAATATATATAATATATAATATATATATATGGTAACACAACAATAATGGAATTCTAGTAGAGCTTGTGTTTCAAATAAAAGAAATTTGCCATCTTCAATAAGAAAATATATTTAAATATCATAATTCATTTCATACAATAAAATATACATACACAAAATAAAACCTTAAAATAGTTTGTTGCATCAGTAAAGTAAATGTCATCAGAATTGTTCTCAACACAACAGTGTCCTCTGTGCTGCTAAGAACAAAAGTCTTGCAGCACTTCTTAAAAGGATGCCATCTACTGTCTCTAAAGATTTTCTTCCTAGCTTCTGATGCTCATTATGCAGGCTTTATGCCAATAATTCCTTGATCTGTGAAAATTCTGTCAAAATTGTCTGTAAAAATTATACAGAAAGAAAGAAGTCTTACATTCCATTCTTGAATGATGCTTAAGCAGTCTGTTGACTAAAATATGCAGGGCACACAATGTACTTAAGTCCTCTGAAGGAAGGACACAATCACCAGCAATGATGAAGGTCAGGTGTATGCACATAAACAAAGACAGGGCACCTGTCTTCTGACCCACAGTGATTATTAGACTCCGTATATTTTAAGAAGCATCCCGAAATGAGAGATGTTATCTTAGACTTACTGATACAGATTAATGAGAGGAAAATATGAACATGAAGCAAAATACATTATAAAAATAAATAAGTACAATAAATTTTAAAGAAGCAAAATACTATGTCAAGTCTAACACGTAAATCTATTAAGTTATCTCATAAAATTACACACAAATTGTGTTTTTGATGACAAGTATGAGAAAGAGTAAATTTCCGTTTTTGAATTTATTGAACCATGAAATAGGGCAAAAGGAAGTGGGCACATCCACTTGGATAAGAAGTTTTTAAAAAAATTGTGAACATTAGCTAGCTAACTGGCATTTCAATAAGTTGTTCTGATTCCTTAAATGACATTAGAAATATAAAAATCTCAGGAAGATAAGAGCTAAACAAATTTCAAATGCAGTTGCTATCAAGTGCAACAGAAATATGTAGAAAATTATTATGGAAGATATTATTGACATAAAGAGATGATAATTCTCAACTTAATGAGCTATTGAAGATACATTTCAATCCAAGTCCCTGTTCCAATTCAGAGTCATACATATGTGAAATACAGTTAGATGCAGAAAGAAGAAACAAAGAAAAACTTTCATCAAGATTTTCTCTTCTTTTTGTTTAATGTGTATTTATTTTTGAGAGGCAGAGTGCGTGTGGGTGAGGGGCAGAGAGAGAGGGAGACAGAATTTGAAGCAGATTCCGGGATCTGAGCCCAACAGCAGAGCCCAACACGGGGCTCGAACTCACAAGCTGTGAGATCATGACCTGAGCCGAAGTTGGACGCTTAACTGACTGAGCCACCCAGGCACCCCATATCAACATTTTCTTTAAAAAAATTTTTGTACATTCTATGAATGATTTGATAAATGACATGCTCTTTCTGTATTCCATTTGGTGAGTAGTTTTATTACACACACTTGCAGAATAAAAGGAAATATAACTTTTTGATTTGTCTACTGAATAATATTGCACGCCAATATATATTCCTATGCCTATTGATAAATTTTTTCGTATGACTCCCTTCATACTTGCAAGAAAGCATACACAACAAAGGCCCAATAAATTCCGAAAAGACAGAGAAGGCCTTAGTATTGTAGCCACTGTATGAAATCTAAACATGAAAGAAATAATAGCAGGGGTAACTGGTCTACTGGTCAAGCTGGATGACTGTTTGTATAATAGAGTTGGTTCCATAAGCGAATCCGCTGTATTTAAAGGGCCAAGGACAGCGTATATAGTATACAGATAGATAATTTCCAATTTTTCTTTCCTCTGTCCTTTTCTTTCTTTCTGTGTTTTTCTGTACTTTTACACGTTCTGTCATGAGACTATGTTCGTATTAACTTCACAAGCTGTAATCTTCATTAAATACCACCAAATGTACTTTTTGGATATCTAAAACCTTTAGTGCAAATTCAACTTAGTACATGGCATGAAAGGCTTTTCTCAACAGGCCACAGATTGTTTCTAAATTATTTTTGAAGCAGTCAGGGACAAGTTCAAGATGGTGGCATAGGAAGATCCTGAACTCACCTCCTCCCACAGACACCCCAAATCTACAGCTACATATGGAACATTTCCCCCTGAAAAAGAACTAAAACTTAGCTGAGGGTCTGGCTTCCAATCAGCCAGAAACTAGGTACTAACTGAGATCCCTCCCCTGGGAACACTGACAGGTCTTAGCACCATCCTCAACAACAGGAACCTATCAAGAATAAATCAGGCTGGGGAAGCCTGGGTGGCTCAATCAGTTAAGCGTCGGACTTCGGCTCAGATCATGATGTCACAGTTTGTGAGTTCGAGCCCCACATCGGGCCCTGTGCTGACAGCTCGGAGCCTGGAGCCTCCTTTAGATTCTGTGTCTCCTTCTCTCTCTGCCCCTCCCCAACTTGTGTTCTGTCTCTCTCTGTCTCTTAAAAAATAAATAAACATAAAAAAAATTTTTTTAAAAAAAAGAATAAATCAGGTTCTTAGAGAATCACAAAGTTTGGAGAGACAATCAAGAGCTAGGGTAAGGTTGAACAATAAGGTTCACTTCCTACTCAAGACCACTCCTTCCAGACTGGGAGAGTCTCGACTGGAGAGTGAAGACTGGGAAAGTTTCACCTAATATATGGAAACAAACACAGGGAATCAAACAAAATGAGGAAATGGGAATATACCCCAAACAAAAGAACAAGACAAAACTTCGGAAAAGACCTTAGTGGAACAGAGATAAGTAATCTACATGATAAAGAATTCAAGGTTACGGTCATAAAGATGCTCACTGAACTTGGAAAAGAATGGAGAAGTGAGAACTTCTACAAAGAGAAAATATAAGAAAACACCAAACAGAAGTCACGGAGCTAAAGAATATAATAACTGGGGCGCCTGGGTGGCTCAGTCGATTGGGCATCCGACTTCAGCTCAGGTCATGACCTCGCGGTCTGTGAGTTCGAGCCCCACGTCGGGCTCTGCGCTGACAGCTCGGAGCCTGGAGCCTGCTTTGGATTCTGGGTCCCCCTCGCTCGCTCTCCCTCCCCTGCTCACACTCTGTGTCTCTCTCTCTCTCTCTCTCAAAAATAAATTAACATAAATAAAAAAAAGTTTAAAAAAAAGTTTAAAGACTATAATAACTGAATTGAAAAAAAAACTGCACTACAGGGTTTCAACAGCAGACTAGATGAAGCAGGTCAGTATGAGGACGCAAGAGGGATGGTTTGAACACTCTAACAACTACATGTTGTACACACCGCATCTATATCGTTTCATTGCAGTGCATTCTGATTGATGCGTGTTCATTAGTCTTTCCACTGTACCGAGCTCTTCAAAGAGAGAGACGATACGGTTTTATAATTTTACCCCCAGCTAAATTTTAGGTTTACCGGAACAACATAAGCATAAAGCTCATCTATATTGAGTGGGAAAATCCCTTACAGTGTCTTCATTCAGACTAAAGCGACAACTTTGCAGTTACAGCTTTCCTGTCACAGCTTCCTCCTCACACACTCATACACGCACAGAAGGAGAACTAAAAAAGGAGGGGGCCACGTACACCGCGGGCAAAAGAAACAAAAAAGTTAACTTCAAGTCAATTCTAAGGACACCGCAAAGTTGGCCCACTCAAGGGCAATACGATAATCAGGTGGAGTGTGTTATGTCAAAAAGGATCAAAAAATTCTACTATAGACAAAGGGAGAGTTGGTGATTTTTTTAAATAGATATATGCTCCTCAAACACATGGAACACATGGAAAGAAAGAAACTGGGAAATGAGGCACGTGATGAAAGCATGTCAACACTCCTGAAACCACTTTGATTATAGCAGAAGTTTCATCATATGCCAAAATTGATATTTTTGGCCCAATGAGAAGGTGGACAGGTATCTGTATAGCAACTGATGATTAAATCATCAATCTCCACATAATACGTGCGTGTTTGTTTACACAGCTAAATTCAACCAGAGCGCTACCAAATCCCTGGGATAACTGGGGTGAAAAATTGGATTTTCATGTAATTATGCGTCTTGTCTTTCTGTGTGCTGATCAATCTGGACTGACACAAACCTTTCTTAGATGATGAACGCTTGAGATTTACTAGCCTGGTGAACTCGAGCACACTAATTTTTTAAGTTTATTTATTTTGAAAGAGAGAGAGAGAGAGAGAGTGAGCATGAGCAGGTGAGCAGACCAGGGGCAGAGAGAGAGGAAGAGAGAAAGAGAATCCCAGGCAGGCTCCATGCTGTCGGTGCAGAGCCAGACATGGGACTCAAGCTCACAAACTGTGAGATCGTGACCTGAGCCGAAATCCAGAATCGATACTTAACCGACTGAGCCACCCAGGTGCCCCAAACCCACTGATTTTTAATCCTCAGTGTCTTCATCTGTAAAATAGAGCAATGGGATCTAGCTCATTGTGTTACGACAAAGATCCCATGAACTAATGCATGCAAATGCTTACTATGAAGCCAGGCATGCAGTGAACATCAATTAAACATTATCGCTGGAGGTTATATTTGAATTAAATCAGTAGTAGATTAACACGTTGTTGGAAGAGCATGGGTTCCTTCAATGCAATTGAGTTTCTTGGTAATCAGTCCTTTTTCATCATCTTTATTACTGGCTTTGTTTATTTCTGGTTTCTGGGGCTGGAAACCTCATCAACTAATAATGAGTAAATAAGTGTATTGGTTACAAATGCTGGCTAGTCAGTCGTTGAGCCTGATGGGTATTTAGTAACTGAATAATTAATTTCTGGTTTTCAGTCCTGAAGCCCTTCCTTGGCCTTTATTTTTCAAGCATTTGTATGTCTTTTTTGTCTTGTTTTTAGGCTTAGGTTTTAACAGTGACATTGTAGATTACGAAGCTTTATGACACATAAATTTGCCCCTCAGTCCCCTGGTTAGGGGAGTTCAGAACCATTTCACTGATCCTTTAGAAAATTGCCCAAGCTTTTGGCCACCAAGAAGTGACTTATTTGCCACTGTTGTTTGTCTATTTCAGGGTGAGAAACCTGAAACCCACTGACAGTTCACACAGAACAATGGTTTTCTACCACACTGATGCAGGGAGCAAAGGTGGCAGTCAAGCTCTTTGAAGCTCTTGCAGGAGCTATTAACACCTTATTTTAGTCCCACATGCTTGTTGTAATTTATTAGTTAATCATACGTTTATCGAAATAAACATGGAAACGTTGTATTTTGAAATCACGTTCTTCTCAACTCTGGTTTATAAAACCTCTTGCAATGAGAATTCCTAACAAGATCACTGTTCCGGGCCATAGCGTCTATATTGGCACATCTCTTTCCCTAGGGAGATGTCTCACTCCATAACATTGTCATAGACAGTGTCAAGCACGGATCAGGAAAATAACAGCACCCAGATCTTACACAGTGGTCCAATATCCTTCATTTTCAGGTGAATAAACCATTCATTTTCCACTAGATAGTGGAGCGGATAACGTCTCAGTTGTTTTGTGAGAGGAGGGAATTGAAAGTGTTTTCTTGTTCATGTCCGAACTCGAGGTTGGGGCACGTGAAGACGGCTCTGTGTAATGTGTTTTAGTTAACGTTTATGGATGATTTTATTAATGTCACCATAAAACATAAAAGCATATACTTATTCTACACTAGTAAAAGGCGGTCAGCACAGTGCTGACAATCAGAGCGCCACTGCAAAGATCACGGTCGACACTTTCGAGAGCATAACAAACTGGAGACTTGAGGAAGGAATTAACATCATCACTTGTCTCCCATTTTCTCATTACTTCCCTTTCACTAGACGTTGCGAGACGGTCACCCTGCCAGACTACAGGCTTCTGACCTCCCCATTTTCTTACAGCATTTATTTTAGAAAATGTGCTATTGTAGGGTCTTTCTCTGCTCCTTTGAGATGTAATTCTTCTCCTAGTCTCTTGCTACGTCCTAATTGACTTAGGAGGCATCCCTTTGAAATGTAATCGTCAAAAAGATTGCAGTCTACTGCCCTACGTCCAGTCTCTGAGAGGGTAGGAGCCTAATTCAGTAAAGCCAATGAACAAACCCAGATAACCTAATCACAGTGACCAAACCCCACCCCCCACCCATCCCCAATGTCTTCCAGTACTTTTGCTGTAGCTCACCTCAGCACTTAAAAACTCTTCCACTTTCTATTTCTCTGGGACTGAATTTAATCACTCTCTCCTATTGCAATAGCTTTGAGTAAAGTCTTCCTGGCCCGTTTGAGTCTGCCCAGTTAACGTTTGAGGAATCCGTGTTAAGGCTCCCCCACTAATTCTTTGCATCATTCTTGCAACTTTTTCCGTAAGTCCGAATTTTCTTTTTTGATTATATAAAAGTAAAAAAACCCTCCACCCCTGAGCTTACTCATTAGCTAAAAAGACTGGTAAAGAAATGATCAAGTATTTCTCCAGCAATCTGTTTCCTATATCAACCATGACATAAACTAACCTCATAGCTGATGAGCCAAAATTACTATTTATAGAAATATTTAAGCCAATAAATGGAGAACGATCAAATTAAGATATCATTTTGTGATGTGTGACGAGTTCATGGATGGAGGTAACACTCATCAGTTGTTGCTAACATTATAAAAATGAAACACTGGATATTAAATACCTCTGAGTGCAAGTGCACAACTTTTATAATAAAGTGGTAGGGCTTTTTTCTCCCAAAATAAGTCCAATCTGAGTCTAATCAAGTATTTATCTATCGACATACGAGAAATAGAGAAAACAGAAGAGAACACGTCCTACAACCATACGGAAGTGCCATCAGCCAAGCTAGGATTGGAGAAAACCCAATCCAGTCTCCCCAGCAACAGTAAGGATTGTTAAATTAAGAATAATAAAGTTATAATTATAATAAAGAATAATAAACAAAATTTAGAGACATATCAACCAGTCTCACGAATGAATCCCAATTTAATTTGCTTAAAAATATAAAACACAGGAGAATGTGAACACTAATATAAAAGCTGACGTTAAGAACTTATTGTTGAATAGAGATTATGATATAATAAATGCATTTGCTTTTAGAGATTCATACTGATATTTTACAGATGGAATCATATGATATCTGGGACTTTAAACTCACCTGGACTAAAGAATTAATACCTGTTGAACCTGAGTGATGAGAGAATAAGACAATTTATCAAACTATTGTCTCTCCACAACTTAATATTTAAATTGTTTTCCACAACAGAAAGTTAAAGAATACAAAAACACGTTTCTCTCCATTGGTCAGTGGGTACAGAGAACATGTCTGAAGGACTGATCTATTGAGCAAATCATAGTAAATAATAGGATCATGACGTGAATCTGACCAATACACGTGGTGGGTGGGAAAGACATTCAGAAAGCAGAGGTGAGTGTCCTAGAACATCTTGAAGGGTCACCCTTGATCATTTTCTTCTAAAGCAAATTACAGTGGTGAACCTACGCAAAGAAATTTAGCATTAGGCAGAACAGTTTACGAAAGAGAAGACATAGCAAAAGCGTCCAATTAAAAGTGGGCTCCATTAAAATATATTTAGTGGGGTGCCTGGGTGGCTCAGTTAGGCAACCGATTTCGGCTCAGGTCATGATCTCACAGTTTGTGAGTTCAAGCCCCGCGTCGGGTTCTGTGCTGACAGCTCAGAGCCTGGAGCCTGCTTCGGATTCTGTTCTCCCCTCTCTCTACCCCTCCCCTGCTCACTCTGTCTCTCAATAATAATAAATAAACGTTATAAATAATAAAAATAAATTTAAATAATAAATAAATAATAAAAAAGACTCTCTGTCTCTCAATAATAATAAATAAACGTTAAAAAAATTTTTTAAATATATTTATTGTGTATTTTCCAAGTGCCACTTTTCTTTTTTTTTTTTTTAATTTTTTTTTTCAACGTTTTATTTTATTTTTGGGACAGAGAGAGACAGAGCATGAACGGGGGAGGGGCAGAGAGAGAGGGAGACACAGAATCAGGAACAGGCTCCAGGCTCCGAGCCATCAGCCCAGAGCCCGACGCGGGGCTGGAACTCACAGATCGCGAGATCGTGACCTGGCTGAAGTCGGACGCTTAACCGACTGTGCCACCCAGGTGCCCCAAGTGCCACTTTTCATGTAGTAAAACATTTAACACCCACAACTGCTCTATGAAGTAGATGCTGTAGCTATCCCCATTTGTCAAATGGCACCCTAAATGCAGGGAGCATGTTTATTTTGCCCAAAGTTTTACAGCCAGCAGGTGTAGGAGCTGGGATTTGAACACAAGCAGCCTGGCTTTGGAACCTATATACTTAACCTCAACTCTACCAGTCAGTGGCCATCACAGTAGAGGGTGGGTCCAGCTGGCAGATCCTTCGATACTTAAACACTCCTCTCTGACTATGTGATTACTATTCCAGAGCCTTGGATCAGGGTGGCTAATTGCACATACATACTTTTTTTTCTCAAAATTTTTTTTAATGTTTATTTATTTTTGAGAGAGGAGAGAGAGAGAGAAAGAGCACGAGCAAGGGAGGCGCAGAGAAGGAGACACAGAATCCAAAGCAGGCTCCAGGCTCCGAGCTGTCAGCACAGAGCCCGACGCCGGGGCTCGAACCCACGAACTAGGAGATCATGACCTGAGGCGAAGTCTGACACTCAACTGACTGAGCCACTCAGGTGCCCCGCATGTACATACTTGATGTTAAATCACAGAGCCTCCATGGTCACTTTCCGGGATGGATAAATGATGCACAAGAAACACCTCCAGCATATTGCATACATGACTGTGATTTCATAATTTTAGAGGAAGCAAATTAATTCACTTAAAACTGACAAAACTAAAATACAAGTTTTACAGAGAAGGAGGGAGGCAAACCACAAGAGACTCTTAAATACAGAGAACTGAGGCTAGATGGGGGGGGGTGGGGGAGAGGGGAAAATGGGTGATGGGCATTGAGGAGGGCAGTTGTTGGGATGAGCACTGGGTGTTGTATGGAAGCCAATTCGATAATAAATTATATTCATTAAAAAAATAAAATGGGGGCGCCTGGGTGGCTCAGTCGGTTAGGCGTCCGACTTCGGCTCAGGTCATGATCTCACTGTTTGTGAGTTCGAGCCCCGCGACGGACTCTGTGCTGACAGCTCGGAGCCTGGAGCCTGCTTCCGATTCTGTGTCTCTCCATCTCGTGGCCCCTCCCCTGCTCCTGCTCTGTGTCTCTCTGTCTCTCAATAATGAATAAAAAAAAGTTAAAAAAATCTATTAAAAATTAAATAAAATAGTCATTAGAAATAAAAATAAATAAATAAAAAGTAAATAAAATAGAAGTTTTGTTACAGAAGCTGCATTACAATAATGCTAGAAGGATGGAGAGACAGCGGGTCAGTTGTGAAGGTCAGAACCCATGGTCACACTACCAAATAGACCAGAAATGGTGGAGCTGACCTGGTATCACCCCCAGAGAGCGGGTTATACCTTTAGAATCTTTTGCCTCCACAGAGAAAGCCATTTTCCCATTATGTTCATAGTCCCTGGGGTTCTTAGAACTCATACGCCTAGAGATTAGTTATATAGGTGCCTCTGTTTAGTCCCAAGCTTGCCTGCTATATAATAGATGCTCTTTGAATAGCTAGCTGCCCTGTATTCCCCTGCCTATCCTTGGCCATTGGCCCGGTAGGAGTCTACTTTAGGTGTATGATACTGACTACACATCTTTGGATCTTGTTAAATTATGCTAAAACAGTCAAGTGACTAGCTATGGCAGAAACAACAGGAGTAAGGTAACAGGAAAGGCTCTGGCAGAGGCTAGTCTTCCTAGTTAGGCATTCCAGAAGCCCTGAGCTTCTTAGACAACTCAGCAATACTTAGGTGAGGACCCAAGACTCGCTTTCAAATTTTTGAAGGCCTGCGCAGGTGAATGAACCGGAAAAATCTTAGGCCCAGAGACCACAAATGTGATTTTCAAACTGCTCATTGTTATCCTTTTGTCAGATCAGATTCTCGCCACTGTAATGATAGGAAAGGTCACTATAATCACATGTTCAGATTGGAATATCCCCCTAAGTTAGATCCCAAATGGACTGACTCTGTCTCATCTCACCAACTTTCAATTCATCACTGTATTTGTTAAACTAACATTGTATGCTAGATTATTTCTGTTCTAGGCTAGGATGTTTCCAGTTCTGTGGTATTTGATCCACAAATATAAATCATTAGGTCAATTAATTGTTCTCTTTTTTTTCATATATACTGCTTATTTAATAGGCATATTTATCAAATTTCAGATTTTTCTTTTTTTAATAGAATCTTTTTAAGTTTATTTATTCTTGAGAGAGAGAGCATGCACAGTGGGGGAGGGGCAGAGAAAGAGAGGGAGACACAGAATCTGAAGCAGGCCCCAGGCTCTGAGCTGTCAGCACAGAGCCCGATGTAGGGCTTGAACCGTGAACTGTGGAGATCTTGACCGGAGTGGAAGTCGGATGCTTAACTGACTGAGGCACCAGGCACCCCTCAAATTTCTTTCTCATTGAGCTTCAAGTGAAATTATCTGCTTAGGTTAAATTCAAGAGTGTCAACTCTTTTTTTTTTTTTTTTAATGTTTATTTTTGAGACAGAGAGAGACAGAGCATGAACAGGGGAGGGTCAGAGAAAGAAGGAGACACAGAATCCGAAACAGGCTCCAGGCTCTGAGCTGTCAGAACAGAGCCCGATGCAGGGCTCGAACCCATGAACCGTGAGATAATGACCTGAGCCAAAGTCGGACGCTTAACCAACTGAGCCACCAGGCACCTCAAGAGTGTCAACTCTTACTATTTACTTCTCAATTCATAGATAGAAAATTTTACAAGAGGGAATTCCTTCTAAAGAGATGCTGTTACTTTTTAATAAATATTTACTGCTTGGTTAATGGCATAATAAGCAACACTTCATACATAAAAATTAAATAGTCAAGTGGCAAAATGTATGAATGAATGATGTGATCTCTGTCTTCATGGAGACTATATTCTTCCAAACAAAAGAAATTACAAAATTTAAGTAAAAAGGCAAATTAAAAAAAAAAAATACAAGTTCCAAATAGTGTCATAAATGAAATAAAAAAAGGGCTTGGGATTCAGAGCAGCAGTGGAGGGAACAATCACTAATTGGGTGATCAGAGATTGCAGCATTTAAGCTAAGACAAAGTCTAAGAATGAGCAGGACATACAGAGAGCTGAGGGGCAGTTTAGCAAACCATACCAGCATGTGAAGAGCCCTGAGGCAGGAAATTGCTTAGCATAGTTCCAGAAACAGATGCAAGACCAGTGTGGTTCAAGATGAATTAGTGAGAGGCAATTGACATACGATGCATGTGGTTAGAGAGATAAGCAGAGGGCTACTCTTGTATATATGCAATCTCTTTAGATCTGGACACTATAAACGTTACTTAGGTATATATTTTATGGCTTCAGAGGATTTTTTTTTATTAAAAATTTTTTTTTTACATTTATTTATTTTTTGAGAGACATAGAGAGACAGAGCACAAGTTGGGGAGGGGCAGAGAGAGAAGGAGACACAGACTCAGCAGCAGGCTCAGACTCAGCAGCAGGCTCCAGGCTCTGAGCCAGCAGCTCAGAGCCCGATGCTGAGCTCGAACTCACAAACCGTGACATCATGACCTGAGCTGAAGTCGGACGCCCAACCGACTGAGCCACCCAGGCGCCCCTTTATGTTTTAATTTTTATTTTGCTTCCCTTTTTTCTTTCTTTCTTTCTTTTTTTTTTTTTTTTTTTACAAAAACACTGGATATATTTTAATTACTGAGAGCTCTTTTACAGGTTTCTTTTTTTAAAAAATATAATTTATTGTCAAATTGGCTAACATACAGTGTGTAAAGTGTGCTCTTGGTTTCGGGGGTAGATTCCCGTGGTTCGTCACTTACATACAACACCCAGTGCTCCCATTTCCCCCTCCCCCCTCATAAACCCTCAGTTTGTTATCTGTATTTAAGAGTCTCTTAGGGTTTGCCTCCCTGTCTCTCTGTTTGTAACTATTTTTTTACCCTTCCCTTCCCCCCATGGTCTTCTGGTAAGTTTCTTAAGCTCCACATAGGAGTGAAAACATGTTATCTGTCTTTCTCTTGACTACGGAAAGAGCCTTTTATTTTATTTTATTTTTTCTATTTTAAGGCAATACCAAGATGCGGTTTGGGTCCTCGTATCCTTATACAAAAGCTTAATCTCTAAACAAAGGAGTAGAGCACATTTGGGAAAAAGATGCTGAAAATGTTTATTTCTTTTTCTTTTCCCTTCTTTCTCTGTCTCACCCTCTGCTAGCCACCTTAGCCTAAGGGTGTTCTTCATTATTAACCTCTAAGCCTGCATAGGTGGAAGAAATGAGAGCAAAATCAGTTTGGGAAACATTTCTGAGAATTTATCACTGGTACCTGCTTTGTGAATTGCCACAATAGGCCACGAATAAAGCTTCGCCTCTTACAGAGGGAAATATTTTCAGAGGTGCAAAAGTCAGAGAGGAAACAAAGCATTTTAATTTTTATAAATCTTTGGTCTTCTGCTTTTTTTTCCTACCTTTTAAGAGCTTAAACAAAACAAATGAGGGAACAGATTTATGTTACATTGTTTCCTCTTAT
This sequence comes from Prionailurus viverrinus, assembly GCF_022837055.1. NCBI lineage: Eukaryota > Metazoa > Chordata > Mammalia > Carnivora > Felidae > Prionailurus > Prionailurus viverrinus. Next base: position 41,283,841 of record NC_062567.1, on the reverse strand, counting down.
CTAGACCTCTATTTCCTTCAGCAACTGAGTTCTTAGATATACATCACTGTTAATTTTTTCCAGAAGAAACGTTTCCATGCGTTTGAGATAAGAATGTTAGCATTTATCTAGATTCTGAAAGAGACACCAGAGTTGGAATAGCAATTAAAAATGTGTAATGCATCTCCCCTTTGGGAAAAGATTTTTTTTTTAAAAGAAAGTTGACAGTAAATAAACAAGATGATCTTTCATATTTCTTACGATGTTCATATAAGATTATGTGGTCTTTGGTTACAGATAGGCAACACACTCTTTTATTAGTGACAAATGGGAATATGATAGCTACAACCTTTGGCGACTGACGGAGGGCCTTGAGTTACTAAGTGGATCTGGCCCGCCACCTTGTGGCCACAAGTGTAATAAACATAATTGTTTCAGAAACGTGGCCCCCTTAGCTGTGACAGAGTTGGGCACCGGGATGCCTTGCAGCTTAGTCCCTCAGTCTTCCAGTCAGATGAAAATAGCATCAAAGGCATTGCTGACAAAAGAGGGGTGGCTTATTTCCTTAAAGATTTGCAAGAAGCGTCAGGCTATATACTCCCTACTTGTCTGTAGCAGAAATCGAATTCACGGACTAGGGTTGTCTTAGGGTCTGCAGCGCGGTAAGACTTGATGGAGAAGGAAATGTGGATCTGGCAAGAATTATCCCATGTCTGCCACACAGAGGAAAAATTAAGCAAATTCAAGAGAGACGATCCTCGTTCCAGACCTGATACAGATGTGTTGTTCAACAACAGCAACCAAATGAATTGTTCACAACCCTGGTTACACACAGGTCCCTTGAAGGGATGGTAAAAAGTAAAGATGCTTAGGCCCTTCCCCTGTCCTTCCCAGGAGTGACACTGAAGTGGGACCCGGGTATTAGTGGTTTTTAAAAACTCCTCAGGGGCGCCTGGGTGGCGCAGTCGGTTAAGCGTCCGACTTCAGCCAGGTCACGATCTCACAGTCCGTGAGTTCGAGCCCCGCGTCGGGCTCTGGGCTGATGGCTCAGAGCCTGGAGCCTGTTTCCGATTCTGTGTCTCCTTCTCTCTCTGCCCCTCCCCCGTTCATGCTCTGTCTCTCTCTGTCCCAAAAATAAATAAACGTTGAAAAAAAATTTAAAAAAAAACTCTTCATTTATGTGCAGCCAGGAATGAACATACCGTATCCCTTCACCCCATTCGGTAGGATGGATGGTGATTTTACTTCAACGTGGTAACAAAGCCCCAGGTTATTTTGCTCAGTGATGTACAAACAAGTCCCCCTACGTGACGGCAGATTACAACACTCCAATAGTATCTAAGTTTTAAAAGATGATTAGGAGGGGTGCCTGGGTGGCTAGGTCGGTTGAACACCCGACTCTTGATTTTGGCTCAGGTCATGATCTCATGGTTTGGGAGATCGAGCTCCGTGTTGGGATTCCCTCTCTCTGCTCCTCCCCCCTCTCAACATAAAGATATAAAAAATAATATTAAAAGACTAGGAGAAACCTAAAATAGAAGTTTTAAAAAGTCCCTTGGACAGGCTCCAATAAATCTGATCTAAAAAAAATAAAATAAAATAACAAAAAAACAAAAAAAATCCCAAATGAGTCTCCTGGTCTTCATTTTCCTTTTAGGGTCTAGATACATTACTACACTAATTGTGAATTCCTCTCATACTCTGGCAAGGATGACACTTACCTAGTGTTTCTCGAGATTCCAGCTGCATACATAAAACCTGGCTTAAAATGCAGTTTTCGGTATTTGCCCCTCAGAAAGTCACACTGGTAAGTTTGGAGTGAGTAGTAATCTCCCAATTCAACACGTAACCCAGACAAATCTGATGCAGGTAGTTTCACGCATCTCAGAGAAGCATTGTTTAGCCATGTTGCAACTTGCTAATTCACGGAGGGTTGGGCATGTGCTTTATGTAAGGGATGGTCTCATCTTTGATTTCTGCTACCGTAGTTTCCAAAGTGTGGTCCTTGCACCGGTTGCATCAGCATCCTCTGGGAACTTCTTACAGAAATGCAAATTCTAGCTCCTCTCTAGACTTACGGAATCAGAAACTCGTGATGGGGCCCCCAAGAGTATTTTAACGAGCCTTCTAGGTGATTCTGATGCACTCTTAAACTTGAGAACCACCAGTCAAACCATCCCATCCTCCTTGATGACTTTTTGGTGTAGCTTCTCCTTAGAATTTTTTTCTCATCCTCCTAACACATCTTTAGGAAGGAAGCATGCCCTATGCCTATATATCAATAAAAGGGAAAATGCACGGCATTTGAAAATACAAGCTCTGGATGGGAATCCCTCCTCTTGTCAATTACTAGGACTAAAACCATGCATAAATCGTTTTACTCTCTTGAGATGGCCCCATTAGACATTAGAAACTAAGTGGATCCGTCCTGCCACCTTGTGGTCGGAAGTGTAATTAACATCGCTTGAAGCGACTCCTAATTGATAGATGACAAAACAGAGACACAGAAGATTCAGAAAGGTGAGCATGCTTGCCTGTCCCAGACCCATGGGACACAAACCCTTTGACAGTGTTTCCTTATCTGCAAAATGTGGAATGCGGACTCCGTGAGTTTGTTGCAAGGGTTAAATAAGGCCCCGGGATTGTAAAAGATTTGTCAAAGGCGAACATTATGTGTGTGTTTATTATCAGCGGAGAAAAATCAATAGCTAAATAAAGAGAGGGCGAAGCCAGAGACTCCATCCAGGTGAGTCGGTGATTTGATGGCTCAGCACTCGGGCGTCGCAGGGGGCCCGGAGTGGAACAGGTGCAGCTCTGCCAGTCAAAGGGGGAGGGTAGAGACCCTGCCCGGACAGGAGCACAGAGACGCCGTTCCTGTCTTTTGCCGGGAAGGGCCTAGAGCGACCGATAGTTACAAAGAACGGCCTTCGATTTTCAGATGAGCCTTGCTCACGAGAATCTTGCAGCTATTTTCAGGAGCTTTGCAAAAAAAAAAAAAAAAAAAATCTCTGCCTGCTGCTCTCTCTGCTGAATGTCATGCTCTACCAAAGCAGAGGAGTGCTAAGACAGTAGACAGGCCGGCCCTGCCTGCGGGACGTGTGACATCTGTGTCCTCCGGGGCTGCGGTTGAGTGGATTGGATCGGGCGAAACATGCTTGCAGATGTGGCTCAGCACAAAACGCCAAGCGTCTCCTCTAAGAGGAAATGCAGATCAGCACAAACTTCGGCCTTCGCTACTGCAGACGCTACTTTTGTTTTTCCTTTTTCCTCCTGTTGGGTGTTCCCCGATATACCTCTCTTGCCAAATAACTGCATTTTTAATGTTAGGCTTCAAGCAGAAGACGATGCATAAAAACTGAAGATAGAACCCCGGTTACTATTTCGACTGTTCACGTTTGTTCCAGGGACAAGGTATGAAGAACAAGAGGGATCAGGGTAGCTACTTCTGTATCCTGTAAGGAAACATTGTCTCTCTCTCGATAATCCAACTAGGTCCGCTTCTCTGGGGAACCTTGGCTACTATTCAGGGACACATACTCTAGATAAATCTTCAGAAGGTCTTGACGTCGTGGGACCCTTGGTGAGTTTGAGGAACTAAAGCCACGGAAGCTACAGCATAGGCTGCGAGGGGCAGAGTGACATGAGCTGGAGCTGGAGTGAGAAGCAAGGAGGAAGTAAGGAGGAAGTAACTTACCGAGGTACCCTTGGTTCTGGTTGGCTTTGAAGATGTAATTTTGCTTCCAAGGAAGCCTCACCCGCTAGCTGGAGAATTCTGCGATGTGTATTTAATATTGAGGATATGAAAAAAGCCCAATCTGCTTCAGTCTGTATTGCTGAAGTCTGCCACCATCCCAGATACAACAAAAAGGCACTCCGAGCCAGGTACTGAGATCCAAAGATGAATTCAACCTAATCCGGGTCTTAAGGAGGTAGAGGAACCATTAAAGAAAAAGTGACGGGATTTGGGGAACGTTATAGAATTGTGTGATTCTGAGAGGCAGGCATCATTAGTTCTGATTTTCCAATGAGGAAATTGAAATTCACAGAGGTTAAAGTCACTAGCATATTTCTGCAGATTTGCAGGTAGGGCAGGAAAATCTAATCTTTATTTCGCATGGCCGTGTTCCTAAGACACCTGTCACTAGGGAAGAAGAGGAAATGGATTCGGGGGGACCACAGCTGTCTCGGCCACATCTCTCAAAACTCAACTCTTGGGGCACCTGGGTGGCTCAGTGGGTTAAGCGTACGATTCCTGGTTTCGGTTCAGGTCATGATCTCGAACCCCTGCGTAGAGCTCAGCGCCAATAATGTAGGGCTACTTTGGATCCTGCCTCCCTCTCCCTCGGCCTTTCTCTCTCTCAAAATAAATAAACACTATTTTTAAAAAAATCAACTCTTATGATTATATATACTTTTAAAATTCTTTCGAACTTAAGATTCTTTCTAACATTTTACTCTTTAGTTACTTGTCCTAGTCCCTGTGGTAGGTTTATTTTTTTTTTAATTTTTTTTTTCAACGTTTATTTATTTCTGGGACAGAGAGAGACAGAGCATGAACGGGGGAGGGGCAGAGAGAGAGGGAGACACAGAATCGGAAACAGGCTCCAGGCTCTGAGCCATCAGTCCAGAGCCTGACGCAGGGCTCGAACTCACGGACCACGAGATCGTGACCTGGCTGAAGTCGGACGCCCAACCGACTGCGCCACCCAGGCTCCCCATGTGGTAGGTTTAAATATATAGTTGCATTTTTAAAAAATTACACAGGGGCGCCTGGGTGGCTCAGTCGGTTGAGCGTCCGACTTCGGCTCAGGTCATGATCTCGGGGTCCGTGAGTTCCATCCAGCCCCGCGTGGGGCTCTGTGCTGGCAGCTCAGAGCCTGGAGCCTGTTTCAGATTCTGTGTCTTCCTCTCTCTCTGACCCTCCCCCACTCACGCTCTGCCTCTCTCTGTCTCAAAAATAAATAAACATTAAAAAGGAATTTTTTTAAATAAAAAAAATTATACAAATATGCACACAAAGTATAAATGACTTTCCAAAACAGGTTGGAAATTATTAACACAGGGAACACTGAAATCACTTAACCTCTGTCTCAAATGCCTTATAAACAAAAGAAAGGATCAAGACAAAGATCCAAAGTACTAATCTCGGGGCACCTGGGTGGCTCAGTCGGTTAAGCGGCCGACTTCGGCTCAGGTCATGATCTCGCGGTCCGTGAGTTCGAGCCCCGCGTCGGGCTCTGGGCTGACAGCTGAGAGCCTGGAGCCTGTTTCCGATTCTGTGTCTCCCTCTCTCTCTGACCCTCCCCTGTTCATGCTCTGTCTCTCTCTGTCTCAAAAATAAATAAATGTTAAAAAAAAAATTTTTAAAAACAAAAGTACTAATCTTAATACCTACCCGCCACTAAGTCCATGACTTTTTTAGTCAAGGTGGAAAAAAAGAAAGTGGGGTATTAACTTTATGTTCATGAAAATAACTCAATCTTTATTATGCTACTAATAAAATGGACTCTGGGAATTTAAGAATGTTAATGCTTTTTTATTACTATGCAGTTATTAAACACATTCGTTAATTCTTAATTACATCACAATGATACATTTTAAATTTATCTTATAGTATGTCTCCCATATAATTTTACTGAAAATCATGTCATTAATGAGATAAAAGGATTCCTAGTTGCTTGGTTAAGCAATTAATGCCAGAAATGTCTACATTAAATGGAACAGCTCAGATGGGTATGCTTGAAGAGTTAATAGGTAAATCTTCATTTTCTTGGTATAAGCATCCATATGCTTATGTATTCATTCCTTCATTTAACAATCATTAACTCCTAGTCGGTTGTTGGTTACCAGGTACAAAAGCCAAGTACAAAGGTATGATTCCAGCCCTTGAGGGACTAAAAATACAATCTGGGAAGCAAGATATGTTTAAAACAAAATACATGCAAAACTAATACAATAAAATGTATGGATGTTTTAACAAGAGTACAGCAATAGAGGATACAGTAACTGCACCAAGAATCACATTGGAGGACACCCGGGTGGCTTAGCCGGTTGAGGGTCTGACTTCGGCTCAGGTCACGATCTCAGGGTTCTTTGAGTTTGAGTCCCGCATCAGGCTCGCTGCTGTCTGCCCAGAGCCTGCTTTGGATCGTTTGTGCCCCACGCTCTCTGCCCTTCCCCCACTTGTGGGTGCTCTCTCTCAAAAATAAACAAACCTTAGGAAAAAAAAAATTATGTTGCCAAATTTTCCAAGAGAATGTTGAAGGTATTACTAGGAGCTGGTTCAGAGAGGAGTATACATTGTGTTTTTCTTCAATAGTAATGAAATTCTGAGCCAGGCAGATGGTCACCTAGGATAAAGACTGAATTTTCCAATTCCATTTGCAAGTAGGTGTGACCGGGCTGCTAAGCTACTGGGCTCTAGCCAGTAGAATTTAGTGCATCTTCCTTAATATCTTCAGGGAACCTTCCTTGATAAGCTGACCTGTATGTTACGGCCTCTTCTGGATATTAACTTCCACCCGATTGCAGAGATGTTGCCTCTGACTTTAATGATGAGTAGCACACCCAACTGATAAGGAACAGAGGGTTTAGGAAAGCCTGGGCCTCAGGAGACAGCACCAGTATCCCAAACCTGGACTTTTTTCACACGAGAATGGAAGGAATATCTTGTTTACGCCACTGTTAGTTTAGTTTTAGGATTACTTGTCCTTGTACCTAATCTACTCTTCACATAGGTACTACTCCTGGACAGAGCTCGGGAGGCAGATAGCACAGGAGGAATGTAAGGAGAGAGACTGAGGTATAAAATTACCTGGTGTGTTTGTAAAAATGCAAGCAGAAACAATTCAGTTACAGGACAGGGGACCATCACAGATAGAAACTGAAATGCTTTATAGCTTCAGTCGTTAATCTGATCAAACTTCACATGAAATTACTAATAGGCTCTAATCTGCTTTGACCATGGTGAGAACCCGTACATGAGATTTGCAATTAGACCTGAGTTTGAATCTAGCTATATAGCTCCACATTAGCAATTGGATCTTGGAAAAATTAATCTTTCTTCTTCCTGTCGGGCAGTCCAGTTGAATTAAAATATTCACCCTAGAGTTTTCTTTCCAAGATTCAGTGGGAAAACGTGAAGTATGTGGCACTGTGATTCATGCATAATTACTGGCTGCTAAAGGTTTGTTCTCTTTCCCTCCTCCTCTCCTTCAACTCTCCTTCTTGGTCACTTACATTTAAGAAGTGTGGGTGCTGCAGGGACGTTCCATTTGGGGATTATAAAGTTAACCAAAAGAAAACCAAGACAAAAGACCGTCACGTGCCATCCCCCCGGAACTAGTTGTGCGGGGCAGTGGGTCGCCCTTGGAAGGGAGGAAGCGCTTCTGGTGCACCCCACAGCACTTCCGGCTGCCAGACCCGGGAGCCGAGGGCCTCCTTGGAAGACCGACGTTTAAAATTCTGCGTTGGGTGGCCCAAAAACTAATGAATGGGAGTTTGTTAACTTGTGTAGACCGTGATGGATTTTTGTCTGGACATTTCATAATTGTGTGGCAAAAAAATAAATATTCATACACACAGACACACACACACACACACACACACACACACACACACAATGATATTGGTTCCAGCCTGATAAAGCTGAAAAATGGTCTAGCTATTCTGTCCCACGTCTCGATTTTAGTGGCTACCGAGGAGAAGGAGACCAACATTACTGAGGATAAATGGTCAGTATTACCAACAAATAAAACAATGAAAACCTACACTGTTCTCCCAGCTAGCCTGCTATTGTCACTTTCAATGAAACTTACTCCTCATAGGCAATAATGCCACTGAATGGTTTGCCAAGGATTGAGCAGTCACCACAACCTAAGATCCAATTGTTACTCTGAGAGGAAAGGGAATCAGAATTTCATTTGAACAGGAGACAAAACTGGCCTGTGTCACAGAGCTAGTGAACTGACAGCAGGGAGACTGGAGCCCCATTTCCTGCCCCGAGATCCAGTAAGCTCCAAGGGGTTCCCAGAGTTCCCCGAGGGACCCTTTTCTAATCTGCGCTTTTGGGGATAATTCAGTTCTTAATAGAATTACCTAGTCCTTGAACCGAAACCCTCTGTCCTATCAGAGCCTTTCGCTATTTTTGAGCACAAACCATGTCAGGCACGGTTCTGACCGGTCCGTGTAAATCAGCGAACGACACGAAGTTTCTGCCTTTGTGGAACTTACTCTCTGGTGAGAAGACTCGAGAAGGCGTGAGAAGGTGATCCGTGGTAAGCGGAAAAGACAAGTGGGGAAAGCAGTGAGCGGGTGCAGGTTGTTGAAACACCGAAGAGGGTGTGCAGGGTGGTTCTGAGATGCAGCAAAGCAACGACTTGGGAGGGCGGTAGCCAAGCCGGCACCTAAAAGAGGGCTTCTTGTTACTCTTGGTCTTTAAATACCAAGCAAGAGGCAATCAGCGCGCTTTCTCTGAACGATGTGAGGGAACTTTGAACCTACTCGGATGTGCAAAAATAAGCAAATGCATCTCATCCCTCCGCCCAAGAGCTCAACATCACTTTATGCAAGTTTTAGGTGCTTACGTACCTCTCAAGCAAAATCCTCAAGGTCCGAAACGAACAGCCTTACCATGTCAAAAAGCAGAACTGTCAAAACAAACGGTCCAGCACATCGTTGGACATACACCAGAACGACTGAGGCCTTTCGTTAGCCACTGTTGAAATATATGCACACCTACACGATGGCATATTGAAATGTCACCTACTGCTAGCGGGGATCACCTCCTGCTACTTCGAACTATGAAAAGAATCTGCACGTCTATATTTATAAAGTACCCGAGGGCCCGTAGTGTAAGAATAATCATTTTAAAAGGTGGGAAAAAACAAAAAAACAAAACAAAACAAAACAAAACAAAACAAAAAAAATGGTCCTGGGACCTAACAGGGTAATTAGGCTGACAGGAACCACAGTCTCTCACAGCTTTTGAGACAGGGACGCCTATGTTTGTGTTTCTGGGGTTTGGGGTTTTTTTTTTGGAGCATGTATCCAAAGAGCTGAGAAAGTTCCAGAGCGCTGAGTCAGCCGCAAGGGAGCGTGCCACAGGCTAGAGGTGACCAAACTGCAGACCTAACACAGTAATCTCCAGGTAAGACAGCAAGGCGGGTGAGGAGGTGGGTAGCACACAAGGGCTAGGCACAGCTGAGTTACTCAGGGTTACACTGAAGTGACAACCCGGGGCTCAGAGCCACCCGAGGCCAGTTTCGGAAAACAATTTGTGGTTTTATGCAGGAGAAGGGAAAAAAAAAAAAGAGGAAGGCTTGGAGCCTGCGCAGAACTGTCACAGTAATAAATATTCAAAAGAAAACACGAATAGTGTATTAAGTTTCATAGTGTCGAGGCGCCTGGGTGGCTCAGTCGGTTGGGCGTCCGGCTCCGGCTCAGGTCCTGATCTGAGGGTGTTCGAGCCCCACCCTAGGCTCTCTGCTGTTCGCTCCAAGCCCACTTCAGATCCTCTGTCTCCCTCGCTCTCTGCCCCTCCCCCACTCGCACTCTCTCTCCCGCTCTCAAAAATAAACACTAAAAAAATAATAAATTTTATTGAAAAACAAAAACAAGTTTCGCGAACACTGGATGGAATCAACTGCTCGGCTGGTTTATTTTCCAGAAGTGAAGAATCTGTTCACTACAGCAAAGGGAAAAAAAACCAATTCTGCCCTACGGGGGGAAAAGAAATGCTATGAACCACTGCAGTCTGCCACTCAGAAGTGGTGTTTTTTGTTTTTTGTTTTTCTAGTTGCTACCCACACAGGGTAAGAGCCGTACTGGGTCATGCTGTACCTGGATGGCACAGACATTATCTGGTGATGGGGGGAATAAACCTCCATTTTTTTTCTTTTCTTTCTTTCTTTTTTTTTTTTTTTTACTTTGTGTAAGAATTGACTGTATATTTTGTCCACTGGGAAACCTTCAACAGTGAAGTAAGAAACCATTAATAAATCAGGACGATGCACGTAAATCAGGGCTACCCTTGCGAAACCCACGGCGCGGCTCACCGGACATGCTAGGATTTGAGATCTTCCAAAACACAGGGCAAAAGCAAAGGACTCCCTCGTCTCTGATGCTAACGCCGCCCTGGTCTCCAAGGGAAGAATGGGCTTTTTGACACACCATTCAACCTTGGTCTCCAGAAAAAAAGCATCAGGGTAAGTCAATCTTAGCTGGGACAGGAGGCCAAGGGTAACGAGAAGACATTTCCTGAACTGTTTTCAGTTCAAGACCGACAAGACAGCCTGAGCTTTAAAGCTTTGCCGGCAGGGAAACACTGGAGGCACCTTGAGAGATACTGTTCGGGAAACAGCATCACACCCAATCACGGCACTGCAATGCCTCTGAACCTAGCTACGATTCAACTTTACGGAACTATAAAATCAGAGGGTTGGTCTAAAATGGTGTGTAATGGGGGCGCCTGGGTGGCTCAGTCAGTTAAGCGTCCGATTTCAGCTCAGGTCATGATCTCGTGGTCCCGGAGTTCGAGCCCCGCGTCGGGCTCTGTGCTGACAGCTCAGAGCCTGGAGCCTGTTTCGGATTTTGTGTCTCCCTCTCTCTCTGACCCTCACCTGCTTGCATTGCACTCTGTGTCTCTCAAAAATAAACATTAAAAAAAAAAATTTTTTTTAATGGTATGTAATGTCCCAAATTTCTTCCACCAGGCATATCCAGGTAAACAGACTGAGCTAAAAGGCGACCTCTGGAAGAACCTCCAAACTTAACTACTACTTTGGTTTAGCAATGGCCCGAGTCTCCTGCAGTACAGGAGCTATTCCCAATGGACTATTCCCAATGCGTATGGGGAACTGGGGTCTGACACGTATTTCCTTGCTTTTAAGCATTCACCTTAGGGGCGCCTGGGTGGCTCAGTTGGTTACGCATCCGACTTCGGCTCAGGTCACGATCTCACGGTTTGTGAGTTCAAGCCCCGCGTCGGGCTGTGTGCTGACAGCTCAGAGCCTGGAGCCTGCTTGATTCTGGGTTTCCTTCTCTCTCTCTCTCTCTCTCTCTCTGCCCCTCTCCCACTCGGTCGCTGTCTCAAAAATCAATAAACTTAAAAAAAATTTTTTTTTTTAAAGTCAACAGAGGTAGACACCACTTGGATGGAGACAGAGAGAGAACGGGTTTGGTTGGGACTTAGAACAAAACGAGGTACAGAGAGCAAGCCTCTCCATCGATGTGCCGCAGAATCACGAGGGGCTGATTAACAACACAGACGCCTACGCGGAGCTTCTGAGTCAGCGAAATCTGGGACAAGGCCTAGACATCTGCATTTTTAATAAGCACACACCGACCGCCTCTATTCTCACGCAGGCGGCGTGCCAGCATCAGCTTTGGGAGACACGTAAAGCACTAACATCGCAGTTATCTGCAGGGGAGAAAATCACGCACATGGTCACCGATGCAGCCTGCATCGCTGGCCACCACAAATGCCGTGGAATAGTAACTCACGGTCACTGGAAAGCTGAGCAAACCTGTCTATGCGTGGCCCTGTGTGAGCACTCATTTTTTTTTTTAAATATTTTTAACGTTTATTCATTTTGAGAGAGACAGAAAGAGAGAAAGCAAGTGGAGGAGGGGCAGAGAGAGAGCGAAACCCAGAATCTGCAGCAGGCTCCAGGCTCTGAGCTGTCAGCGCAGAGCGTGATGTGGGGCTCGAACCCACCAACCGGGAGATCATGAGCTGAGCGGAAGTCAGGAGCTCAACCGACGGACCCACGCAGGCGCCCCTGGGAGCATTCATTTCCAGCAGCCGCCCTCACTCAGACTTTCCTGCTCACAGACCACACGCCATCTATTCTAATACACACTCAATAAAAGCAACATTTCTGAACTCGTGGTTGGTTTTCAAGGTATGCAATTATTTTATTTCCTTGGCCTGACAGCATAAACTTCATTACACAAGAATCTGCAGCTGACAGAACTGATACAGATTTCACCCACAGGAAGGACCCTTTGCATTAGCAGAGATGAACTGAAATGTCATGACTGGGTGCCACTCCTGCTCCCCACCCCCACCCATATAATCCCCAAAGTGAAAATACTCAGAATCAATAGAATCCCCATGAATTACTAAATCATCCCCTCAAACTTTCCTAACTAGCAGCTGCAGTCAATGAAAACCAAAGTAAGGAAGCAGCTGGCCATCACTTAGCGTTTCGGTGTGCATGGGACTAAAGGGACAGCAACAAGGGAGCAAGAATCCTGGCTGAGTGGGAGGTGTGGCCCATCGGTCTCACCTCATACCTGCCCCTTCCATCCTAAAGACAACTCTGTCCCCTATACGTGGAGCCAAGTTTGGGAGATGCTGAAGGGGTGGTTCTAGCCCGTAACTGGAAATGGTTGTGGCTCATTAATGTCCAAGGTAGGTATGGGATAAGGGGCACCAGAGAGAGAGCAGGTTAGACAGAGATGCCCAACTTGGTCAATTCCAGTTTAATGCTATCGAAACCATATTCATAACCATAACGTCCCTCATGGCTGGCCCCCGTTTTCCAGTGGGGAGAACGTGCCATCTAAATGTCTGCCCCATGTCTATCAGCACCCTGTGGGATAACGACTGGGATGGGGGAGGTGTGGAGACGGGAGATCAGGGTCACAATGTTTTAACTACAATGGGTCTCTTTTGGTCCCTAGGAATGACCTACTACCAGAAGTCCTAAAACATCCGCAGCCCCTTTCTCTACCTATCTTGTGCAAGTGTCAAAAATAGAACCTCTGCCCAAAGAGGAGGGAGAGCAGGAAGTCACTGGTGGTCCCCAATCATCTCTGGCCCCAACTTGCCCGCCTCCTGCCTCTTCTGCGAGGTGACACGAAAGTTTACTCCGAAATGTGAAAATTAAATCATCTCCGTTCTTCTATCCAAGCCAAGCCAACAGCTCTGTCCTGACATGCTTTCCCCCTGGGCCGAGGAAGCAGCGAAAAAACATCAATTGGGCATGTGAAAATACGATGACGGCGTGCGTGGTGTAGTGTTTCCAGAGGTCTTCCCCTTCTGTCTCCTCCACCGTGGGAGCCCTCCCTCTCCTTCCCCAAGTCCCACACACGCCCCTCCCCCTCCCCCCGAGTCCGCGTGCTCCCATCTGCCGGCTTCCGCCACTCACTTCCCATAGACACTCTCGTCACTGTAGGCCACGTACAGAAAATAGTCTTCCTCGTGGTTGTCCTGAGGGAAGAGACAAGAGGACTGTTGGAAAACATCACGTTCGTTACTTAGGATTCCGAGCCTCACACACCCTGGTAAGGGAGGTACGGGAGACGTCGTCAGACTCCACGAAAAGAAGAATCAAGAACAAACAAAAGTGACTGGCATTCGGCTTCTGAGTTCACAAAAAGCCTTCAGGGGAGAGCATCGACACGGAGAAGTATCGGGATAAGAACACGACCCTTAAGAAAGCTTACTCTAGCCAGGGAAACACAGATACAAAAATATACAGACACCAGAATATACGCGAACAGGGAATATATGCTCCGGGATAAAAATGAGATTAAGAGATTGTTGGAGAAGTTTACACAACTCGCTAACCGAGCACAGAAAGGAGGCAGTACCATATGAAATCATTTAAGGAATACAGGTACATAACTGGGTGATACAGCAGGACAAAGTGTTTTTCTACAGGTTTCTCATTAGATTCTGACACTTTACCAATTCAAGCAAACGGAATCACGTAAATTGTTCCCTCCAACCGAGTTTATCTGTTAAGACGAATGAATCGATTTAAAGGCTTTGCCTTAGAATTTTGAATTTCACTTGGAATTTGCAATCAGAAGCCACTGCTTACGGTTTCAACAGAGACGATCCAAGACGACCACACCAGAATAAGGCAAAACTGAGAATTCAACGACAATGAATCTAGTAGGCTGCTCAATCCCTAAAGGGCAAGTGACATCGAATCTCCCAGTGCCTCACACCGCCGTGTGTAAGGCGATACAGGTAAGTAACACCTCTTGCCCCACTTCCCGGGTGTGTTATCAGCGGACACTGGAACAAAGGCTAGAAAACAGCAGACTGCACAGTATTGTTGTGACCGGGACGCTTACCTCATACAGCTGGCCCATGGTGGCGCTGGTGGGAGGGATAGTGTTGTTGACAAAGAAGAATAAGGCGTCCTCAGGCCTCAGGTGGATCCTCTTCCGGATTAAGAAGTAGAACTGGCCAACTAGATAAAGGAAGAAGGAAAGAAGGCAATTTGGGAAAATAAGGGATTACGAGAAGGGTAATTCCCAGGGGAAAAAAAAAAAAAAATTCTGCACCGGTTCCCTTTAAGTACCAGCTTTAGATCAAATCTCAGCAGAACCAAATACTGTCCTACAGCTTTAGAAATAGAAAGCGCAACTCGAAGGAGCCTCCCTATTCCCTGACAGGTCACAGAGAAGCTTATTCAACCCTTCCCCTCTTTACTCAATTCCAGATGCTTTACTTGATTTCAGAAGTAACGTTAGCATCTTCATTCAAAGCCGGAGGACGACTTTCAGGGAACGCTATGCATCTAGACTGAAATAGTCTATCATTGTCCAAACAGAATCTGAAACACACTTCTATCCCAGTTGCACCCTATGACAAACCAGTGCTGGGGGAGAGGTCTACTGGACTCCGGTAATCTCAGTATGATCACTCATCCCAAAGTTGGGGTAACAAGTGGGGTTCAATGCTGTACCTTCTATTAAACATACCGAAAAAGTTCTAGAAGGCTGGCAAACGCACCTACAAAATCTTCCCAGTGTTTCCCGGATTCACTGGTTCTTCCATTAAGGATCATTAGGGTGAAGAATTAATACGTTCTTTGTAATCCCAGTGTCTACACAAAGTATTACCAAAAACCGTAGCTGGAAGAGACCAAGTCTTCAGCTGAGACTCTCTAAAATGGGATCTTCCCTCTGATTTTCCTTTCGGAATAAATGGAATAGCACAAGAACAAAGCTGACTGTAAGTGGTTTAAGTGAGAGGCATCTGGTCTTTGCTTTCAATGTCGTGCCTTCTGCTGTGTCTAAATCACACAAGACACGTGACAGGACATGCGTAAGGGAACCAGCAATGACTCCTGTTTGAGTTCCCCAACTATCTGGAGAATCCCACCCTCCTTCTTCAACTCTACCCTCTCTCAACCCCACAATCTCAGGCATGCAGGCGGGACCAAAAAGGCCACGGGAAAGGAGCATGTGGAGAGGGAAAAGGCATTACCGGTGAGGTCAGAGGGCACTAGGTACTTCCTCTTGTCCAGATCGGGCACCCTGGCCTTAGGAGCCTTCTCCACAATCACCTGGTAGGGAGGAGAGAAGAAAGAACAGAATCTAGTCTTTTTTCTTCCACATCCTACAGTTCTCCTATTTGAAGTGAGTTTGTCTAGACCCATTAAAACGTTCCCATTTCTTATTCCCCCTTACCTCTTACAAAAACCTATGGGGGCGTGGGCTTCCTCAGTGAGGTTATAGTTCATTTTACTACAGTAAGAAGAGAATAGAGGCACGTGATGGAAAGTAAAGAGAACCTTGATTTTTTTTTTTTAATTTTTTTTTTCAACGTTTATTTATTTTTGGGACAGAGAGAGACAGAGCATGAACGGGGGAGGGGCAGAGAGAGAGGGAGACACAGAATCGGAAACAGGCTCCAGGCTCCGAGCCATCAGCCCAGAGCCTGATGCGGGGCTCGAACTCATGGACCGCGAGATCGTGACCTGGCTGAAGTCGGACGTTTAACTGACTGCGCCACCCAGGCGCCCCTAGAGAACTTTGATTTTAAGTGATTACACGTTACCTGTCAGGCACAGGATCTATACTTCCTGGTATTTAATAAGAGCAGTGAGAGGACTGCTCATTCCTCAGATGGCCCTGAGTAACTATTAGTTTTATTCTTTCCTACGAATGCCATTTATTCAAGGTATAGGTAATGTGCTTTAAGTGTTATACTTTGTCAAAATTTTCAAGAAGGACTGCCAAAAAACACGTTCGAGGCATGGTTTGATTCTACCAAAGAAGTACTAAATAGTTCTTATAGTAAGACACCCTGTAATAGGGAGTCACTACAATAACCCATTTATCAATATTGATTGTTTATTTTACGGGATTTTTCAACGTCCACATCAAATATTTCTAGAGTACTTCAAATTTTCTAAAGATCACATGGTCCTGTAATGAAGAGAAAAAAATGAAGGTATATAAAAATTAAAGACTCTATGCATAAAATTTTAAATAGTAATTTAAATAATATATTTAAGTTTATGTAATTACAAGTATTTACAATTTTTTAATGCTTATTTATTTATTTTGAGAGAGAGAGAGCACACACACGCGGGCTCATGAGCAGGTGAGGGGCAGAGAGAGAGGAAGAGAATCCCAGGGCAGAACCCAACACGGCCCAATCTCCACGACCTCAAGATCACGACCTGAGCCGCTATCAAGAGTTGGACACCTGGGGCGCCTGGGTGGCGCAGTCGGTTAAGCGTCCGACTTCAGCCAGGTCACGATCTCGCGGTCCGGGAGTTTGAGCCCCGCGTCGGGCTCTGGGCTGATGGCTCAGAGCCTGGAGCCTGTTTCCGATTCTGTGACTCCCTCTCTCTCTGCCCCTCCCCCATTCATGCTCTGTCTCTCTCTGTCCCAAAAATAAATAAACGTTGAAAAAAAAAAAAAAAAAAACAAACAGTTGGACACCTAACCGACTAAGCCACCCAGGCGCCCCTATTTAGTATTTACATCTGTTGTATGATTTAATTGAAATTACAAATATTTAAAATCTATTGTAGAGCCGTGGCTTTAGATTTTTACTTTAGAAAATACAATCATCCTGACTAATGATATGGCAAGTACAGAAAAGTTCTAGAAGTAGAAGTAACAGAATCCCTAGGAACTGTGTGATCAAAGGTCACTCCTCTCAGCCACAGTACTCCAGTGACTTTTAAAGGAAGAGAACTTTCCAACACCTCTTTTACAGTCGTGGTACTGATACAATAAACTTGAGTCATCCATCAAATATGTGAAGATTTGTTTCTAAATACAAGGATGGACTTAAAGGGAGGGACTTGGTGCCTGAAGCTATTAAATGAAAGGGAACACATTAAAATAGTGAAAAACACCTGGGTGGCTCAGTCAGTTGAGTCTCTGACTCTCGGTTTTGGCTTGGGTCATGATCTCAAGGCTCATGGGTTCGAGCCCCACATGGGCCTCTGCACTGATGGGGCGGGGCCTACTTGGGATTTTCTTTCTCTCTCTCTCTCTCTGTCCTTCCACTGCTGGTACTCTCTCAAAATTAATAAAGTTTAAAAAAAATAGTGAAAAACAGGGGCGCCTGGGTGGCTCGGTCGGTTAAGCGTCCAACTTCCGCTCGGGTCATGATCTCACTGCTCGTGAGTTCAAGCCCTGTGTCCGGTTCTGGGCTGATAGCTTAGACCTTGGAGCCTGCTTCGGATTCTGTGACTCCCTCTCTCTCTCTGCCCCTCCCCTGCTCATGCTTTCTCTCTGTCTCTCGAAAAATGAATAAACGTTAAAAAAAAATAGTGAAAAACATCATTCTGTGTGTCTGGAGAAAAAGAATCTGGTAGTACCAGGAAGACCAGAAGGATACAGTTCCACTAAAAAATTTAAAAATAAAAACCGGAGGAAAGAAAAATACGTGAATCAGAAATTTTAAAGAAAAAGTAGCAAGAGGTTCAGGGAGAGACCGGTGAAGGCCCAACAATGAGGACAGACAGGAGGCAAGACAAGGCTAAGGAAATCAAAGGGAAAGAGAGGGAGCCTAGCACTGTCTCTCCAAGGAACCCTGAGACCTGTCAGCTCCCATCAGTAAGAAGTGATGCAAAGCACGAGAGCAGAAAAAGAGGACAATAAAATAGACTGCAAATAAGACACCGGGACAGGAGGCTGGGATCTGGAGAGGAAAAAGAGGGGTAATCGCTAAGGCCAGGGCTTACCAGAAAAGATTCTAGGTTTCCAAGAATCCCAACCCTACTCATGGGCCCTGGGCTAGATGCTTTTCCTCTCTGGTTGTCAGTTTCTTTTTTTCTTCTTCTGTGCAACCTGCCTGATATTCCACAGGGCCCTTCACAAATTTTTAAAAACCAGACCATCTGTTCCTGAAGATTTCCTACAATGTTGCAGGTTTTCGATACACTGTAGCTATGAAGATAATTTAAGATCTCCAGAAACCCTGCCCTCTCAAGGCATGAGCACATCTATTCCTTTGGATGGTAGCTAAGAAATAAGGCCGGGCCTCATTTGAGTTATGTGAGCAGTCAGGGTACGTGATTGCTTTGGTAACACCAATGGTCCCGCGAGAAGGGGCTTTAGAAATCACTTACACTAACCCTCTTTTCTGTAAACAGCAAGATTAAGGCTTCTGCCCAGAACCAGAATCGAATCTCACAACTCAGAAAGGAGAGCTTGTCTTCCTGCATCACAACTGCAAAGACACTCACAGCCTGGGCACCTAAGGGAGCAGCTGGGAGGCCTATAAACTGGTGAAAACCCAACTGGAGGAGCCATGAGATCTGAGTAATGGTTCTAAGAGCTTAAAAATTATCACAGAGGTGAAACATTTCACACCAAACAATGAGCTGGAGAAGAACAGGGAGGATTAGTCGAAATATTCTGGGTGAACGCACGTAAATGATTGAAATGGGAAGTGCTCAGTTTGGAAGAAATACATGGGAATTTTAACTAGAGGTAGGAACAGGGCCATTTCAGAGTCTGTCCCTGTCCCTCTTAGGCAGAGCTACTGGAACAGAGCTTCCATAAGAGAGTTCTGAATAAAACGGTAGTCATTTTGCTCCGCGGGTTACCTTTCTGGCATCATTAGGACTCTGACTGTGAGGGCCACAATGTTTTTGTTCTTGATTTCCAACACCTAACAGTGCGAGGCACACAGGGCATGCTTGCTTAATTCTGTTGAATAGAACTGTACGAGAAGTTGAGAAACCAGAGATAGAATCTCAGCTTTGCCACACACCAGCCACGGGAAACCTTCGGGGATACTTAACCTCTGGGTGCTTCAGATCTTTCCTCTGTAGAATGCGATCGCAACCGTGTGAGGATTAAGAGAATAAAGTCAGAGCATGTAACACATTGCCAGGGACAGAGTACATGACCAGTCAATGAGAGTCAGTTGTCATTTGAAAATATTATAAGAGAGTAGGATCACTATGACCACAAAATTGGGGGAAACTTTTAAAGCAGTCATCCAAGGTCCAGGGAGCATAACAAATAATTTGTGAAGGATCCTTTACTGGGTGGGTGATAGGGCTAGCTTCCCCTTCGAGCCAAAAACTCTTGTGTGCAATTCCTGGGGGAATGGAACAGCCCTAATGTCTTGCTTCCTCGTAACAAAAGGACCGTAAGGGGTTTCTACTGCTGACATAAGGCCCAAGTTGCTTCCAGAAGCTGTAACGCGGCGAAAGTTAGGGAAGGTTTGGAGAAGAGTCCCAAAGAGCACCTGCAGGTCAAGAAGGCATATCAGATTATCACAATCACCTTACCTGTACATAGCATCTAATATTTATCCCGATGTCCCTGCCTGAAATTAAAAAGTACAATGCGCCTCCATCTCCCAAACCCAACGGGGGTTGCTCTATCACACTTCAAAGTCTTCTGCCTTGCAATCAGGCTGCGCAGCCCACACTGGAGAAAAACCAGGCAAGTGGCGGGGGAGGGGATGATAGAAAAAACGCCCGGATGCAGAAAGCTACCTCAATGTTTCTTCTGTTCCTCCTCACTGCCTGCGCTAATTTTAGCCACATAAATCAGCTTCCAAAACCGAAAAAAAAAAAAAAAAAAAAAAAAGCCAAACAAACAAAAAAACCGGCCTCAGTCCTTCCGCATTGTGTCCAGGTACAATCTGATCGAATAAGCACGGGGGGGGGGGGGGGAGGCTGGCTGCCCCCACACATGCCCCTGGAGCCAAGAACTATGAGGCAATCGGGCCGTGGCGCAGAGAACGTGACCTTGTTTTCTGGGCCAGGCCTGTCTTGTGGTGCGCACCCCACCCCCCGCCGCTTTCTAATTCTTACGGAATAAAAGGAAGAATCCACTGGCTTCCGAACCTTTCCCTCCCAAACCCAATGTTATGAGGGCCAAAGCCAACTTAAGGGAGAAGCATCTAAGGCCAGAAATCGAGGGGCGCAGACCTCACTGCATCAAATGATTTCCAGAACGACTTCCCTGCGATCTCAAAGGGAGATGTGTGGTCCCAACCCGATCCTCCTCTCACAAAAGGGCCGCATTTTGAACACATCCCAATCTGAACATCTCTGAATCCTGCTGAGTCACTCAAACGTAGGCTCCGCTCTAAAGATGCGGTCAGCTCTAACGATGACGGGCCCCGGGGAGATGGGTTTCAAAAGCTCCGCAACCATGTCCATTCCACCGGCTCTCCTTGCAGTGAAGGGCGTCCAGGGCTCAGTAACCGTAGGGGCCACCCTTCTTCTGTGCCTGAGGGCTGCCATCACACTCCCTCGTCCCCACGATCCCCGCTAATCGCCTTCCCCTCCCCCTCCCCGTTCCCATTACACTCACAGGGACCCTGTCCGGGTATTTCTTCCGGATCTTTTCTCCTTCCTTTTTCCGATACTCAAAGGGATGGTCCTCCTTATATTGGAACTTCATGATGGACCGCAGTGTTTCCAAGATCCCCGGACGGGGCCTGCCGCCGTCGCTGATGGCTGCGTCCCTCCGGTCGCGCTTCCCTCTGCCCAACTCCGATAGGTATCAGAACTGCCTCAGAAATGTCAGCTCCCGTCGCTGCGCAGCTTGGCAGAGCTTTCGGAAGGGATGTCGGGTCCCCTCGGACGCAGGTAGGGGCCGGCCAGGTAGAGAAATCCCAGCGGCTTTTCCCGAGAGCTGGGAACACAAAAACAACTCGGCAGCGCTTTGGTATTGTGACGTCACGACGTCCCGCCTCCCCGCCCCGCCCCCCGGCGTTCGGACCGCGCGGGGAAGGGGGGGTGGAGGGAGAAACGCGGCAGATTGCCGGGTGTTCTTTTCAAGCCAGACTCTCCTGAGCAGTTCTTTGCAACCATGAAAATCCTGTACTTCGAATTTTATTGGGATTGTGACATTAAGAATGGCTTGAAGGGGGAAAAAATGTTCTAGGGATCCCGTTCTTCCCTCTTTGTCGCTGTTTCTTGGTTTGGTCCAAAAACAAACACAGGGGGCAAAAATCCAGCTTTTTCCACCTGACCGGGGATCTGGAGTCTAGGGAAAGGAAGAACGGGGCTCCTGGGTTCCTTTGGCCTCTGCAGAAGTGCGCGATCTTGCGTGTTGCCCTTTGCGCCTTCAGCTGCTCCGCGGGCTCCGCGATGGCTAGGCTGGCTCCCTCCGACCGTGACCCCTCCTTCACCACGCTGGCGTCATTCATTTTGTTTGGGTCCTTGCCGCAATTTGCTCCTAGAGCAGCGGCATAAACAGAGCATGACTCAGGAATTTGAGGAGATGTATAAGGTGAAGGGCATGAGATGTAATCAAGGTCCAGAGAAGTGATGTCACTCATGACTGCTAAGGGGCTTCACTCATGTTCCAATATAGAAATGATTCGCTTTCTCCTATTAACTCAGAAGTTGGGCCTGACTTCTGGAAAAGAAAATACGGAGCAAGTCAGGTGATTAACTCAGTATTTCTCAAACACTTCTTTTTTTACTCGGCAAAAATTCACCAGAGGATAGTGCCGCTTGTTAAGCATCCCTAAGGTGAAAAAAAGTGCCACCCGAATAGGCAGGTGGAAGACTGGTGGACCAGGTGCCATTGTCGCGCCCCTGTGCCCCTGCCCTTTCCCCACTAAGAATCAAAGGACGGGGGCGGCGGGGGGGGGGGGGGGGTCGGGGGGGGGGAGCCTTTCCAACCGCCTCTAAGGGCAGTGATTCCGGGGACCTGTATGGGGAGGGCAGCGAAAATGGTGAAAGATGCAGAAGAGACAGGAAGGGCTGCTTTGCTGTGACCAAGCCCAGGGAGCTCTGAAATATACAAGGGCAGTCCCTGTCGCCTATCTTTTATTAAGGTCTCAGTGTCTTTGGTTTAAAAAACCCCACAAAATAAAAGAAATTAAGTTTCATTGTTGAAAAAAGGAAAATGAAGAGCATAGTCTTACTTCTTGGTATTAATTATTTTTCTCCATGGCATCCTTCAGTCCTTTGTATAAAGATCCAGGAATTATATTATCACATTACATGTTTATAATTTTCAGTCTTTATTTTGAAAATGAAATTTTTAGCTCATTTTAGCTTTGACCCCATATAGCTAAGATCTCTGAAAGGAAGTACTTTACAACCAGTTGAGAAAAGTAATCATGATGGAGATTAATATTTTAAGAGGGTTGTTGCCTGATCACATCATAGCTACTTAAAATGCTGATTTTAACTTTTATTTTAAAAATACCTAAGCATAGTGGCAATTTATATATGAAAAATAATCTGAAGGGGCTCCTGGGTGGCTCAGTCGGTTGAGCGTCCGACTTCAGCTCAGGTCACGATCTCCCGGTCTGTGGGTTTGAGCCCCACGTCGGGCTCTGGGCTGATGGCTCAGAGCCTGGAGCCTGCTTCCGATTCTGTGTCTCCCTCTCTCTCTGCCCCTCCCCCGTTCATGCTCTCTCCCTCTCTCTGTCTCAAAAATAAATAAACATTAAAAAAAATTTTTTTAAATAAAAAAAATAATCTGAAGATAAAATCCCAGGTTAATATTTCTACCTCAAGCCTTTTATAAAATCCACAATCTGTCGTGTTCCAAAATTTACTCTCTACCTTTATTCTCAGCATAACATTTAAAATATTATGCAGAGGGTAATTTTGTAAATTAACACATTTAATCAGATAAAATATCCAAAAAAATTTTTTCAATGTTTGCTTGTGTGTGTGTGTGTGTGTGTGTGTGTGAGAGAGAGAGAGAGAGAGAGAGAGAGAGAGAGAAAGGAAATGCAGGTGGGAGAAGGGCAGAGACACGGAGACAGAGAATCCCAAGCAGACTCCACAATGTCAGTACAGAGCCCAACATGGGGTTGGAACCCATGTACCACGAGATCATGACCTGAGCTGAAAGCAAGAGTTGGACCCTTAACCAACTGAGCCACCCAGGTGCCCCCAAAATTCATTTTGTTGCCAAAGACAAAATACTATATTAAAAAGCTCACATTTCAGGAATTCTCATGCATTACTGAGGGGAATGGAAATTGGCCTAGCCACGTTGGAAGACAGATTGGTGGTTTCTTAGAAAACTAAACATATTCTTACAATATGATCCAACAATCATCCTCCTTAGTATTTACCCAAAGAATCTTTGAAAGTCTGTCCACATAAAAACCTGCACATGGATGTTTATAGCAGCTTTATTCGTAATTGCCAAAACTTGGAAGCAATCAAGATGTCTTTTGGTAGGCCAATGGATAAACTGTGGTTCATCCAGACAATAGAATATGGTCAGTGCTAAAAGGAAATGAGCTGTCAAGCCATAAAAATACCTTAAATGCATATTAGTAAGTGAAAGAAGCCAATCTAAAAGGCTAAACACCGTATGATCCCAACTGTATAGGATATGACAAAAAAAAAGGCAAAACTATGGAGACAGTAAAAATTCGGTGGTTGCCAGGGTTTGGGGGGGGGGGGGGAATAACTAGGTGGAGGATAGTGAAAATTCTCTGTATGATAGTATAATGATGGATACATACCAGTAAACATTTGTCCACACCAGTAAACTGTATCACACCAAAACTGAACCCTAACGTAAACTATGGATTCCTGATGATTATGATGTGTCAGTATAAGGTTCCCCAGTTGTCACAAATGTACCACTCTGGTGGGGAATACTGATAATGGTGGAGGCTATGCATACGTGGAGGGCAGTAAGTATATGGGAAATCTCTGTACCTAAAACTGCCCCCAAAATCATGTCTTAAGAAAAAAAAAGAAAAAGGCTTACGTTTTCTAAAATATACATTTCAGGGGCGCCTGGGTGGCTCAGTCGGTTGAGCGGCTGACTTCGGCTCAGGTCATGATCTCACGGTCCGTGAGTTCGAGCCCCGCGTCGGGCTCTGTGCTGACAGCTCGGAGCCTGGAGCCTGTTTCAGATTCTGTGTCTCCCTCTCTCTGACCCTACCCCGTTCATGATCTGTCTCTCTCTGTCTCAAAAATAAACGTTAAAAAAAAATTTTTTTTAAAATAAATAAAATATACATTTCAAAATTTTCTTGTAATCTTCTAATTTTTTGTTATGTTCTCAAGGGTTAGAATGTTTTCAATCTGTTGTGAACATTTTCAAAAATGTAAAAAATTTCAAAAAATAGTATGATGAACATGTGTACATCCACCACCTGGATTTCTTTCATTTGGAAGTAAATACAGGGGTGTCTGGGTGGCTAGATCTCTCTGCCCCTCCCCAGTTCACGCTCTCCCCCTCGAAATAAATAAATAAACGTTAAAAAAGGAAAGTAAATACAAACATCATGACACTTCACCCCCAAATACTCCATATACCCCTGCTGAGAATAACAACACGCTCCTACATAATCATGATACTGCTATTTCACCTAAAAAATTACCCATATTTTCAACATTATCTAATACAGAGTTAATACGCATATTTTCTCAATTCCTTTTAAAGTACCTTTTATAAGATTCCCCCCTAGTCAATCATTAAAATAGGAAAACAGCTGTAATTGACCATATAGACAGGTCTGGCTTCTTTTTTTTTTTTTTTTTTTTTTAATTTTTTTAACGTTTATTTATTTTTGAGACAGAGAGAGACAGAGCATGAACAGGGAAGGGGCAGAGAGAGAGGGAGACACAGAATCGGAAGCAGGCTCCAGGCTCTGAGCCATCAGCCCAGAGCCCGATGCGGGGCTCGAACTCACGGACCGTGAGATCGTGACCTGAGCTGAAGTCGGACGCTTAACCGACTGAGCCACCCAGGCACCCCATGGCTTCTTTTTTATTCAGGATACTTTTATATTATCACATTTGAATTAATATGTAACAACAAACACATGAAAAGATTCTCAACATCACTCATCATCAGGGAAATGCAAATCAAAACCACAATGACATGGCATCTTACACCTGTCAGAAGGGCTAGCAACCAAAAGACAAGAAATAACAAGTGCTGGTGAGGATGTGGAGAAAAGGGACCCTCGTGCATCACTGGTGGGAATGTCAATTGGTGCAGCCACTGTGGTAAACAGTATTGATTTTTCTCCAAAAATGAAATATAGCAATACCATATGATCCGATAATTCAACTACTGGCTATCTACCCCAAGAAAATGAAAACAATAATTCAAAAAGATACATACACCCCACTATTTATTGCAGCATTATTTACAATAGACAAGTAATGGAAACAACTTAAGCGTTGCTTAAGTATACATACATATACCCATATACATACAATGGAATGTTACTCGGTCGTAAGAAAGAATGAGATCTTGCCATTTATGACGACGTGGGTAGACCTAGAAAGTATTATGCTAAATGGATTAAGTCAGGCAGAGAAAGACAAATATCGTGTGATTTCACTTATGTATGGAATCTAAAAAATAAAATAAACAAGTAAGAACAGAAACAGAATTATAAATACAGAGAACAAACTAGCAGTTGCCAGAGGGGAAGGATCAGGGGCATGGACAAAACATGTGAAAGGGATTAAGAGGTACAAACTTCCAGTTGTAAAATAACTAAGTCACAGGGATGAGAAGTATAGCATAGGGAATATGGGCAAAAATACCGTAATAATGCTGTGTGGTGACAGGTAGTGACTATACTTACTGTGACGAGCATAGCGTAGTGGAAAGAATTGTCAAAGCACTATGTTGGACACCTGAAACTAATAGAACATTGTATGTCAACTATAATTTAATAAAAAATAATGTGTAAAACCAGAATATCAATGTATTGATCTCCAGTGAGAAATGTATCAATGAGGTTCAGCTACTTACAGCCATTTGCTAAACTCACTTGATAAGCTTGAGATTTAAACAAAGGAGTTAGTTGATTCAAATATGCCAACTGTCAGGAGGATGAGACTGACAGACTCTAGGACCCGGAATCTTCCTTGCCCCGGGACCGTGCATTGGTAGATCTTCCTTCGTAATAGTTTGAATGTGCCCACTCTGCTCTGTCCCAACTGTCACTATCTTAGTTTAGTTTTATGAAAAAACAAAACTCAACCGAGTACATTTAAAGATCTTATTGGCTTTATTCAATGCTCTATGAATTGGGCACCTAACAGACGTAAAGGCACTCTGAAAAGCTGGACAAAATGGAAGACAGAAGGCGGAAGGGGAAGGGGCAAAAAAGTTACTAGCCACCAGTGGATTGTTTGTGGCCAAGTCACTTTCCTTTAGGGGACGCGTATGAACCAGACTAAAGCTATCTTGGACAAATCTGCCATGATGATGTTCTGCGATCTGCAGCCTTCTTGAACCTGCCCCCTCCTTCTTCCTTTTTGTTTAACCACACTCTTAAGGACATCCCGGGGGCATAACATCTGCTTTATCTGCTTTGGGGATTCGCAAGACTTTTCCTCCAGGATGGCCTCCCCGCACATACTCCCCAGCCTCTTGGGTTATAAAACAGGTTCCCTGTCACGGCATCCACTCTCTTGGGCCTGTCTAGTTTGATCTGGCTTCTTGTGGAGTGCTGCCAGGACAGGCCTCTCACTTTCCTGATAGCTTCCATGGCTTCCACTATGCTGGCCTCTAGGTACTCTGTTAGAACCAAACTGCTTACTCTAACATTACTTATGGTTATGTCCTGAGTGCTTGGATACAAAGTAATGACCAAAAAATGTACAGTATGTCATAGTCATAGACATGCACATTTGTCATAGTCAAAAGAACAAAGGGATTTTTAAACTTAAGTTGGTAGATTAAAAAAAGATGTATTTGTTTTCCACTGAAACGACTGTGTCATAGATTGAATTGTATCCTCCCAAAAGGTATTGAATTTCTAACCCACAGTATCCGTGAATGTAACTTTGGAAATAGGGTCTTTGTGGATGACCAAATTAAGATGAGGCCATTAGGGTGGGCCTTACTCCAATATGACTGGTGTCCTAAAAAGAGAGAAATTTGAATATAGGGACATACATGCATCAAGGAAAAAGTATGTGAAGTCAGAGAAATAATGCCACCTGCAAGCCAAAATGCAGGAAACTACCAGAAGGTAGGAGAGAGGCATGCAACATTTTCTCGTACAGCCCTCGAAAGGAACCAACTGTGTCAATACCTTGATTTCAGATGTCTGGCCCCCAGAACTGAGGGACAATACCTTTCTGTTGCTTAAGCCATCCATCTATGGTACTTAGTTATGGCAGTCTGTGATATTGTGATTTATCATGATAAATATATGTTTGGTCTTTTAACCAGTTCCTGGCAGAGCTCCTAAAAGCCTTGGAACTTCCTAAGTGATGAAAACAATAAAGGTATATTTTTTTGTGTTAATAAGTGACTTTTGGAATGCCCCAACGTAACCTAAGAATGGGGGCTGGTCACCAGAGGAGACAACCAAGTTGTTAGAGAATTGGAACTTTTTGTTCAACCCTACCCTCGACTTCCAAGGAGGGGAAAGGGGCTGGAAACTGAGTTCAGTCACCAATGGCCAATGACTTCATCAGTCATGCTTATGTAATGAAGATTCCATAAAAACCTAAAACGACGGGGTTCTCAGAGCCTCTGGACTGATAGAGCTTCTGGAGGTTCTGGATGAGTGGTATGTTTGGAAAGGGCACAGAAGCTCTGCATCCCTTCCCATATATATTTTGTCCTATGCATCAATTCTACAAGTAAAATGTTTCTCTGAGCTGTAGGAGCCAGAGGAGCAGGTTAACCACCTAAGGAGGTCTTCAGAACGTCTGAACTATAGAAGCTCAAATGACAATCTGGGTTTGTTTTTTTTTTTTAAGTTAGTTTGTTTGCTTGTTTATAGACAGGGAGAGAGAGGGAATCCCAAGCAGGATCTGCACTATCAGCACAGAGCCCGATGTAGGGCTAGATCTCAGGAACCGTGAGATCATGACCTGAGCCGAGATCAAGAGTTGGAGGCTTAATCAACAGAGCCACCCAGAGGCACTGGTGACAATCTGGATTTGCAATTGTCATCTGAAGGAGGGGGTGGGAGAGCAATCCTGTAGAACTGAGCTCTTAACCTGTGGGATCCGACATCATCTCCAGGTAGAGAAAAGAAACTTGTATGAAACTTGGGACACGAGAGACTCCATTTTGAGAAAAGCTCCATTCCCCTCTCTAAAACAAATGGCTAATGAACTCTTGAACTGGGCAAAAAGACTCTTGAACTGGGCCAGAAGCAACAATTCTTTTACAAGCAATCTTTCTCAGAAGTCAACAGGACAAGAGGTATCTTGATCATAAGACTTGATTCGAGACTTTCTGAAGAGAAGCTACTTAGCTAATGCATACCAGGAATAATTTCATTTGTTAACACCAGTAGAACAGTCAATCGTTGTGTAACCAAAAGCAGCTCAGCCTATTAGTACAATTTGACTTTTTTTTTCTTTTTTTACCCAGGTCATATAATTGTTCCCTTTCGTCTTTCTCATAAACCCCCCTTGCTTTTGTAACCAGACTAACGTGAGTTTCCTTCTTGGTGAGCCACAGATCCGCCAGATGAGTTGTTGCATAGAGTAAGCTTTATTTGCAGCAAATAAGGAGATCCCAAGGAATAACTTCCAAAGTCATGACTCCCTAAGGAAAGGTGAATGGGTTCCTTTTATTGAAGGTTAGGATGAATATTTAGACGGGGAAGCCTTGTCACCTTTTGTAGAAGGCATAAGTTTGTGCAGGTGCCGTAAGGAAAAAATACTTACACATACATTGTATGCTATGTACATGAGGCTGAGGCTCCTCTTTGGGTGGAGATTTCATTTTATTTTTTTCATTTTTTATCTTATGTTGTTATTATTATTATTATTATTAGTGGCAGTGGTAGTAATAGTATAATCAGGTCAAGGTAATTGTCAGTCATTCCAAGGATTACTCCATCATCCATCTGCACAGGGGGGGAGTCAGATTTAGCTCGAAAGGTCCGGTGGTCTGGGCTGAGAGAAGTCTTGTTGGGGTAGTTGACATCACCTGAGGGGTGGTTTCCAGTTTCATTCACCTGAGTTAGGCGATAAGCCAGAAAGAGGAGCTCAAGGAAAAATGGAAGACAAAGGTCATTGAGAGTCAGATCTTGGGATGGAGCTGGTGACACTCTCACCAGTGGAGTGGAACACTATTTGGGTTTCTATCTGAATCTGTGCTCTCCAAATTGCAATTTTGAGACTCCAAATGAAGGCTTTTGTTCTTGGGGCGCCTGGGTATCTCAGTTGGTTGAGCGTCCAACTTCAGCTCAGGTCATGCATGATCTCACGGTTAGTGAGTTCAAGCCCCGTGTCAGGCTCTGTGCTAACAGCTCAGAGCCTGGAGCCTGCTTCAGATTCTGTGTCTCCCTCACTCTCTGCACTCTCCCCCATCCCCATCCCCACCCCCCACCCGGCCTCTCATTCTGTCTCTCTCTCTCTCAAAAATAAACATTAAGAAAGAAAAAAAGCACCTTTGTTCTTTTCCCCGTCTTGCCTCTCTTCTCAGATGACAATAATGTCAGAATTGAGTTGAACTGCAGGATGCCCAGTTGGTGTCAGAGAATTGCTTGGTGTGGGGAAAAAAAAATCCACGTGTGAGAACAGGTGTCTGAATCCTACAGCCCAAGGAAACAAACACAGACTGTAAAAGAAAAAAAGGAAGTCAAGAAACTCACTAAGTCAAGAAGAAGAAGAAGAAGAAGAAGAAGAAGAAGAAGAGAAGAAGAAGAAGAAGAAGAAGAAGAAGAAGAAGAGAAAACAGAAAACTGAAAAAAAGTCTGAAAAGAAGAGATGACAAATGACAAATAACTGACAGGGGAGACTCGAGAAAGAGAATCCTGAACTGACAGAAGGGAAAATCTAAAGTGGCCCGTTATTCATTATAGAACTTAGAGAGAAAGTTTCAGGCATTTTTGCCCCCAGTGTACCTCCTTTGCCCCCAAACAGCCATGCGATTGTCTCTCCCCATTCCTGTACAGAGAGGAGGTGTATCCCTTGTATGGGATAGACAAGGTCTATGAACTGCGGCAGATAGAGGAAGCAGGTTCAGTCAAAGATGACACATTGAGAACAGGGAGACTGAGAATTTACACACAGTCTCTTGAATCCCCAACCTTTTTCCTCCTAAATCTGTGCCCAGAATTCTGGTAGCCCAGCTGGGTTTGCATGCATACAGAATGCAAATGAGCCTTTTAGTGCTCTGTTCTTAAACAGGAGCAGACAGTAAGGAGTCAGGATTTGAAAGAAAGATCTGATATGAAACAAACAATGAACAACTACTTCAAGAAAAAAAAAAGACTACTTAGGGAGATTAGAGCCTCAAAAAAGTATCATTAATATCCTCAGAAACAAGAGAAAATATTGCGTCCACGAAACAAAAATAGTTACAACCAAAGAATATTCAGGCCCAAATACATATATTTAGACAGAGAGAGAGAGAGCAAGAGAGAGAGAGAGAGAGAGAATGAGAAAGGTAAAATTTAATAAAAGGATTAGAAGACAGTTGAGATTTTTTTTAGAAAGTAAAGTAACAGGACAAAAAGATGAGGAAGGGGGGCAGGATAGGTAAATTAGAGGCCCAACATTCAAAACTAGGAGACTCAGAGAATACAGAAAATGTGGGAGGGAGGTCAGATTTTATTTAAAGCTAGTTATGCCTTTAAAATCCTAAGGGAGGGGTGCCTGGGTGGCTCAATCAGTTGCGTGCCGTACTCTTGGTTTCAGCTCAGGTCATGATCCCAGGGTCATGGGACGGAGCCCCGTGCCATTCTTAAGATTCTCCCTCTCTCCCTCTGCCCCTCTCCCACAGTCACACACACACACACACACACACACACACACACACACTCTTTCTCTCTCTCATAAATAAATGAATACATAAATAAATAAGTAAGTATTCCTAAGGGAAATTATTTTCTTCCTAGAATTTTATGTCAAACTACTATTTAAGTATGAGGATAGCACAAGACATCACTTAGACACAGAAGCTCTCCAAAAATTTACTTCTTATGTTTCTGTTTTTGGAAAGCACTCCCCAAAGGAGGAAGTAAACCAAGAAGGGAAAAGACATGGGATGTAGGAAACTGTATTTAACGTGAGAGAGGTAATCTACAAGATAGTAGAAGTGCTTAATGTATAACATACGTGTTTTATATATAGGATGTATGTGTGTATTAACCCTCACAATCCTCACATAATAATATAATGTATATGTACTCATTTTATCATCATTTTACAGGTGAGGAAATTGAAACATAGAATGATGAAGTGACTACAACCAGATTGGTCAGGGAGTAAAGAACAGAACCGGAATTTTAACCTATGAAAGCCTGCTTTCAGGCACTTAGTCATTAATGGTCTTTTTCCTGCTTCCCGATATATGCATTTAATCAAAATTATAATATAACTATATCTGGAAGATGGGGGAGGACAACGAGAAATGTTCCAATGTGTTTTGTTAGCCAAGGTGGAGCTGGTGGTGATGAAAAACAGCTACACTTTCCTCTTCCTTAACGGCAAGTCAGTGCGTGATACACCAAACTGAAAATAAAAATCAAGAATAGCAACATATGCATAAGTATTTGGAGAAATGTAGGTTTCAAAAGATGAGCTACCAAGTAGGGAGTAGAAAAAGTGTGCCTGGTGAGGAGGTACTGTTTCTCTTCATGAGCCTTGCAGAGCCGTTTGACTTTTTAATCTGCATGAAAGTCTACATTTGATTAAAAGGAATAAAGCTTAAATGTTAAAAATAAGAGCAAAAGGGTTTTCAGGTTGGAGTCTGAGGCCCAAAGAAGTTGAGTCCAAGGTCCAGCTCAGTCACTCACTCCCTGCAGAGTATTTCACTTCTCTGCAGTTCAGCCTCCAAAGCTGATCATTAATGGAGAATTAAATGACTATGATTGCTTATCACTTTTTTGACTCCTGAGGGACTTCTGTCCCTGTTGAATTGAATTTCCATGAGCCACTTTGGTATTTATTGAGTTGTATTTATGACCCTTTTGGAAGAGGGAGAGGGCAATATTCAACTTGGCCCCCTATGGTGATTAGTATTAACATTGTGGAGTGGGGGAAAGCAGGTTCTAACATTAGTGCAAGAAGAAAGTACAGGAGAGATCCTATATAAGGCAACTCTGACATATAAACTGGGATTCAAGAAAGGTCTAGACACTTGGAACACTGCTAACATTTGTCAAACAAGGACAGCAATAACCAAAGGGCAACAGAAACAATTAAAAAATAAGTATCGAGAAGCTGAAATATAGAAAAGAGACATTATACTTAAATTGGCTTTCTTTCATCACTTTGTTGACAAGTAAGCTTTTATGAGAGACACGGAAGAAATATTGTCTTCGGAGTAGCTCAGTACAATAATGGTCTCCTTGTATTCCAGATCTCACCTCTTACTCATGCTCTGGTAACGGCCAAAGCATCTTCCAAGTGGCATGACCTCTTTTCTCTCTTCAGAACTTCACAATGGCTTTCATAGAATGCAGGATAAAGATCAATCTGCAAAGATCGCATGCAAAGATGCTAACCTGTCTTTCCAGATTCATTCCTATTATATCACTCTTGGAATGTTTAGCATTCTCCGTGATTCACATTCTCAGCTTTTCTCAACTCACAGACAAGAAAAAAGAATGCTCTTATACTGTGTACTTGACGTTTAAAATTCTATCATCCTTTAGAGTTCAACTCAAGTGTTACCATGTTCATGATACTCTTTCCAAACTCTTCAAATTATGAGGAATTCGGAGATGGGAAATAGTGCAATTGTAGGTTAACTAAGGTAAAGGTGCCAAGAGGGACACTGGCCAACATTATTCAGAGACAGCATGTAAAATATTTCCCATAATTGAAGTCTCAGTGTATCTTGGGCAATCCATATATCACTGTAATTGTCTTCCCAGTCAGTCTGCCAGCTCAAGGGCAAACTTCCCATCCTGGCCTCCTTATTGCCTTCCAGACAATCTGCTTACCCAAGGAAAAGAAAATAAGACTTGCCATTTTCACACTTCGCAATTTTTCTCCTCAGCCTCCTAAATTTGTTACGTAAGTCCCATTTTTGCTTTATTTCCATACCCTCGTATACAAGTTTACCCTTAATGTATAAGCTAATCAGACCCTCTAATAAAGGTCTTATAGACCACACCTATAAGGCCAACTCAGTAAGATTCAATACTGTACTTCGTGGTCTAGATGTGGACTGGAAGCAGGTGAAAGGTGGTAGAATTGCCACCTCAAAATATGTCTCTTTGGCATAAGGATTGTCCTAAGCCGGTTCCTTTTAAGAGACGGCAGACACGGGATAACTCTGAAAACTGAGCAAAAGTTTCCTAAGAGACATTTACATTTATAAGGTAAACGTACAGGTGTACCGGTGTTTTTCCCTTTCCGTATCAGGAAGAGGCAGATGACTAAATCTTGAGAGATCCTCATCAGTGGAGAAGACAGTGACATAAATCTGCTTAACAACCGTACTTTTGTTTAACTGGGCTTTTCCTGGTGACTTCTCATACCCCACCCCCACCCCACCCAGTCTTCTTTTGTCTTTAGCTGGAGATGATATTTAAGGTGGTGGTTGGGCCATTTCAGGGAGTTACTCAATCTTCCTGGGTCTCTTTCATGTATACAGGAGGTATACATGTTATTAGGTTTCTACCTTTGCCTTCGTTAATTTCTCTTTTTTTTTTTTTAATTTTTTTTTCAACGTTTATTTATTTATTTATTTATTTTTAATTTTTTTTTCAACGTTTATTTATTTTTGGGACAGAGAGAGACAGAGCATGAATGGGGGAGGGGCAGAGAGAGAGGGAGACACAGAATCGGAAACAGGCTCCAGGCTCTGAGCCATCAGAGCCTGATGCGGGGCTCGAACTCCCGGACCGCGAGATCGTGACCTGGCTGAAGTCGGATGCTTAACCGACTGCGCCACCCAGGCGCCCCTACGTTTATTTATTTTTGGGACAGAGAGAGACAGAGCATGAACGGGGGAGGGGCAGAGAGAGAGGGAGACACAGAATCGGAAACAGGCTCCAGGCTCTGAGCCATCAGCCCAGAGCCCGACGCGGGGCTCGAACTCACGGAGTGCGAGATCGTGACCTGGCTGAAGTCGGACGCTTAAACGACTGCGCCACCCAGGCGCCCCTAATTTCTCTTTTTAATACTGAGGTGTCTCAGCCAAGAACCTAGAAAGGTGAAGGGACAATTGTTTGTCCTCTCCTACACAGTCATCCTGTACTGTTTTATTTGCCTCCAAACCACAGATAAAACTAGTCATCGTTGCCCAGTCACTCTTTCTCCGACCCATCTTCCCCCAGGAAGGAGAGCCTGTATGGTCCTTGTGTCCTTGTGTAAATCAATATACGTCCGCCTTTCAGGTCTCCCTCTTGGATTAAGAGCTTTGCGCTGTCGGAGACAACTCCTCCTCCCACTGTGTAGGGACAGACACCTCCTTTCAGATACTGATATCCCACTAGACACTGTCCCTTGTATAAGTTTCAGCTGGGGCAAGTGAAAAGCGATGGAAAAAGTTGGGGAGGGGTGGGGTTGCGGAGTGTAATCACTCCAGGAAACCTAAAGTAAGCCGTAGAGGACGGACAGTTGCAGCTTTATTGCAGGATGCAGAAGGTTTATAAATCTTGTGTCATTTGGGCTAAAAAGGGGGTGGGAGAGAATCTCTACTGCTTGAAGTCAGAAGGACGGTCTAGAGAAAGACCGAAAGAACCTGGAATTCTGCTGACAAGAAGATAAAACTATAGTCCCTTTCATCACCACCCCCAGTGTTCCTTTTCAGACTCTGACCACCTTTCACTGGGAGTTTGACAATACGTTCCTGGCTGAAATGAAGACCTGCCTTGCTTACGTTTCAGCTAAGACCTCAAACTTTCACTGAGATATCTTTCTAAATGTTGATCACATTATGGAACTCTCCTGCTAATAAAACATTAAGGAACCCTCATTGTCTTCAAGTTCAGTATCTGAACTACTTAGTGTAAGCCTTAACCCTGTGACATTTTTCTTCAAACCTAGGCCCTCCTCATTTTAAAATGTATGATTCATATTCAAGTATTACAATGAAGGAAAGAAACCAGTAAAAAGTAAGACCAAGAAAGAGGAAGAAGAAGGATGACGGTAAGAAGGGGGAGTTAATTATCTCATTTATACCTATATACGGTAGACCCTTGAACAGTGTGGGGGGTGGGGGAGGGGTTAGCGGTGCTGACCCCCATGCAGTCAAAAATCCATACATAACTTTTCATTTGCCGGAAATGTAATTACTGATAGGCTACTATTGACTGGAAGCCTTATCAGTAACATAAACAGTTGATTAACACATATTTCCCATGCTACATATATATATTATATATATACTATATATATTATATACATACTTTATTTCTACAATAAAGCACGCTAGAGAAAAAAATGTTATTGAGAAAATCATAAGGAAGCAAAATACGTTCATTGTATTGTATTGTACTGTATTGTATTGTATTGTATTGTATGGTATTGAAACAAATCCATGTATAAGTGGGTCCACAGAACTCCAATTGGGGTTTAAGGGTCAACCATATATTATTAACTTTAAACATAGCAAAGAGAATTTTATTTAAGTAAAAAACTGAGTTTATTTGGGTGCAGAGGAGGAATTGCAATTCAGAACAGGAAGCTATGGTGAATCACAGGTAAGTCCAAAGAGACAAAAGGAAGGTCAGCTTTTATTAGATTTTAGGAGGAGACTGGGAATGGTTGTTGGAACAAAAGTTTATTGGGAGGATAAGAGTTTGAGGTTGTAGCAGTTTCTCATCTGCAAGCGATGGTTAGTGGGTTTTTGTTTGTTTGTTTGTTTCTTGCAGGGGTAGGCAGGGGTCTCCCTTCTTTTTCTAAAAATCAGGAGCTATAATGTCCTATTTGCTAAAATAACCCTTATCTTCCTTTTTCCTGCTGGTTATGTAGGCTACAATGAGGGGTACACGCAGGAGAGCTCCCCTTCCAAGACTTCCCGATTCCATTTGGAATTATTTCCACAATATAAATAGACATTTTAACTCGATGGGTTCTGAACTTTTATCTTCCTATTCAGACCCCTCTGTCCCAGATAGGCATATCCAAAAATCTCTGCCGTTTACAGTGGATTATCTTACAAATACTGCAAATTATAAAGGCCTCATATGGAATTTCTTTTTCTCTTCTTGTTTTACAAATTAAGACTTTCCTCATTCAATCTCAAGGAAAACTTGATTTTTCTCATTGGCACATCTGTGCTTTTTTGCTGCTTTAGTGAAGTAGGCATTGCCTTAGATTAACTTGGGATATATTTGGTCAATAAAATGCCTCTTGGGGCACCTGGGTGGCGCAGTCGGTTAAGCGTCCGACTTCAGCCAGGTCACGATCTCGCGGCCCGTGAGTTCGAGCCCCGCGTCAGGCTCTGGGCTGATGGCTCAGAGCCTGGAGCCTGTTTCCGATTCTGTGTCTCCCTCTCTCTCTGCCCCTCCCCCGTTCATGCTCTGTCTCTCTCTGTCCCAAAAATAAATAAATGTTGAAAAAAAAAATTAAAAAAAAAAAAATGCCTCTTCCCCATTTTAGAAATCAGTAACTTGAGTTTTCCCCTAAACCTGGTTTTGCCCAATCTTTCCCATCCTAATAAACAGCTACACCTTCCGTGTATTGGCTCAGGTCAATGATCTAGGAATTATTTTTCACTCTTTTCCCTTACTACATTTCCCTGCTCAATCCATCAGCAAGTATGGATGATCTTATCTCCAACATGTCTTTCAAATCCCTACGTTTATCTCTAGTTCCACCTCCAACATCACCATGTTAGTCCACAGTCATGGGCTATCCACAATCACAATCCCTAGCCACAGTCACATCTTGTCTACTCTTCTTCAATACCTCCCATCTAGTCTTCACGCTTTCATACTTGTCCTCCTCCAGCCCATTCTCCTATAGCATCAAGAGTCATTGTCTTAAAATTCAAATTGCATCAAGTGACTCACTGTTTAAAATTTTCAATGGTTTCTCGATGCATGTAAAATACAGTCTGGACTCCTTGCCCCCAAGACTCCTTTTCCCTCTCAGACTCCGTTTTCTGCTTACTGTAATCAGTTACTCTTTTTTCAGTTCCTCACACGTATCAAACTTTTCACCATCTTTGAAAATGTTCTTCCCTCATTCTTTTTTTTTTTTTAACATTTATTTATTTATTTACTTACTTACTTATTTTTGAGACAGAGAGAGACAGAGCATGAACGGGGGGAGGGCCAGAGAGAGAGAGGGAGACACAGAATCTGAAGCAGGCTCCAGGCTCTGAGCTGTCAGCACAGAGCCTGATGCGGGGCTCGAACTCACGGACCGTGAGATCGTGACCTGAGCGAAGTCGGACGCTCAACCGACTGAGCCACCCAGGCGCCCCTGTTCTTCCCTCATTCTGCCTTTTCATGCAGGTTCTCTGCACTATTCGTGCTTGCTACCATTGTATTTTTGACTTTTTCTTAAGCTCTGTGAGCTTAAGTCAAGTCAGAGTCAAGGTCAGATTCAAGCTTCAGTCAAGGGAGGGGAAGGTGGGTGATGGGCATTGAGGAAGTCACCTGTTGGGATGAGCACTGGGTGTTGTATGGAAACCAATTTGACAACAAATTTCATATTAAAAAAATAAAAATAAAGAAATAAAATAAAGAAACTCTAGAAGAAATGGTAGATGACTCAAGTGGTGTTGGAGACCATGACCTTAGCATGACCTCTCTCACTAGTGTTGAGTTTTCTGCAGCACTGCTCAGCAGTGTAGGCTTTGCGAAGAAATCCGCTCGCTTCCTTGAACCAACGTTTAAAGTTTGAAGGATAGGTGAGAGAAAAGTAAGAAGGGGTTTAAACAAAACTGAGAACAGTGGTGAAAGTGAGTACACTGATCAACAGGTAGATTGAGTAGAGAAGGAAGTAGAGCCAAGCGGGTGTTAATATTCTGACAAAATGGGAGGGTTATAGGAATGGAAGATTCCGCCTGTCTCAGGAGAGGGAAGAGGGGAGAGGGAGAGGGGAGAGGGAGAGGGGAGAGGGAGAGGGGAGAGGTAGGGCTGAGAGATCTCTTTAGAATAAGATACTTATAGGCAGGATTTCTGCCAAGATTTTTTTCTACCGGTTGACATTTTACTTTCTTCAAGACTGTGGTATCTTGAAGGACGAACGAGCCTAGAATATTTTATGGAATGTGTGATAATGAAGTGATGCCTTTGGCAGTGGCCAAACAAGGCCACCTCAGGGTCTATTAACAATTCATGCATTTTAACAATTTCCAGAGGCAATGTGATAAATGACTCAGGATAAATTCAGATCTCCAGCAGGTTATACTCAATTAGAACAGTTTTCCCCTTGGGCTGAGTGAACATTCCAAGGGTGTATTTAATGAGGTGCTATCCTAATCAGCTCTTCCCTGGTTATGACTTCCCCCCAGTGAGGAAGCTAATTGCCAAATAAATGAGTTTTCTCAAACATCCCTTCCCTCTACACAGACTATTTTATTTTATTTTATTTTTTTAATTTTTTTTTCAACGTTTATTTATTTTTGGGACAGAGAGAGACAGAGCATGAACGGGGGAGGGGCAGAGAGAGAGGGAGACACAGAATCGGAAACAGGCTCCAGGCTCTGAGCCATCAGCCCAGAGCCCGACGCGGGGCTCGAACTCCCGGACCGCGAGATCGTGACCTGGCTGAAGTCGGACGCTTAACCGACTGGGCCACCCAGGCGCCCCTACACAGACTATTTTAAAAGGAATCACATATCATTGGTCGTTAACCTCAATCGACAGATATTTATTGACGAATAAAAGTGACTTCCAGCGTGACTTAGCGGTAACCTAACAAGCTGGGTGGCCAAAGAACAAACGAGAGCACAATTCTCAGAATCATAGTAGCCAGGTGAAAATTAGATGTCAATATTAAGAGCGACAAATCCATGTGCATAATACTTTACAAATCTTGTCATTTGTATCTAGCTTATTTGAGCCTCGCAACAATCCTCGGAGGTGTTATTATCCCCGATTTTACAGATGAGGAAACTCCTTTAAAGATTTTCAGTGATTGATCTAAGGTCACTGGCAAGTAATTTTTCCTCAATACACTTTACTTTCTCAGTTGTCCAGTAACAATACATCATATCCCCAATTGTCCAGTAGTATTTCAGGCGGACAGCTTAGCACGACACGGCAGGATGCCATCCGGGCTGTGTTCAGTTAGTTACTCCCAAGAACTGGAGAGGGGTGCAGATCGGCTCAAATAGGAGACGACATTTTCTACCATGGCCACGAGGTGGCAGTGAAGGCCACTCCTAGAGACTAGTGTGGGTCACTGTAGATAACCTGGTTTTAAGGGGTCAGCCAGAAAGAGAAAAGAAGCGAAACAATGCCATTCTTTTAGAGAAAAGACTGCGTGTGTCTGTGCAGGCATGCACCCGCGCGCGCGTGTGCGTGCATGTGTTTGCAAGGCAGAAACACTGAGAAATTAATAGAAAGTGTTACTGCACTCCATGAAGTTTCTCATACTGCTAGAGAGTAGGACCAGGGTGAAGGAAAGACCTTGATATTCGGCACTTGGGTACCGTATGTACTCTGTTCCCCTAGCCCGTGTCTGCAATCCTACCCCTGGATCCTGAACGTCCACTTAGGTATTACCATTACCTGGGTCCACTTAGGTATTAGGTATTATGATGCCAAGAGTGTCACTGGCATTCAGTAGAAAAGTGAATGTTCTCTCAAGAGGGAGAATTCACGGCTTCAGTGCATTCATGTCTATGGCTGTGCCTACACTCTTGTCTTTCTCCTCAAATGTGCCACAATCTACTCTTGCGTTACAGCTGGCAGAAAGAAAAACCACCTGCAGTATCCCATAGGCAAAGGAACTCAATAGCTATAGGCATCCAAGGTACTTTTGATGCTTTCTTGGTTCAGGAGTAGTCAGCATTGCTAGAGGTTAGTTGCAAATTCGGGCCACTGGATAAAGAATTAGAGTTCCCAGTTAGAGCATTCCGTGTTAGAAAATACACGTGGCTGGAAACGAAGAGTGGGAAGCCATCCTTCCCACTGAATAATGTATAGTCGTCATCCTAAATCTTCCAAAAGTTAGGGGGAAAAATGTCCCATTTGTCTGTGGCTACGCTGGGGACCCCCCCACCCCATTTATAAACTCAGAATTCCCATCAGTTGGAAGAGGGTCCTGCTCGAGGAGACTCGTCCACTGGAGACAGCTGCTTTTCTTCTGGCACTGGGGGTAGGTCAGGTGTTTTTGGCCAACACCTTGCAACGGTGAAGCGACTCATGTGAAGAGCTTCTTCATACCCTGGGAGGGTGTCCAAAGAGGGAGGCAGTTGGCCCAGGGGGCTGTGGGAGTGAGCCACAGCCAGGATTCTTCGAGCTGCAGGGCCAAATACCGACTGCAAGGCTGGGGAGAAAAGAAGGAATAGAGCTAAAGAAAGTGCGGCATCCTCAGAAATCAGGGACTTACAACACACTTAATTTCCCTTCGTTTTTAGCAAGTGTCCAAACTCATTGTCACTCTCGGCCACAGATGTTATGAAAATCCCGCGAGGGCTGTTTGGAAACCAACTTCACTCTGCTAGGAGAGCCTGTCTTCTCCGGGGTCCTCGGCTCATCTAAATTGTGTTCCCATATCTCACAGCCCCGTCCTTTCCCTTTATAGACTTTACACCAACGCACCGATAATGCAGACTCCTTAGAAATATTTATTTCTGTCTTATTTCTCTGTTCTCTAAAATGAACACAAGAAAAGCAGGAAAGGTGAACAGCAAACATATTTTTTTTTTCAAAATAAATATCACAATGTTGGGCCACCGGCTCTTATATAAATATAATATAACGAAGAGAACCGAAGGAGATAAAGGAAAGTGTTTTATGATCCTCAAGGGAATGGTAAGCTACTCCTTAAGTATATCCATAGATACACTACAGAACAAAGGGTTGAAAGCACGCGTGGCTAATTTCTCCAGAGAGATAAAATAATATATATTGTAATAGAAGATACAAGTTCTCACAAAACCCAAGACATTTTTGAAAAAAGGGATGCACTCATGGTTTAAAATTGCTTTATCAAAATAAGTTTATAGACTGGGTAACTCTTCCTATGAAACATTCCCAATGTTTTCTCCAATGTTCTACTTCTTCACTCTATCATGAGTCCGACTACTACTGGAGAAGACAGCATCAGCATGAGCCCAGGTCACCACACCATCAGGCTCCCTGAAATTAGAATGACCCTGAATCCTAGAATCTTCAGTACTCTTCAGGGGTGCCTGAGTGGCTCAGCCGGCTAAGCATCTGACTTTGGCTCAGGTCAGGGTCTCATGGCTCAACTTATGATCTCGCAGTTTGTGAGTTGGAGCCCTACGTCAGGCTCTGTGCTGACAGTGCGGAGCCTGTTCCGTGCTCTCTCTCTCTCTTTTTCTCTCTCTCTCTGCCCCTCCCTGGCTCATGCTCTCTCTGCCTCTCGAAAATAAATAAGTATATATATATATATATTTTTTAATTTCAAACAGTTTCTAAAAAATACGATTCAGTCCTTGTTTCTATATCCGTTGCTCTGTCCTGATGGTTCTTTTCATCCCCGTCCAGTGTTATAATGTCACAGTACTCACAAGTGATAGTGCTCTGGAGAGTGCTGTCATGATCAAAAGCGAGGACTGTCACTTCATAGGGAGGCCGGCCCTCCTCTTCCCCGTTTTGCTGGCGACTCAGACAGCAGCGGAAGCACACAGAAGTCAGGCCACACAGAAGCAGCAGCCCGCCAATGACCACCAGCAACCTGCAAGA
This sequence comes from Prionailurus viverrinus, assembly GCF_022837055.1. Lineage (NCBI taxonomy): Eukaryota > Metazoa > Chordata > Mammalia > Carnivora > Felidae > Prionailurus > Prionailurus viverrinus. The sequence continues at coordinate 41,241,954 of NC_062567.1, read as the reverse complement.
TGACCACGGGGCAGTGACCGCCCTGGGGTCTGGTGTGTTTCCCAGCCCTGGGAAATAATCGGCCTTCAGTGTCTGCACTCTGACTTTGTTTGAATATTTTATGGCCATAATACTTCTTTATACACATGTACTTATTCGTCAGCAAGACTGTATCGGTTCATTAAAACAATAAGAGATTTAATGCGGTGTGGAGGGTCTGTTTCTACCGTAGAAAGTATCCTCCTTCCTGTAGAAATTTCTGGAGCTAACGCTGAGAAAATACACCATAACCTTTCGATGTTGGCCGAGGAGAAGGTATTGAAATAGGAAATCCTGGCATATTGTCACATAGTTAACAATGAGGTAAAGAAACTTGACTCCGTGGGATGCAAGGTTAAGTACACTGGGTGTCTCATACGTTTTTTTTTTTTTTCCTGCATCAGTATATTTAAAAACTAAAAAATAAATAGATTAAAAAAAAAAACAAACGCCCTTGAGAAAAATAAAGTTCCTTTGAGATGTCTTTCTGGATATTAGAGTTGAAACTTACCATATATACCAGAGATGTACCCAATCCGTGGTCAGGCAACTATGGAGAAAGAATAAAGGTGTTTAGAGGTTTTTTTTTTTCTGTAATAAAAATATAGTCAATGCCTATTGTAGTTCCAGAATCAGAAATATGAGTTACAATGTGATAATGCTACCTTGTTATAATAAAAGCATCACAACATATATATGTGTGTGTGTGTGTATGTGTGTGTGTGTGTGTATACTTTTTTTTAAGTTTGTGTTTTAATTCCAGTTAGTTAACATACAAGTTATAGTGACTTCAGTATAACCAGCGGAACATATTACAAAATGGGACGCCTTAAGAAGAATTTTATACTACAGATGGCATGGTGTAAATACTTTTGTAAAGCACTATAAGACCGACTAGAGTAGTGATTATGAAAACAGCGTTTATAGAAAGGGTAGTCGTGACCACTATAAACTGTTACGAGGACAATTATCAGGGAAGAGCCTGGAATGTGAGTTTACAAAGTTTGAAAATGGATATGAAAGTTGACGTTTGGATACATTAGCGATCAGTAAAATTTAAACAGAAAGAAAATTTTAGTTATAAGACGAAAGCAATGCAGTGAAGATTGTAATTTACGTGCTGTCAATTGTCACAAGGGCCACCAGAAAAACTCTCACCATAAAAGAAAAAACCCTGAACTTTCACATCCATGATCAAAACTGATATGCACACCCACTGAAGCCAAACGGGAAGGGACAAAACTGTCAAGCCCAACTTCGCTGTGTCGGAAGTTAATTAAATTAACTGAAGTAATAATGGCAATTATAAATTTTCTCTCTAGGGATGAAAAATATATGGATTGCGGGGGAGAAGGAATTGTGGGGTAAGCTCAGGAGTGTACAAAGGGGAGAGAGAGGAACTATTTATCTTTGAAGAGGAACAAATTTTTTTTTGAAGATAAACAAATTTAATTATACTTTCTGATACACTGAGCTATTGAAACCCATTGAAATTCACTTCTACCTCCTCTTTTCGGTTGTACATTTGTAACAGATAGTTTGCTTTTTCAGTAAATAGTGTCTCCTGTAGGTTTTCTCACATTCCCCATTTATTTAAAGCCTCTTCTTGCTCTACAATGTTACAATTCTCACTGTGTTAAAAATGATTCTTCCATGTAGCATACACACACACACACACACACACACACACACACACCTACAGTGGAGTATTACTCGGCAATCAAAAAGAATGAAATCTTGCCATTCACAACTACGTGGATGGAATTAGAGGGTATAATGCTAAGCGAAAGTAGTCAGAGAAAGACAGATATCATATAATTTCACTCTTATGAGGACGTCAAGAGACAAAACAGATGAACATAAGGGAAGGGAAGCAAAAATCATATAAAAACAGGGAGGGGGGCAAAACATAAGAGACTCTTAAATATGGAGAACAAACAGAGGGTTACTGGAGGGGGTGTGGGAGGGGGAATGGGCTCAATGGGTAAAGGGCATTAAGGAATCTACTCCTGAAATCGTCATTGCACTCTGTGCTAACTAACTTGGGTGCAAATTTTAAAAATAAATTAAATAAAAATGGAAAAAAATAATAATAAAGAACATAACAGCTAAAAACAAAAACGGACTCTTCCTATACTGGTAGGTGTCTAAAACCTCAGACAGTGTGACAAGCAGTCAAGGCCACCACCATTTCCCCTGGGTTTAACAGACTTAGCTATTGAGAAACCCTTCCCATGGCTAAATATATGTTTTCCTTCACGCTGAGCAACTGTTTTGTTCCAACTGGCCCTGCTTCTTTTTTTTTTTTTTTTTTTTTTTAAGTAATTTACCTCCAAGTGAAAGGAATCTCTTCCCCTTGTGTGTCCTCTGTGTCTATGTAAGACCTAATCGTGATAGGTTTAGATTAAGGGATAATGACCTCAAAGTCATAGCTAAATGACATGTGCATTAAATAGTGATATGCCCGGGGCGCCTGGGTGGCTCAGTCGGTTGAGCGTCCGACTTCGGCTCAGGTCATGATCTCACGGTTCATGAGTTCGGGCCCCGCATCGGGCTCTGTGCTGACAGCTCAGATCCTGGAGCCTGCTTCTGATTCTGTGTCTCCCTCTCTCTCTGCCCCCCTGCCCCACACACGCTCTGTCTCTCTCTGCCTCTCAAAAATAAAGAAAACTAATAAAAAAAAAATTTAGAAAAAAAAATAGTGATATGCCCTAAAATACGGAAAATGCTTTTCATACCTCAGGTGGTGATGCTACTTTGGAATTACCCAAACTTATCTGCCCAGGATGAGATTTTTGAACCCAGTCTGTCTAGATGAGTCACAAAGAAGCATGGGCGAGAAAACCTTTTGCAAATCTCTGTGACTATATAAACGGAGGTTAATTCCGATGTTTTAAGGGGGAGATTGGCCGTGCGGGGGGGGAAATGCTGTCAGTGATTTTATTTTAAGTACTTAGGATGACACCCTGGTGCGTGTCTTTATTTTTGGATAACTCTGTCTGTGATTAGTGGGCTGATGGCCGTGTAAGTAAAGATAAAGGGAAGTCACAGATATCCGATGACCCTTTGACCCTGTTTTGGGTACTAATGTTTTTGTCTGTTTCTCCTGCTTCCCAGTCGGGTCTCAGATACTTACTGTTCAGGACTCACACAGTTCTCCTCACATCTTGCCCGAGGAAGCTGTAGGAAGGGAAATAGTCTCAGACAGGGAAATGTCTCATTGCTCTGCTCAGCAGCCTATCGACTGTTCCTCATGACTCTGCGTTGTTAGACTGCATGGTGACAGCCGGGAAAATATGAGGACGAGGTCAGAGGGTCAGGCAGGTTGAGGATTGTTGGTTTTCATTGCTCCCATGCCCGCTGATTATTAGATTTGAAATGGGAGAACCTGGAGGAACAAATATCTTGGCTTTGGGCAGGGGGGGAGGTTATGGTTTTGTTTTGCTTTTTGGAGGTGGGTGAGCATTACACCTTAGGCAGCATTTAAATCAATTTGTTTGTCCTAGAAATTTCCTGATCTGTCCCTCAGGATGTTGTTATTGTCTTCCTAATTCTCTCCCAGTTACAAATTGCGTTCTAGACCACTCCTCTATTTTATTCCCTTAGTGCACAATAACACACTATATGAAAAAAGAGAAAGGGACAAAGGAAGGGAACAATTTTATTTATTCAGTGGCTACGATACACCAGTCAGCTAAGCATGTCTTAACATTTCATTGCAATAATCATGTAGGTGGGTATACTTAACCTTATTTTGAAAGATTAAGTGACGGAGGCAAAGGAATTTAAGTTAACATGACCAACTGTGTGCTCCCACTGAGGTAGCCAGAATTCAGATCAGCCTTTATCCTATACACGCGTTGAATGAATTAATAGAACAAGGGATAAATCTGCTCTAACGACTCCTCGGTATTGCTAGCAAGTCCCTTCTGCTAATAATAATGAAAGCTTCTACTCCTTTTTTACCTTGTATTTCAGTTGACTTTCTCCCCAAATAGAGAAACTTGCATTCAGAGACTGTATCTCTCTTCCTGTAACTTGAATGACTTAATATTTCCAGGAAATCAACAACAAAAACCGCAAAGGCCCTCAACAAGGAACAGAGAGTTGTGCTCATTGCAAGTTTATGGAAGCGAGAGGGGACACACACTGTCACAATACATCAGGCAAAAAGGGTTTGTAAAAGGATTAACCAGGTGTCTTCTGCAGACAACATTTGAGAATCTCTCTCTCTCTCTCTCTTTTTTTTTATTTTAAAATGGTTGGTCACTAAGGGTGACAAAGTGTATTTTCTCAGCCCAGCCCTGGTTCTGTGTTTCTTTTTCCTGACTAAAGGTAAGAAAAGTTTAACGTGCCAAACAGATAAAATACTTCGTTTGGGTATTATTGCAAGAAGGAGAAGGAGGAGAAGGAGAAGAAGAAAGAAGGGGAAAGAAGAAGAGGAAAGAAAAAGAAGAGAAAAAAAGAAGAGGAAAGAAGGAAAGGGAAAAGCAAGGAAATGAAGAGGAAGCAAAAGGAAAATACAAGAAGAAAGAAATGGATTTGCAGACATTATTTTAACGAGGACATAGAAATCAAAACGGACGGTCCATCCCTTCCTAACTATGCAAACTTCCCCTTGACAGTTGTCCAGGATCATCAGTCTAATGACCCTTTTCTCAGCTAATGAGTTACTTAGGGCCTTCTGATTTTTTAGTGGCGAGAAATAAAAAGTCCAAAGTATTTCGAAAGAGTTTTTCCTCGGTTAACTGATTTCTGATCCGGAGGCACCTAAGCTGTTAGAACTGTACCAGTGCTGATGTGGAAACTCCATTCAGGGAAACTGTGTCATTCTTTTTGAGAATACATTTGGGATTTTGAGGGACGGGTGATACGATGCTAAAAGAAATATCGATAAGTGGCCCTTCCGAATGACCATAGCTACTCTGCATGTATCTCCGGTGACCCTAATTTCTGCCACTACTCCCCCCCCCCCGCCCCCATTTCACTGATGTCATTAGCCACTCATGGACCGCGAAACACTATAACACTAAGGAAACATTCCAGTCATTTTTTTTCTCCACGACCCCTTTGGTTCAATATGTGTCTTTCCTCTCATCCATTTCCCCCAAAGGTCTTCTGAGAGTCGATTTATCTGAGAAACAAACAAACAAACCAACAAACCAACAAAGGTTTGCTTTTGTGTTTTCACACTCACCTGGATGAAATACACCAGGGCAGAGGCTGTCACGGCCTGGGCTTGCATCACCATGGGGGCTGAACCTCTTCTCCAGGATCACGGACTGGGTGTCTGTTGCCTCCTTTCCATGCTCTGTGCTAGGTCTGACTTCCGGACCTAGAGGACTTAAGGAGACAAACTTTTCTCAGCAGTAAATCAGTTTTCTTCTTCTCGCGCGCGCGCTCTTTCTCACTCTCTTTTGTTCTGTCCTCTTATTCCCTTGGGCTTTTATTTTCTGTGGTCTTTCTCTCCCCTTTCATCCTGGCTTCTTTCTCTATTTCTACTCTGTTTTTATGTTATCCACATTCGCTTCCCCCTGCCTTCCTTCCTTCCCTATTAGTAATCCTTTCTGTAGGTCTTTAACTTTCTCCCACTGTCCCCAAAAGGAAGACATTCAGGGAGGACACATCAGTCCTCAGAATTACGTATTTCTCTAGGCAGTGGTGAGAAACTTAACTTTAGGAGGCTCAAAGGCAGATTGCTGGTGATCAAACAAGTTCTCGTCTCCATCAGAAAAAGAGTAATATTCTTGGTCCTTCACCAGCACTTTTCAGGGTGACTGTTGAATAATTGCCAACCTCCATTCACTCCCCTTCTCCATGTGATTAACCCTCCTCTCCTGCTCTCTGAAACCCTCCCCTTTACTATGTTGATAATCAACTCTCCTGGTTCTGGGTCATTTATTCTTAACCATTGCAGTAGGACTGAGAGGTTGACAAATGGACTGGAAAACTCTCCCATCTTTGAGGAAAGCAGGTTTGGAGATTAGAATGTTTGGGTGGTGACCACGAAATTCCCCTCTACCCTGACTTCAGTTCTCATTGAAACAGATAAGTCAGACAGACACATACAAAAAATGTTCTAGCTGGGTTCCAAGATCTATAGGTCTTTAGGTTTCTGTCTCTGTCTCTGTCTCTCTCTCTTAAATAAAATCTAAAGTCAGAATAAAAATAAGCACACATCGGGGCATCTGGGTGGCTCAGTCCGTTAAGCATCTGACTTTAGCTCAGGTCATGATCTCGCAGTTTGTGAGTTCAAGCCCCGCGTCGGGCTCTGTGCTGCCAGCTCGGAGCCTGGAGCCTGTTTCAGATTCTGTGTCTCCTTCTCTCTCTCTGCCCCTCCACTGCTCACGCTCTATGTCTCTCTCTCTCTCTCAAAAATAAATAAACATTAAAAATTTAAAAATGAGCAAACATGGCAAGGGAATAGTTGTAAAGAAACATATCTATAGGAACAAATGAATGCTGTATCAGTGATTTATACTTAAGTCAGAAATCATTTACTTCATAAAGTATTTCAAAAAAAAAACTTCCATGTGCAAAGTATTTCATAAGAAAATTAGACATTAGTTTACACACATATATCTGTCTCGTAAGAATTGAATAAAACCACCTTTTAGATCGTATCTAATTTTACTGAGTGATTGTTGAGGGCAACTGTGGGGTGGGATTGATTCGAAGAGTCCCCACACAGCATTAAATGAGCATGGAGAATATAACTTTTTTTTCTCTTTCTCTCTTAGCTAAGGAAATCAAGTAGTGACAGAAAAGCCTGGTGATTAGATAGCCTTAAGTTCCAAAACTAAATGATCATTGCGTTATTTTTTTAAAAGTAAGGAGGATGGAGCTAAGATGAAGAGTATTTTTCAAATCTTAGCAGAAAACTTGGCAAGGTGGAAGGTATTTCGTAGGACCGGGAGACCAGAAAATCCCTGGCTCTCTACTAAATTATTATGTCGTTTCTCCAAGCCTTAATTTTCCCTTGTACAAAACAGGAGAGGAATGCTCACTTGATTTGCCCTAGATGTTGTTTCATAGAGAAAATACCACCAAAGACATGAAGGATTTTTATTAGAATATTTCTATTTCTATTTAGAGTGTCCTGCACATGATAACATCACTAATCTTTCCCTTCTCTCTCCCTTGTCAGGGATACAATAGAGTATCATGGCTAAGAACCTAGCTAGGTTACCTGGGATTAAATACCTGCTTTCTCACTCAATAGCTGTGTAATCTTGGGCAAGTTATTATGTCCCTGTTGGGTCAGCTTCATTCTATCTAAAGTGGGGTAATAATAATAATGTTACTTCATAGACTTATAGAGATTCAATAAGGTAATGTGTGTGAAATGCACATAATTGTCCTGATGTAACCGGTATTTTAGAAGTGTTAACTAGGATTCTCTTGATTTCCATTCAGTTTTACCGGTGACTTCACCTTCAGTATGCTGAATGACTGATGTCCTGTCAGTATATTATTACCATGGCCATGTTTTAGCTTTCCTGGTATTCCAATTTTGAATATTTCCCCTTGCTGTTCTGGCCATCTCTTCCCCAATCATGCCAGCCAAACCTGAGTGAACAGGTTTGCCCATTACCATGATCTTTGCCCCCACTGCACTTTCCTGCATGTGATTGCCATCACCTTTTTGCCCTCCAGCTTTCTAACAGGTTTGAACAAAACACGATTCTTTTAATGACCTCCTTGTTAATATTCTTTCTTAGAATAACTACTGCATTTTTTTTTTCCCTCACTGGATTATTCTTCAGAGAAGTAGAACTTCTTGTTTATCCTAATGAGAGTGATTATGCCTTGTGGCAATTTTAACGCCCAGTTCTGTCCCTGTCAAAACCTCTACATCCTGAATGTTGAGAGAGGAGAGAGGATCCATGTAGGAAGACTAAACAGGGTACAGACTGGAAGGGAAGGTGGCTGAGATGGAGGGGAACGACCTCATTTCAATCCTACACAATCTTGTAGTTCTATTAAGTTTGTGAATCATTAGCTTTTGACCAGGTTGTTAAAGACTTGGAGTGGAACCAATGGAGGGTACATGTACATAGAGGTCTTTCACTTATGCCTCAGGAAATTGTTATACAAAACTTGTAACAAGTGGAGCTAAAAAATTACTTGTTTCTGGCCCCTTTGATTATTCTCCTTTTGACCTTGCCTATGTCAGATGACCAACCATGAATTCCCTTCCTTTCTGTGCCTCAGTGAAATAGAGTCCAGGACTATCTTTACTGTGAGTCACCAAGCATGAGTTATAAAGTGTTGAGCAGTGAGTTGGGCCACACCCGTAGCTTCAAAAATAGATAATAAAGCAGAAGACATCAGTTTCATCTTGCTACGACTCTACCAGGAAGTGCTCTATCTTATGAATCAAGATTGCAATGTAAGCATTGAGTGACAACCTCAGAGGCATTGACACTCAGGATTCGATTTAAGGGCATTTAACAAAATAGAAGGGATTAAGTTTATCAAAGTATTATTAGTTTTATATACCATATAACACATTACCACAAATTTTATGAGCACACATTACACATATATATATATATATATATATATATATATATATATATCTCACAGTGTCTGTGGATCAGAAGTATGAGCACAGATTGGTTGGGTCTTCTACTTAGGGTCTCACAGGCTGAGGTCAAGATGTCTTCTGGGTTGTATTCCCATCAGAAGACTCAACTGGGGAAGCTACCTCAGGCGGGAATTCATTTCTTTGTTTTTTAATGTTTCATGTATTTGTTTTGAAAAGGGGAGAGAGAAAGAATGGGAGGGGCAGAGAGAGAAGGAGAGAGAGAGAATCCCAGGCAGGCTCCTTGCTGCCAGCACAGAGGGCGCTGAGCTCGATGTGGGGCTCAAACTCACAAACTGAGATCCTGACCTGAGCCAAAATCAAGAGTCAGATGTTTAACTGACTGAGCCACCCAGGAGGAATTCATTTCTTTGTGGTTATAGGATTTCTTTAAGCTTGCTTCTTTAAATCTGGCCAAGAGGAGGGAGAGAAACTTTAGCAAAATAAACACTATAACTTATGTAATCACAAATACATAATCATATACATTCTATCACTTTGGCACATCCAAACCACGGATACCACCCACACTGAAGGGGAGAAGATTACACAAGGGCATGAACAACATCAGGGGGCAGCAAATGAGAACTAGTTAAAGTCTGTGAATTTTGTCCAGCTATCTGCCACGAAAGGATTGTAGAAATTATCCCACAGGTTTTGAAACCCAAACGTCCATCAATGCATGAACGGATAAACAAAATGTGGGATACATAAACGTCCATCAATGGATGAACGGATAAGCAAAATGTGTGTATATACATACAATGGGATATTATTCAGCCTTAAAGAAAATTCATGGGGCACCTGGGTTGCTCAGTCGGTAAAGCATCCAACTTCGGCTCAGGTCATGAACTCACAGCTCGTGGGTTCCAGCCCCACGTCGGGCTCTGTGCTGACAGCTCAGAGCCTGGAGCCTGCTTCGGATTCTGTGTCTCCCTCTCTCTCTGGCCCTCCTCTGCTGGTGCTCTGTGTCTCTGTCTCTCAAAAATAAACATTAGAAAAAATAAAAAGAAACTTCTGAGACGTACTACAGCACGGACAGATCGTGAAGCCCTAATCTAAGTGAAATAAGCCAGACACAAAAGGACAGATATTGTATGTTTCCACTTATATGAGGTACCTGGAGTAGTCAAGTTCATAGAAAGAGAAAATAGAATGGTGGTTTCCAGGAACGGGGAGAAGGAAGAAATGAGGAGTTATGTTAGTCACGGTCCTCTAGAGAAACAGGACCAATAAGAGGGTGCATATTTATAGAGAAAGATGTATGGTAAGAAACTGACTCATGCAATTATGGAGACCGGCAAGCCCGAATCTGTAATGTGGAGCAGCAGGCTTGAGACCCAAGAGAGCCAAGGTGAAGTTCCAACCCAAAGGCTGGCTGCTGGAGAATATTTTCTTATTTGGAGGAAGATTAGTGTCTTTGTTCTATGCAGGCCTTCAACGGATTGAACGAGGCCATGCGCATTATGGAGGGAAATCTTTACCCCACTGACTAAGATGGGAATCTCATCCAAAAACATTCTCAGGGAAGCTCAGAAAAATGTTTGACCAGATATCTTGGCACCCTGTGGCCCAGACAAGTTGACACATATTACTCACCATCACTGGAGTCACTGTTCGAAGATTACAGAGTTTGGGGCACCTGGGTGGCTCAGTTGGTCAAGGGTTAAGCGTCTGACATCGGCTCCATGATCTCAGGCTCTGTGCTGACAGCTCGGAGCCTGGAGCCTGCTTCGGATTCTGTGTCTCCCTCTCTCTCTCTCTCTGCCCTACCCCACTCGCACTCTGTCTCTCTTTCAAAAATAAATAAACATTAAAAAAATGAAAGAAAAAAGCAAGATTACGGAGTTTCGGGGCACCTGGGTAGCTCAGTCAGTTAAGTGTCTGACTTCGGCTCAGGTCATGATCTCATATAGTTCGTGAGTTCGAGCCTTGCATCTGTCAGCACACAGCCTGCTTGGGATCCTCTCTCCTTCTCTCTCTGCTCCTCCCCTGCTCTCACTCTCTCTCTCTCTCTCTCAAAATAAATAAATAAACTTAAACAAAATTTTTTAAAATTAAAAAAAATGAAAATTACAGAGCATTAAGTTGGAGGAGAAGAACAGTGAGCTGAGTTCTTGTCTGGCTTCAGGTAGAAAAGAGACGTTTAGTACATCTCTTACAGTTTCTGGGCATTAGCTCCACTTTCTCAAAATAAAGAACGAAGACATATTTTCCTTAAATGCCTTTGTATTTTCAAAATCCAGCTTATGCTGGTGATGTTTTAGTAGCTGAGAACCTCAAGTATTAACGGCCTACTGTTTGCAGAATATTATAACCTATATGGTATTCCAGGGTGATAGGAAAGAATAAGCTTTTCTTTTTTTTTTTTTTTAATTTTTTTTTTAACGTTTATTTATTTTTGAGACAGAGACAGAGCATGAACGGGGGAGGGAGACACAGAATCTGAAACAGGCTCCAGGCTCTGAGCCATCAGCCCAGAGCCCGACGCGGGGCTCGAACTCACGGACCGCAAGATCGTGACCTGAGCTGAAGTCGGCCGCTTAACCGACTGAGCCACCCAGGCACCCCAGAATAAGCTTTTCTTAATAGAAGGGGATCCAACTTTACTCGTAAAGAGCTTGTAATTTGTTGGAGAGAGGGAATAACTTTAATGGAATGGAAAATCAATAGAGTGCTCTATTAGAGTATATAAAGTGAGGGGGGTGGGTGGGAAACTGATGATGTAGCAGGATTCTTGCACAGAGAATCGTGACACAGAGGCTTTTCTTTCCAAGAAGCAATTTTATTCCTGCGGGCACCCCTCAGTTGGGTTTGCACCCGAAGAACTGAGCCCCGTACACCGCGTGGTATAATTTTTAAAATGTATTTTCTACTTCCTTGTCTCCCATAAACGGTAACACACAAATATGTAGTCTGATTAAGTGGTCTTATGTTACAAGATCGTGAAGGATGTTGTCATATATGGCCCGGTTGCCTTGAGGTAATTGTTTTTGTTTTCTTTCCTTAGGAAGGGGACTCTACCACAGTGATGGCAATCCTACCTATAGATATTAAGTGCAGAGGATTTTTTAAGAAAAAAAAAAATGTATTTGAAGGGAGTACAGGATTTGTAGAGCTCATCACCAGGTCCCGGACTGCTTAGGGAGCATCTTATGAGTATTGACCCCAAGCACAATGGATGATTATTTGGTCCTTGGTTTTGTGGGTGGGGTGTGAAGGTGAACATCTGAAGTCTGAGAAATCTAGCTCAATCTTAGGCCTCCTTCAAAGAATGTTGTTCTTTCTAGTCCTGGGTGTATCTTTGGGTGTTTTAGCTACACGGTCACATATGTCTTTCCAAGACACTTCTTCCTAGGACAATCCATAAAAGGTAACTAGCTCACAAGAAAAATGTGCTACGTCCAGATGCCTGAGTGGCTTAGTTCGTTAAGCGTCCGACTTAGGTCATGATCTCACAATCTGTGGGTTCAAAGCCCGCATCGGGCTCTGGGCTGACAGCTCAGAGCCTGGAGCCTGCCTCAGATTCTGTGTCTCCCTCTCTCTCTGCCCCTCCCCCCCTCAAAAATAAATAACCATTAAAAAAGGAAAAATGTGCCATGTCAACAAGTATACATCTGTATCTCATCTTAATCCACGAGAATATTGATGGCACACAAAATAATTGAGTCACTGTGGGGAATGATAAAGTGTCCTCTTCCTTGAGATGTAATTTCAGCATTTATTAATTCACTATCAAAAACACTTTCCTGAGATTCTATTTATGCAAAAGTCGCCGTGGTGAATTCAGGCAGCAATCTTGCTTTCTGGCACTTACAGTCAAGGGACGTTGGGTAGCGCTTGCGTGAGAAAGGTAAGTAGCATTGATTTGTTACAAGCTGATTTGACCAGGATATATTTGCTACATGCTGAGCTTTTCTGGTGAACTGTATCACAGAGCAAAACTTTAAGTGACAGATGAACTATGTTCAGTTTGGTCTCAGATACCTGGCACAGAAAAAGGGAAAATAAAAAATCCAGGGAGGAGGAGGGAAACGGAATCCTAATTAGGCTGTCAATAGCAGTAATTTTTCTTCATAGTTTCCTAGATATTTTATTTATGTATGCATATTTTTTCAATGTTCTTTTATGTATTCCTTCTTTTTATTTTTTTCCCTGGCATAGTTTAAAGCAAATTCCAGATATCCCATCATTCTGCCCATAAATACTTCAGAAAATATCTCTAGTAAATAAGAACTTTTAAAGAAGCATGTAGAGGCGTCTGGGTGGCTCAGTCAGTTGAGCGTCCGACTTCAGTTCGGGTCATGATCTCATGAGTTCAAGCCCCGCGTCAGGCTCGCGACTGTCCTCTCAGAGCCCACTTTGATCCTCTGTCCCCTTCTCTCTTTGCCCCTCCCTCATTCATGCTCTCTCTCTCTCAAAAGTGAAAAATGTTTTTAAAAGTATGCATAACTGCAGTAAGACATTTCTTCTCTGGTTAGGAGGTTGTAAAGGAAAAATAGGTGAGAATTCTATCAATGAATTCATATAGTCATCCTTACGGCGAGATCAATGAAGAGTCTTGTGACTCCAATTATGTGTAAAATGTATTCTTTTCTGGGTAATTCAACTATGCTAAGTATTACTACTACTAATATTATAACTATAATTTATTGAGCTCTTATGTTTGAAGTACAGTACTTAGCATTTTCAGCCAATATTTCACATGAATCTTTATAGCAACATTATCAACATCATCCAGTGGACATTCCAGTGTCCCAATTTATAGACAAAGACATAGATCCAAGGGCTTCTGGTTGGCTGAGTCACTTAAGTGTCTGACTTCGGCTCAGGTCAAGATCTCATGGTTCAAGAGTTCAAGCTCTGCCTCAGGCTCTGTGCTGACAGCTCAGAGCCTGGAGCCAGATTCAGATTCTGTGTCTCCCTCTCTCTCTGCCCTTCCCTGGCTCACACTCTGCCTGTCTCTCTCTCCTTTGGAAAAAAAATAAATAAACATTAAAAAGAAGAAGAAAAAAGACAATTCTCTAAAAAATAAAAAAACAAAAAAAAACCCACATAGGTTCAGAATGTTAAGTAATTCTCCAAGATTATAGATCAAGGGCTTAGCAAAGGAAAGATTTGAAACTAGCTCCCTCTGGCTCCAGTGTTCTCACTGGTACGATGTTATACTGCCACTGTATGAAAGAGTGCTTCGAATTAAGTTCTAAAATTATCATGGTCATCATGGCTAGAGATGAATCCTGTGATTACCTCAAAAATTTCTGATCTATTGCTGATTGAAACAGTCAGAATTAAAAGAGACTTATGAAAGTTACAACATAGAGAAAGTCTGCTACAGTGAAATAAACAAATAGGGACACGGGAATTATGGACAGAGGAAACTGGCTCTCCTCTAATGCTCACGGAAAATACAGTTTTCCCTTTCATAAATTACCTAGTGAAACATCCTGAAATACTTAGCAGAATCGCCACTTTCCCCACTTGCAATAGACATAACCCAAGAATTTGCGTCAGCCGACTTCCCAGTGTGAAGCAAAGCCTCTTCTTCCTCCTACCAATGATTGAGTCATTCTTCAATTAGATAGATAGCAGTAGCTATTTAAACACTCCAGCAGGAGCTCACCAATTTTTACTTTATGCAGAAGTCCTTGACTGCTTCACTCTCTCATTCTTGGAGTGAATTTGGAAATGATTTTTGATGACCTTAAGAGTACGACTATGAAAGACCAACCCGACCAGAAGCCAAATGGAGAGAAAGCTAAAGGTACTAGGGGTGGGTGAACGTACATAGGGACAGAATTCCAGGATTAGCTCAACATGTAAATGAACTGAATAGAGGATTAGACAGCTTAAACACCAGAGTGTGGAAAAACAGTGTAGAATTAACACTTGCTTAAAAGAAAGAAAAATTAGATGCGAATGAACTAACTTGCTTTGAATGATGATGTAGCAGATACTAATAACTTTTATGGAACATTTATCATAGGCTGTGTTCTCTGATATCCTCTCTATGTGCATTACTTCTCTGAATCTTTACATCTTGAAATTAGGACTATTATAATCCCCCTTTTTACAGAGGACTAATTGGGGATCAGGGGAATTAACAAAACCACTCATTTTCAGGCAGCTAGAATTGTATCACAACCTCCTCTTTATCAAGAATCCAATCCATCAGAAGGTTAAGGAGATGTTGAATTCACCCAGTGTATACAATGATACTTTTTATAATAAGTCTTCTTGAGGCATTGCAAAAACAGGATATCTTTTTATGAATTATCCAAAGCAGATGAAATGGTATTCAGTATAGTTGAGCGCAAATCACGTTTTATTGTGTACCACTGCCTTGAAAATTGTAATTTTTTGATATATACGGTAAGTTAAACTCCTTAAATGTAAATTAACTCATAATCCCAATTCCACAGACAGTCTGAGTACATTGCCTTTTATCTTATACCCATTCCCAGAGAAAGGAATAAAATACAAATAGGGGAAGTTGTATTTGTACAATACAAGTGTTGTCAGGAATTTGGATAAAGACATTCCAGGTCATGTTCCCATAAACAAGATAGAAATTTCCCTCAACAGGGAAAATAAGTTTGAACATGGAATGATTGAACATTTGACTTGCTGAACTTGGTATGAAAACAGTGCTGTCATTTACAGGTAAACCTACAAGTCAACAATAGTCATTTGTTCATTCATTCATTCATTCATTCACTCATTCTTCATGTAGTAAATAGGCCTGAATTTTATTACCATTATGAAGCTAAATCTTCTCTCAGAACCTGATTAGATCAATCACCTACTACAAAGAATCCAATTGCTTTCTGATCAGAAAATCACTACCGGGAGCCGAGATTGGGTTAATGGTCTCTACCTACCCAGGAAATGGGACAAAGGGTGACCTGTAGAAAATGGGAGTATGTGCCTTCCCCACACAGGTGTGGATCCTGTGATTTCTTCTAAAAATTCAGGAGTTTCATCGCTCAAGAGTGGTAGACATACTTGGTCTTCTATAGTATAGAATGAATACAGACCAAAGGAAAATATTGGTTGAAAGATTTACACAGATATCTACCCCCAAGCTAGGATTAGGCAATTATTTGCAAGAGACACAACTATCTCCTACTTCTCTGCCAATTTGCCATATACACTCTAGGAGCTTAACAACTTTTGAACCAACTGTATTTCTTCCTGTTACAATTTCTATTGTGTCTGTCTCATCTGTGAAGTCTAACAGAAGTGCTTTTGACATAATGAGAACTCTGTGAATATATTCGACCATTGATTGATTTGGATCTTTGCACATTCACACTGGAAATTTGTGATGCAGTGTTCTAAGCTGCATAGCGGCTAACAGATTAAAGGCCTATGTTTGGATCTTAACATCTGTGTGATCTTGTACAATTCACTGAAACTTTGGGTTTCCTTGTCTACATATAAAGGATAACATGACCAGTGCCTTATTTGTGTATTGTACAGGGTGAGAAGTCCAGATGCGTTATGTGAGATATTTTCCTGCTGAACCAAAATATCTGTGCTTTTTTTAGCGGTGGAACACGTAATTAGGCATTCATATACCTGGGAGCTGCATGATTTATTTTTATCTATAATAATGATGAACTTTCTTCTTGCAACTACAGGGCCACAGCTGGTGTGAGTATAGGACATGACATTAATATGAGTCAGAGTAGTACTGAAGTTTCATTCCTATTTTTGTTTGGTCAATAACCTCAGTTCTAAGATGTAATTTCAGTAGAATAAAAATTGAAAGCACAAAAACAATTCTTTGAGGCAATCTGTTGATTAACTGACTAAAGCTTATTTGCTTGGTATCTGACCTTCTTTTATGGTACGCTACTTATAAAATACACTGTACGTGAGGTCTGTGTGTGTGTGTGTGTGTGTGTGCGTGCGCGTGTACATGCGCACACACGATCTATACTAAAAATATAAAGTTGATCGAACAAAGTTGGACTGAGGGTTTCTTGGAAAGTCACTGTAGGGAGAATGGATGAGTATAAGCTTTAGAATCGGATACCTAACATCACATACCTGGTATTGAATCCTGGCTCTTAAACAGCGTCAAATGTGTGACCATGGGTAAATTACTTATATTATCTGTATTTTTCATCTATAAATATGGGTAATGAACTATTGGCAGAGCCCTTGGGAGGACTAGAGGTAAGGAGTGCAAAGTACCAGGTACAGACAGTTTCCAAAGAATTGCTTGACATCTTGCGTCCATCGTTTATGTCCTTCTGATTCAATCCTCTATCATTCTAGGTCTTTATTTTCTTTCTTCTCGGTGGTGGTGCCCTGCCGCTGTGCTTCTAGGGGTCCTTTGCTTGGGATTACTGGTGACTCTTATCATGCTGATAATGCAAGGTAAGTACTAGCACAGGGAAATGATGGAGGACAAAGTGAGAACTTGCAAATGTGGTTAATTCATTGGTTTCATAACAACTACAAACATCCTTGATTTGGATGCGTTTTAGGCAAACTGTTTTTAGAATGAGCTGGAAGATGAGTAAGTGTATTGTGCTTATCCCTCAAGTTGACTGGGACATGGAATGAAGATTATGAATGGTGGGTTTTTGTTTTGTTTTGTTTTTATAACTTCATGGGTAAAGTCTGTTTAAATCCTGGAATGATGAGAAAGAAAATAATTGGAAGCAATTAAGCCACGAGATCCCCTAAGAGACCCAGAAGGAAACGAAATGTCATACAGTTCACACTGAGTTTTAATAGAGGTGATTAAATACCAATTTAAAGTTAAGAATCAGAGGGGCATCTGGGTGGCTCAGTCAGTTACGCATCTGTCTCTTGATTTCGGCTCAGGTCATGATCTCATGATTGGTTTGTGAGTTTGAACTCTGCGTCGGGCTTCGTGAGGATGGCACGGAGGCTGCTTGGAATTCATTCTCTCTCTTTCTCTCTCTCTCAAAAATAAATAAATAAAGTTAAAAAATAAATTTAAGAATCAGAAACACCCTCTTAATAAATGAAACACTTAAAATAAATGTAATTCGAATTTATAATATGGCCATTCAGAAAAGAGGATGTTGACAGGAAAAGAAGTGATAAGAAGAATGAGAATGCCCAAGAAGGAATGAAAATGGTACAGATCACCCGCCTCATCTGCCTGTGTATTTAACTTGTAGATCTGGGTTATTTCATCTATCTAGAATCTAGATGATTACAGCCTTTGAAGTGCTATTTGTCTCTCAGTTGTTGGTTAAGATCACAAACTATTTTTTCGATCTGTTAACACTTAAGGCCTTCCCTAATGACTAGAACTGCCCTTGACTCAGTGGTGGTGACTGGATGAGTCCTCCTGTGAGAAGAATCACTTTACAACAGAGTCAGATCTGGCCTTCCAGCCAACGGGTCTGTTTTGTACCGAACCATCAAGCTTCCAGAACTGAGACATTTGACCCTTAATATTAGTTGCCTGTTAGATTTCACAAACTTTATGCTCTCCTCACCCTTCCTAAAATGTGCTGAAGAAAAGGCAAAAAAAAAAAAAAAAATCCTAAGAAACAAAAAACGTTTGAAACTGTTCTGACATAGCAACTTAAAATCTGTGTCTCCAATAAAAGGGTGTCACAGTTTTTAAATAAAATTAGGAAGTTCAAAAGGGTAGTGAGTTAGCAGAAGAATAAAGAAACAGTAGATCATTAATGACAATTGCTCGTGATAATGAGTCTGGTTAGCATCTATTTGAGACTGTATTTTATTTATGTCACTGATATACCACTTATCTTATGATTGCTTTTAAACTTGTCTGTAACCATCAATAATAAGTAAAATCCTATTTTGTTTTGTTTCATCAAAAGTGCTTGTGACAGTTCCTGATATTTAGACAAAATACTGCAGAAATACCCAATAACTTTTTAATCCATAATTTCTGAGTAAATTTGGCTCATTTTCCAGCAGTTTCTTTGCTGTCAAAATAGATTATTTGATTGGATTCTTTGGTTTCCTCAAAATCCAGTGGAGGGATTTTTACTGGGGATTGGTTAATGGAGTTCTTATTTCAGCTCTGATTTAGTATCACAGGTGTCTGGTCTCCTAAAGCAACATCAAGCAAACCTTACCCACCAGGAAATTATACTGGAGGGACAGATTTTAGCACAGCAGCAGGCAGAAAAAGCTTCCCAGGAGTCAGAAAAGGAACTCAAGGAGATGATAAAAAACCTTACCCAGAAGCTGGATGAAAAATCGAAGAAACAGATGGAACTTCATCACCAGAACCTGAATCTCCAAGAAGCTCTGAGGGAAGCAGCAAACTTTTCAGGTATGGAGGGTGGAAAGGGATCTCTTCTTTACTTAAAAAAAAAATTTCTTTTAAGTATTTATTTTTGGGAAAGCGCAAGCAGGGGAGGGGCAGAGAGAGGGTTAGAGGATCTGAAGCCGACTCTGTGCTGACAGGCTGCAACAGTGAGCCCATTGTGGGGCGCCCGCTCAGGAACCCGGGAGATCATGACCTGAGCCCAAGTCAGGTGCTCAACCGATTGAGCCACCCAGGCGCCCCGAACTCTTCTCAATTTTTAAGATTCTAGTTTTGAGACTTTTCTGGAAGAATGCTCCCACCCCTACCCTGTGCCACAGATTCTTACTTCTTTCCATTCTAATGTATCTGAATCATTGATTTCTTTTCCTACGGGGTTTCCTTTGTCCCTGGGTAGCTCTACATTAACTTTATGCTATAACACTATTTCTTAAAATACGCTACATCTGTTTAAATTAAATCAGCGGAGGCAGGCTGACCTGAAGTGTTGGGTAGGTACTTTAGATAAGAAAAAAAAATAAAATACGAAGAAATTCAGTTTATCTAAGAAGAATTGATTTAATCTCAGAATCTAGGAGGCAGGTGGAAACAGCATCTATAAGAAGGGGATGATGATGTGAATTCTGCTGTTATTACAGAGTTATCTGTGTCATTTAGTCTTTCTACAACATGCAATTAAATCAGGCATATGCTTTTCATCATAGGGAGATTTAAGGGATGTGAGACGGAGATCCTTTCAGAGATGCATTGCTTCCTTGAAGGTGTATGGAGTGCCCTATTCTCAGCATTAGTAACTAACTACCACTAGTAAACAAAGATTTCTCCAGTTTCTTGCTTGTACATGTCAGTGGATCTCAACGATGTAATTTATTTGAAAAAAGATTATGTGATAACAGTTCTCAAATACCCACAGATCGCTTTGGTTTAAGGATGAGAAAAATTGATAGCCAGATAAGTTAAATGATAATAATAACGATACATAGTTTTTATAAAGTTTTGGAGTTAATAAAGCCCTTCAATATTTAGAGGGTTATTTAACTTTCCAAAAGAAGAGAGATTTTTAGATAAATTGATCTTTAGCAAGTGTCAAACATGTTATTTCATCTTTTTATTTTTTAAGTAATTTTTTTAACTTTATTTATTTTTTTTAAAAATTTTTTTTTTCAATGTTTTATTTTATTTTTGGGACAGAGAGAGACAGAGCATGAACGGGGGAGGGGCAGAGAGAGAGGGAGACACAGAATCGGAAACAGGCTCCAGGCTCTGAGCCATCAGCCCAGAGCCTGATGCGGGGCTCGAACTCACGGACCGCGAGATCGTGACCTGGCTGAAGTCGGACGCTTAACCGACTGCGCCACCCAGGCGCCCCTTTAACTTTATTTTTATTTGAGAGAGAGCTAGAGAGCAAGCAGAGGAGGAACAGAGAGACAGGGAGACAGAATCCCAAGCCCAATGTGGGGCTCGAACCCACGAACTGTGAGATCATGACCTGAGCTGAAGTCGAGTCAGATGTTTAACCAACTGAGCCACCCAGGCGCCACTCAACTCTTTATTGAAGAGGGAGCTATTGAGGAAACGAAAAGACTACATTATCTCTAATAAGGTGTAAGGAAGGAGACTAACATATCAAGGACAGGAATGTTTACATAAGCAGACATAGCCACATACCAACCAAATGATTTATTCCCCAGGTGGGTCTGTGAAATCATTTTTTTAATCAGTTGTGTGAGATTAAATCTACATCACGGCCATCCGGAACCATCTCCCAGAGATTTCAGGCATGGACAACCAATCAAAAATAATAAGCAATGTGTTTTTCACGGGTAGATAGCCCAGGTAAAACATTCCATTCCTTGACCGCGTCAGATAAAGGCCAATTAGCAGATAAAGTACCGCTTTTCACCAAGCAGAAGATTCTCAAAAACATTAATAGTAAAATGCCACATGCAAACAACTAACCAGCTTTCTCAAGTTTGAGACAAGTTTTGAGTACGAAATTAGCGGTGGCTGTCAACCTTTGGCGTGCAACATTGCCACTCCGGTAGCTCTTAAGAAATGGCCATGTCCACGTTTACCCCAAGATTCTGTATCAAAATGCCTCGAAGGGCACCAAGAAATATTTCTTCAATTGATTGAAACTCAGGAGTTTGAGAGGTAGTGCCATGTAGCGATTCAACACGCGGTTCCTCGAGGGACCTGCCAAGGTTCCCATTCCCATACATTCCCATTTCCTCCGTGTGCCCAACGAAGAACAGGAATGAAACCTATTTGGCCATGTTGTTATGAGGATGAAACGAGTTAACATGTGGAAAGAACTGCCAACATTTTGGGGCCCATAGTGATGTTGCCTTTGTTAAATAAAACAAAAAGTTTTTTTTTAATTAAACGAGGGGTGCTTGGCTGGCTCAGGTGGTGGAGTGTGTGACTCTTGACCTTGGAGCTGTGAGCTGAAGTCCCACCTTGGAGGTAGGATTTACTTTTAAAAAATTAAAAGAAATACAGGTGGTTCGAATGCCACATATGGCTATGTATTGAACAGCACATGTCTAGAAATAGGAAGCTCAGTAATTTTTTTCACGTTTATTTATTTTGAGGGAGAGAACGCGCAGGCACGCCGTGTGCGAAGAGTTGGGGGAGGGGAAGAGAGAGAGGGAAAGAAAGAATCCCGAGCAGGCTCCATGCTGAACATGGAGGGGCTCAATCGCACAAAGGTGAGATCATGACTGTGAGATCATGACCTAAGCCGAAATCAGTCGGACGCTTAACTGACTGATGCCACCCAGATGCCCCCAGTAAGCACAGTATTGAAGCCTAAATTCATTATTTGAAAAACCGAAGTTTTTAAATGCATAAGCATACTTTTTTTTATATAAAGATTTTATTTCTAAATTATCTCTATGATCAGCATGGGGTTCAAACCCACAACCCTGAGATCAGGAGTTACGCCTTTCACCGACTGAGCCAGCGAGGTGCCCCCGGTGTATCTTTTTAATAGCAGAATTGCTATTATGTATCCATTCCCCAAATTTTTACTTCCATTACTCCAAACAGAACTTTAAAAAATAGATCAGAGGGGCGCCTGTGTGGCTCAGTCGGTTGGGCGACCGACTTCGGCTCAGGTCATGATCTCACGGTCCGTGAGTTCGAGTCCCGCATCGGGCTCGGTGCTGACAGCTCAGAGCCTGGAGCCTGTTTCAGATTCTGTGTCTCCCTCTCTCTCTGCCCCTCCCCTGTTCATGCTCTGTCTCTCTCTGTCTCAGAAATAAATAAACGTAAAAAAAAAAAATTAAAAAAAATAGATCAGATTCTCAAGTTATATGTCAGCTCAATTTTGCTTTTCGACAGCCTTGCTTTTAATTTAGTGTACTAAAATCAGAATACTTGAAGAGAAATAAAGACTCCGAGTCTCTTGAGGGATTTGCAGAGTCTGGGTATAATTCTAATTAAGAAGAGATGATAGGTGGTGTGACTGGATGGCTCAGTTGGTTAAGCATCCGACTCTTGACTTCGGCTCAGATCATGATCTTGTGGTTTTTGAGTTCGAGCCCTGTGTCAGGCTCTGTGCTGACGGTGCGAAACCTGCGTGAGATTCTCTCTCTCCATCTCTCTCTGCCTCCCCTCTCCCTCTTTCTCTCAAAATAAATAAGTAAACTTAAGAGAAGAGGAAGAAGAGGAGGAGGAAATGATATACATGTGACTGTCCTGTCCTGGGGGAAGACTTAAGAATTGTAGACATATTTTTACTCAGGCATCACTCACTGATTAGATATGCTATCTTCCTAGCTCCTTGTCCCCAAGACTGGCTCTGGCATGAAGTGAACTGTTACCTATACTCCTCTGGCCCGTTTAATTGGGAAAAAAGCCAGAACCATTGCTTGTCTTTGGATGCCCACATGCTGAAAATTAACAGCACAGATGATCTGGTGAGTTTTTATGGTTGTAGGTTGGGCTGGAGTATTGCCTTATGGGAAACAAACCGGGTTTACACCCTTGGGGGAAGAGCACTTGTTTGAGGATAAGAATACTTATTTTCTGGCCTCATCTGGCCACTAAGTACACACATGACCCGGGATAGAGAGGTTACATAGTATCTTCAGCTTCGTAAACATTCCTTACAGAAAGGATGTCAAAGATCTCTTTTGGTTCTGCAGTTTTGTGACTCTGATCTAAAACGACCACGCTGACTTTATCATCAATTTCGATCACTATCACTCCCCACAGGAATTCATCCAGCGAGCAAGCGCCCATTCCAGTTTCCCGTTCTGGATGGGGTTGTCTCTGAGGAAGCCGAGCAGCTCATGGCTCTGGGAGGATGGCTCTCCTTTGATGCCCCACTTGTAAGTCTCCTGTTCTTTGCTGACCCTGTGAGTGAAGCGGCTTCCACATTCCATACACTGTCTTCTTGCCAGGGAGAAGCTGGGGGAATTTCTGAACCCCTCCTTCCCCACCTCTGTCAGACAGAGACTTGCCCATTTAATCATTCCGACCTTCTCTTGAGTTTTCCTTCCCGCATTTACTACTGACTGGAAGCTTTAAGGCAAGGTTAGGGGCACCTGGGTGGCTGAGCCGACTCTTGATCTCAGTTCAGGTGGTGAGTTCAAGCCCCGCATTGGGTTCCTCCCGCTTGTGCTCGCTCTCACTCTCTTTCAAAATAAATAAATTAAAAAAACAAAACAAAACAAAACAAAACAAAACAAGGTTAAATTTCTGACCACAAGGTGGCAGTAAATCTACTTTTTTTTGTTCTTTCTTCCCCATCTGCAGGTTTCGATTCCAGGGATCTCTTTCCCAGAGGTATCCTTCAGGCACTTGTGCCTATATACAAAGGGGAGCTGTTTTTGCTGACAACTGCATTTTAACTGCATTTACTATATGTCAGAAGAAGGCGAATCTAGTGAGAGCATGGTGAATTTGAAGGCTCTGGAAGCAAAGGAGAAGACTTTTCTTCTGGAATTGAAGCTGTACTTTATCATTTAGGGGCAAAACGAGAGAGCCCTGCGAACTGCCTGTTATTAGCTGACTGCAGAATTCCTTAGCAGAGACTAGGTCTGCAGATGCCTGGCTGGAGATATCCAAAATGTTGATTCTATGTCTCTTTCTCTCGTTTTTCGCCTGGTTTCCCCAATCCCCCTGCCAGCCTTCAAACCTTCTCCCCTTTTTATGTTTTAAAATTTTACTCCTCTTCAAGTCTTGGCAGCCCTCTGTACTCAGTCCTCTACCTCAGTGCCATCTGCCCCCTCACCCTCCTAAACTGCATAGAAAATGGAAAATGGAGAACTTGACCCCCCCTGCAAGCAGAAGGCGAAAAAGGGGAAATCTGCATGGGAACAGAGCCGGTGAAGAAACAGAAAAGAGGAAAAGCCCATAATGGAATCAAGGAACTTGAGTTCTCGACCTTAAAAGCTGCCACTTGTTCGTCTTTTAAGTTGCGATCTGTCTCCACACTCCACCACTTACACACGTGCACACCCAAAACACACACACACACACACACACACACACCCCCAGAACATCACATTTTGGGGTGATTGAGATGTTCCGGGAGGTAATTATAAATAGAATCATCTTTTCAGTGACCCAAATACAATTCCTTATTGGTCTCTGAATCTGTTCTGACTTCTTCATCCTTTCTCTATCAAAGGACAGCTCAATATAGCTTTACTCCTTCAGGGGAGTATTTGTTAGAATCATGGTGCCGGGGGCAAAAATAGTTTTTGTGTTGTTTTTTTTTTTCTCCCTAAAGTACACACCATTTGTAGATGACCTCTTCTCAACTCTGTTATGTTGTGCTAATGTGGAAACATACCGGGCCAACCAGTGAAGACACTCCGTTAAGGAGCAAACTGAGCCAGCCGCGGAAACATTGCTGAACAGAAACAGACGGGATTTGAAGTATTCCTTCTATTTTCAGTGTTTCTAGTCCCCGGCTACCTCCCCTCCCAGGTTTTCCTACTTTAAAGGAAGCCTTTCCATTTCGTGGCACATAATGTAGCACCAACTGTATCCAAAAAAGAAAAGCCGGACCATTCCTAGGAAGACAGATATTCATCTGCCTTGTTGTTTGCATCAATTTCTCCCCCCTTTAAAATATTCAATGTGATTCCCTTGTATGAGTATACCCCAATTTGTGGATACATTACCTGTTGATGATCTTTTGAGTTGTTTTCGGTATTTGTCTATCACAAAATAAGGTGCTATAAACATTTGTGTACCAGCCTTTGTATGCACATAGCATTTCTCTTCTCTTGAGTAAGTGCGTAGGAGTTTAATGTCAGAACCATTCAGTAGGTGTATGTTCAGCTAGCTGAGAAATTGCCAAACGTTTCGCCCCAAACTTGTACCATTTGATATTCCCACCAGCAGTGTATGAATGTTCCAATTCCACCTCATCCTTGCTGACGCTTGGTATGGTCAGTCTTGTCACTTTACCCATTCTGATAGGCGCATGGTGGTCTATTACTCTGGTTTAATTTGCATTTCCTAAATGAAAAATAATCTTGAGATCTTTTTATTTACTTATTGTGCTTATTTACTCTCTACATATTTTCTTTGATAAAGCGCTGTACCGATCTTCTGAGAAGTTTTGAGTTCTTTGTTTTTATACTGTTACATTTCGAGAGCCCTTTGTACATGCTGGGTAAAAGTCCTTTATCAGATGTCATTTTGGTGATTTTTTTTTTTTTCAGTTTATGACTTCTCAGTCTCTGGAAAAGCAGAAAATTTTAATTTTTTTAAAAAAAATTTTTTTTCAACGTTTATTTATTTTTGGGACAGAGAGAGACAGAGCATGAACGGGGGAGGGGCAGAGAGAGAGGGAGACACAGAATCGGAAACAGGCTCCAGGCTCTGAGCCATCAGCCCAGAGCCTGACGCGGGGCTCGAACTCACGGACCGCGAGATCGTGACCTGGCTGAAGTCGGACGCTTAACCGACTGCGGCACCCAGGCGCCCCTGAAAATTTTAATTTTTGATGAAGTCCATTTTCACGTTTCTACTGCTGTCTCTAAGAACTTGTTGCCAAACTCAAGGTCACAAAACTTTCTGCTGTTTTCTTCTAGACATTTTATAGTTTCAGGCTTTACACAGAAACCTGTAATTTATTTTGAGTTAATTTGTGAGCCAGGTACTAAAGCACTTTCTCTTTCCGTCTTATTTTTCTTTTTCCATAAGGATGTTCGCTTGTCTTAGCAACATTCGTTGAAAAGACTGTTCCTTTTTCACTACATTGCCTTTGCACTTTTGTCCACAGTTACCCATATGTGCATGGGTCTATTTCTGGCTCTCTGTTATGTTCCCTTGGTCTGCTTATATATTTTTACAACACCACCATGAATATTGCAGTTTCTTGAAATCTTGTAGTGGTTGTTCAATGTCGTCCTTTTCCAACGTTGTTTTGGCTAATCTATGTCTTTGTATTTCCATGTTAACTTTTGAATTGGCTTGTCAATTTCTAAAAAACCAAGCAAACCCTATTGAAATTTTGAATGTGATTGCATTGAATCTATTAGCTACATTTAGGGGCAATTGAAATTTTAAAAATACTTATGTGTTTGAATCATAAACGAGGTATATCTCTCCATTTCTTTATGTGTTCCTTAATTTCTCTAAGCAATGTTCTGTAACTTTCTCTGTATAGATGTCCCACATATTTTCTTAGACTGTCATCATATACTTCATATTTTTGATGCTACTAGGAATGGTATTGGTGTCATTTGTAATTTTAATTTCCAAATGTCTTTTGCTAGTATATAGAATTATAATAAACTTTTTTATATTAACCTTATATCCTGACCTGAAACATTTATTTTTTCTAGTAGTTTTGTTTGTGGATTCCACCGGAGTTTTACATAGATAATCATGTCGTCTGCAAATGAAAACACTTTTATTTCTGCTTTTCAAGATGGTTTTTATTTCTTTCCCTTGCTAGATTTCGTAGACTAGACCTCTAGTACAGCACTGAATGAAAGTGGTGAGACTGAGCGTTCTTATTTTGTTCCTGATTTGGAAGAAATCATACAGTGTTAGTACCATTACGTATGGTGTTAACTGTATATTTTGCACAGATGTTCTTTATTCGTTTGAACACATTCCCTTTTATTTATTTATTAATTTTTTTTACCTTTTTTATTTTTGATAGAGGGAGACAGAGCACAAGTGGGGGAGGGGTAGAGAGAGAAGGAGACACAGCATCCGGAGCAGGCTCCAGGCTCCGAGAGGTCAGCACAGAGCCCAACGCGGGGCTCGAACTGGTTTCTTTTTATTTGTAGGATGCTGAGAGATTTTATCAGGAATGGGTATTGATTCGCCTACATCTGCTTTCTCTGCATCTATAAAGATGATCATATATTTCAATGTTTTTTTCTTTTTAGTTTTTTAATATGATGACTTACATTGAATAGGTATAAAAGGTTAAACCAAGCTTGGTTTGTTGGGATTTATTATCATTTTAATACGTGGCAGATTAATTCTGCTAAAATTTGGCTTAGGAATTTTGCAACTACGTGTATGAAAGTTATTGTTATGTAATTTGCTTTTTGTGTAAAGGCTTTGTCTGGTTTCGTTTCGGAGAATTCCTCCCCTGTGTTAATTTTCTGGAAGGTTTTGTGTGGAATTGGTACTTTTTGTTCATTACGTGTTTGGTAGAGTTTATCATCACTGAGGTCATCTGGGCATGGGCTTTCTTTTTTTTTTTTATAGTTTTTTAACTATAGATTCAGTTTCTTTAATGGATGTAATGCCATCCAAATGATTCTTTCTTGAGGGTGGTTTGTTGGTTAGTGTCTTTCAAGGAATTTGTCCATTGTATCTAAATGTTTAATTTTTTGGTCTAACATTTTTCTTTATATTTTCTTCTAATCATTTTATTTTATTTTTTAATGTTTATTTACTTTGAGAGAGGGAGAGAGCCTGCGCGCATGTGTGCCCAAGTGGGAAGGGGCAGAAAGAGAGGGGGGAAAGAGAGACTCTCAAGCAGGCTTTGTGCTGTCAGCACGAGTCCGATAGGGGCTTGATCTCACGAACTGTGAGGTCATGACCTGAGCCGAAATAGAGTCAAGAATCGGATGGTTAACCAACTGAGCCACCCATGCTATCCTTTTTTAATATCTCTAGAATGTATATTAATGCAATCTCATTCCTGAAATTCTTAATTTTTTGTCCATTTTTTAGGATAAGTTTGGTTTAGAAGAAAAAGTTCATTTTTCTTCTTCCTGAAAATGTTTTTTTTTCATTGAATTTGGTTGTTTTTTTTTTGTAAAAAGTCTATTACTTTTTTGTTTTATATTTTATTAACTTCTACTTCAACTGATGTTTTTTTTCCTTTCTTCTGCTTAATTACATTTCAATTTGTCCTTCTTTTTCTAGTTGAAGATGAAATCTCAGTTCATTGATTTTGGATCTTTTTTTCTTTTTAAATATAGGCGTGTGGTGCTTCGCATTTCCCCTTAAGCACCGCTCTATTGGTATGCAACGAATTCTGATCCCCCCCTCACCCCCCTCCCACATTCTCTCAGTTCAAAATGCTTCCTAATTTCCCTTTAATTTCTGTTGTCTCGTACCCTTCTTGGGAGCCTACTGGATGAAATCTGAAGTTGCCCCCACACCCGTCAGAGGGTAAGGGGAGACCAAAGAAAGAGGCAGGCCATTCTAGGTCAATAGGTGGCAGGTTCAATAAGCAAAGGAAACTTACATACAACCCTTGTCTCGGGTGGCAGCAAGACTGGTTAATTTCCCACCCACCCTCCCAATGTTAAAAATTTATGCAGGGGACTTAACTAGGCTCAACCATGTATGTAGTGTAGGTGTTTTCATCACCACATCACTATCTCAAGGCTATGTCCTTGGAGCAGCTCTCGGGAGCAGGAAAGCCAAGCAGAACCCACATTTGAAGGACTGGGGAAGGAATGAGGAAACTCTGATTGCCAATCCAGCTCACAGGGCTAATTGGAGGTCATGTCTTTTTGATGACCTTCCCCAAAACTCCACCCTTCATGACTGGCTCTTACAATCTCATGTGCCCCCCTCTTCCACAATGTGCCCTGAGCAGTCAACAAAGAGTTTCACCAGTATGGAGGCAGCTCCTTTGGTGGCCAGCTGGCTGCATTGGAGGCAGATGCTATAGCAAGAATCCAGGCACACGTAAGAGAAAACATAGATTAAGACAATGATTCCAGGGTGCTTGGGTGGCTCAGTCGGTTAGGCACCCGATTCTTGATTTCAGCTCAGGTCATGATCCCATGGTTTGTGAGATCGAGCCCCTCATCAGGGTCTGCATCGACAGCGTGGAGCCTGCTTGGGATTCTCTCTTTCCTTCTCTTCCCCTGCCCCACTCACGCTCGCTCTCTATCTCAAAATAAATGAAAACATTTAAAAAATCTTAAAAACAAAACAATGCTTTCAAAAATCAGTGACACATTTTTCTACCAAGAGACTCAATGATCCAAACCATTGATTTATTAAGTCCCCTGAGCTGGGGGGAGAGATCACTCAGGTTATTTACTTGTGTTGTTTTGTGACTTAAAGATGATACATTAGCAGATTTATTAGGTATGGACACATAGCATTCTGTTTGGATAATGCCGTAGGTGCCTCCATGAGAGGCAGTAATAATGTCTAAGGCCATTCTATTTTGGAAGATAGCTCTTCTCATTAGAGTCTTGTTGGGTGAGTTTAGCAAGGGCTTCTATATTCGCTATAACATCCTCTAAACCAATGGGGGAACAAAGACAGCAGCCAAACATTGAACCAAAAAACAGAATGTGCCCACCTGGCCTTGAGGAGAGGGAGATTGGCAGTTTTAGGAACTTGACCTGGTTGTACATATCATGTATGTTCACTGGGGAAGGCAGTGCTGTCAGACCTGAGGAGAAGGACTGGGGACAGGACCCATATCTTCTCTCTTCCGATGGTGCACATTCCATTCCGTGTATAGTGCATTTCAACAGGTCCATCTTGCAGCAAGACAACAGAATTTCAGTGGAGATTGAATAGTTTCCCCTCACCCAGACGGTGCAAACTAACCCACCCATCTTGGGGGAATGTCCCATTGCAAATTCCAGTAGATCATTTTTTTTTTCCCCAGTAACGATCAGGAACTTTGTGCTCTCAACAGCATGGAACATTGATCCTGAGTGAGAGTCGGGTCACTGTTTCCCAAGACCTCCAGCAGGGAGGATTTGTGCCTCAGCAGGGGTCCTCAGTCTGGCATGTGAGCAACGGGCTCTTGAGGTTGATCATTCAAATGTATCAAAGCCTGGGATAGTACTTTAGTCGATCCAGTCAAGATGGTTTTACCTCTTAATAATTTAATTTGCTGCTTATCCGTTTATAGAGGCAATGGGACACCCAATGTCAGTTCTTTTGCCCAGTCTTATACATCATGACCTTTGACTTGTGACCCCTCACCACTGTCTATGGTACTCAGCTTCTCTCAAAACTTAATGGTGGCAGCCTCGTTTGCACAGTGACACGGGAAAGTTTGGGTTAGGTCAGACGCAGGGTCCACACAAACCATGGCATATTTAGAACCCTCACTCAGAGAAAAAGGGCCGATATAATCAACGTTTATTTATTTTTGGGACAGAGAGAGACAGAGCATGAACGGGGGAGGGGCAGAGAGAGAGAGAGACACAGAATCGGAAACAGGCTCCAGGCTCTGAGCCATCAGCCCAGAGCCCGACGCGGGGCTCGAACTCACAGACCGCGAGATCATGACCTGGCTGAAGTCGGACGCTTAACCGACTGCGCCACCCAGGCGCCCCAAGGGCTGATATAATCAATTTGCCAATCCATTACTGGCTGGGAACTTCAGTGGATGGTCCCAGATTCTTTTGGCAGTTGTCTTGGGCATTGCTTAGAGCACACAGGACATACTATTACAGCATTTAACCAAGTCACTGTACTTCAAGGGCAGTCCAGCGTCCTTGGCGATATGCTATCCCCCCAGGCACTATGGTGGTCCCTGTTTCTACGCACCCAATCAGCTGTCATCTATTGAAAGGTCAGTAGATAGGGCTTGTAACTAAGCTAGAGCTTCACTTTCTGACTGCCAGGGAGGGTTAGGCGTTATGAGCTGGAACGTAGGAGACAGTGTGTAGAAGGCAGCAAGGACTGCTTCAGGCTCTTGCAGAAGGACCCAGATGTCTATCTGCATATCCTCTCCTTGCAAGGGCTTATGACCAGCCGCCCCTTGGCTTCCCGTTGTCCAAGCCATAGGGGTTAATCCCTCTAGAACAGCCCAACTGTCAGAGCAAAGGGTTAATGCCCAGGACTCATGAGTGATCACTAAGACAGACTGCTTTGAACTTAGCCCACTGGCTGCTATACTGGCTGCTGTGTGAGAGGCTCCAGAGCTGGGACCAAGATCCTAGGGGCCTCTTCCCTTCTGTCGTGTCTCTTGCACAGTGCTCAACCCGTCCTTTCTGGAGTCATGCACACATGAAACTCGAATGGTAGCCCTGCTTGAGAGCTGCCCAAAGCTTTCGTTTGTTCAACTAGAACTTCTGCCTTTCATGCTGCTCTGATCCCCAGTCCCATACGCACTTTCTGTACCAGGAAGTATAAGGAATGGCGGCACGGTGTTGGGTGGAGAACAAAAGTCCCCCAGAATCCCATAATCCGTAGATAAAGGCTTGTACCCTAAAAAGCACAGCTTTTGGGATAACATGGGTTTCACCCAACCAGGCAACACCCAAAACATTACAGTAGGGCCTAGGCCTTGGATTTTCTGTAGATCCATTACCCATCTTCTTCTCCATTACAGATGTTCCAGCAAAGCCAGCAGGGCGCCCTGGGGCAGAGACAAGTCTCCCCATGTTAACATTGCATCATCCACATAATGGGCCCGTTATACTGATGTGGGGAAGGAGAACAGGGACAGGTCGCAGCTACCATCCCATGACATATGGTGGGACTACGTCGGTAACCTTGGGGAAGTCTTGAAAAGGTCATCACTGTCCCTCTTACATGTAAGCAAATTTACCTTAGTTATCAGATACCTGTGCTCATCAAAGACTTTTCCGTAAATCTCCTTGAAGATAAAGCACTTTTTTTTTTTAATTTTTTTTTTCAACTTTTTAAATTTATTTTTGGGACAGAGAGAGAGACAGAGCATGAACGGGCGAGGGGCAGAGAGGGAGGGAGACACAGAATCGGAAACAGGCTCCAGGCTCTGAGCCATCAGCCCAGAGCCTGACGCGGGGCTCGAACTCACAGACCACGAGATCGTGACCTGGCTGAAGTCGGACGCTTAACCGACTGCGCCACCCAGGCGCCCCGAAGATAAAGCACTTTTAAGGGATTTTTTTTTTTTTTTGGCCAAAGCATCAGAGTAAAACAATAAGCAATAACTAATAACTATCTGCAAATGACAAAAGACTTAAAAATGGCCTTGGCTCAAGATTTGATGGGAGTATAGCATAGTGAAATTGACAAGGCAATTTGGTTATTTCTATGACATACATTTTACAATTGTGATTGATAACATTATGCCCGGACATTATCAGATAGTAGGAATGTTATGTAAATATATCCTAAAGAAAGTTTAGCATCACTTCTTATTTGACGGTGTTTCTCATGAAATTTAACATAGACAAAAAGTCATATAGTTGTAAAACAAAAACAAAAACAAAAACAAAAACTTGTCTCTTTTAATAGAGAAGACTCAGTTTCTTAAGGAATAAAAAACCTAGTAAAGACAAAACACAGAATCTTTATTTTCTAGGCAAATTACAATAAACATAAAGGAAAACCTTTGTTTACAATTTATTATTAAGATCAAGCTAATAATCTAAGGAAACTTTGTCCTCATAATGGAGAGAAAACTAAATTTTCATTTTATTACAGTGTACTTTTGATATCAAAACTCTCCTTTAAAAAAAAAAAAACCCTCACATAAATCCTTTCCAATCTTAGCTTGACTATAAGTAAAATTCTTTTCTCAACATTCCTCTTCCACAAACCTTTGGAACTTTCTATAACCATTCAGGCTTCATTCCAAAACTCCAGCCGTGAATCGGGTACCCACTGCCATGGCTAAAGTTTCACTGACACTTGGGATCTTTTGGAGACCGTAGACTAGATTTGAGGCAAGGTCATGTCTACAGCACGGTGTATTATTTTCTAAATTTTTTAATTTTTTAAATTAATTACTTAATTTATTAATTTATTTCATTTTATTTCTTTTTTGAGAGAGAGACAAGGTGTGAGCAGGGGACAGGCACAGAGAGAGAGACGCAGAATCAGAAGCAGGCTTCAGGCTCTGAGCTGTCAGGTCAGAATCCAATGGCTGGGCTTGAATTCACAGACTGTGAGATCATGACCTGAGCTGAAGATAGACGCTTAACCGACTGAGCCACTCAGGTGCCCCATTGTGTATTTTTTTTTTTTAAGTTTATTTATTTATTTTGAGAGAGAGACAGAGAGAGTGCGTGCAAGTCGGGGAGGGGCAGAGAGAGAGAGAGGGAGGGAGAGAGAGAATCCCAAGCAGGCTGCATGGGCCTGACCCCCATGAGGGGCTCCATCTCAGGACCATGAGATCATGACCTGAGCCGAAATCAAGAGTCAGAGGCTTAAAGGACTGAGCCATCAAGGTGCCCTCCAGGGATTCCACCTCTTAATCAGGCATTGCCACAAATGCCCGGATCTTCATCAGTGGCAGCTTGCACCCTCCTAGCTTTGCACCCAGCACCCTAGGGTCTCCAACGGACTACCCTGCTCTCCCGCCCTGTCTGCCAGCCTTGAAACTAGCAGACTGGTGGACACCCCCACATCCCTCTCTAACCTCAGCTCTTCTCACCTTCTAAGCCAAGCTTCGGCCTCTGGTTGGGCCTGGGGGCCAGTGAGTTGCCCACAGTAGAGGCCAGCCCACCGCGGCAACTCCTCCCTCACAGTGTGCCCTGTGCGGCTTCACCAAGTGCATTATACCAACCTGTGTTTTTGGGGTGTCCCTGGAGTCACGCGGTGGTCCACAAGCATCTAACACATGGGCCACTCCTCCCCACAGAGAGGTTAATAACCAACTCAGGATTTCCCTCAAGGATCCACTTTTCCTAACTTAAGAGGCTTGTGTGGACCGCCCCTCCCCACATAGAAGTCAATGGCCAAGGTGGGATTTCTCCTGAGGATCCCTCTTTCCCATGGCTAGTTTCTTCAGTCTCTTGGCTGGATTGCCAGAGGTTGGTTCACAAACCTCCCGGCAGTTTCCTGGGTGTAACCAGCCCCATACTCACAGGGGAGGGCAGAGACGGATGAAGGAAAGAGGCAGGCCTTTCCAGATCCGTAGGTGGCAGGTTTAAGAAGCAAAGGGAACTTAGATGCGACATGTGGCTTGGGTGGCCCAAAGACAGTGAATTCCCACACCCACCTATTTCGAAATGTACGGAGACGCCTTCACCGGGTTCAGTCACCTACGCTATGCAGGTGTTCTCAACACCACATCACTATCTCAAGCCTTTGTCCTTGGAGCGACTGTTGGGAGTGGGAAAGGCAGGAGGAACCCACATTCTGAAAACAGAGGAAGGGGTAAGGAGCCTCCCAGGGGTTAGCTCACAGGCCAATTGGCAGTTCCTTTTTTTTCAGTAACCTTGCCCAACAACTTCTTCCTTGATCTATTTGGTGATGTGGAAGCGTGTTATTCAGTTTGCAACTGAAACTGAATATTTGGGGATTTTGCAGAGATCATTGGGCTATAGGTTTTCAATTTAATTCCACTTAATTTTATTTAAGTAATCTCTACACCCAAAGTGGGGCTTGAACTCATGACCCCAAGAGCATGAGTCACATGTTCCTCTAACTGAGCCAGCCAGGCACCGCCATGGAGAATTGGTATTCTGCTGTTGTTAAATGGAAGGTTCCAAAAATGTACATCAGATGAAAGTGATCGATAAGTTGGTTCAAGCCTACTATTCCTTGATGATTTGGGGGGAGTCTATTAGGCTATCAATTATTGAAAGAGAAATATCTAAAATTCTGATGGTGATTATAGTTTTGTCTGCTTCGCTTATAGTTCTATCAGTTTGCTTCATATAATAGAGGCATAAAAATTGTGGATTGTTGGGGCGCCTGGGCGGCTCGGTCGGTTAAGTGTCCGACTTCGGCTCAGGTCATGATCTCACGATCCGTGAGTTCGAGCCCCGCGTCGGGCTCTGTGCCGACAGCTCAGAGCCTGGAGCCCGCTTCAGATTCTGTGTCTCCCTCTCTCTCTGCCCCTCCCCTGTTCATGCTCTGTCTCTCTCTGTCCCAAAATAAATAAACGTTGAAAAAAAAATTAAAAAAAAAAAAATTAGGGGCGCCTGGGTGGCGCAGTCGGTTGGGCGTCCAACTTCAGCCGGGTCACGATCTCGCGGTCCGTGAGTTCGAGCCCCGCGTCAGGCTCTGGGCTGATGGCTCAGAGCCTGGAGCCTGTTTCCGATTCTGTGTCTCCCTCTCTCTCTGCCCCTCCCCCGTTCATGCTCTGTCTCTCTCTGTCCCAAAAATAAATAAAAAACGTTGAAAAAAAAAATTTAGAAAAAATTAAAACAAAAATTGTGGATTGTTATTCCCTCTTGAAAAATCAACCCTAAATTAATATGAAATGTACTTTTTTATCTCTGTTAATAATGTTTGCTATGTATCCATGTGTCTGAAATTAATATAACCATATAGTCACTCCTGGTTGTCTCTGAGTAATGTTAACATATATCCTTTTCAATCCTTTCACATTTAGCATATATATTTTTATACTTAGAATGTGTTTCTTTTATGTAACATAGAGTTGAGTCTTGCTATTTTATATGATTTGACAATTTCGGTCTTTTGGGCATTTAAACCGTTTACATTTAATGTGATTTTGATATAATTAGATATAAATATTTTTGATGTTTGTTTTCGATTTGTCTCAAATTACCTTTGTTCCTTTTTTTCTTTCCCTGCCTCCTTTTGTGTTAATTAACTATCTCATTTTATCTTCCCTGTTGGCTTATCAGCTATTTCTCTTGATTATGTTACTTTTATAGTTCTTGCAGGATTTATAATACACATCATAACTTATTGTAGTCTACCTTGAAGTGATATTATACAACTTCATGTAAAGGAAAAGAAAGTTACTGCTATATACTTTCATTTCTCTTCTCCCAGACATCATGCTAATGTTACCATACATTTTATTTACACATATATATTGTAAACACCAAAATACATAGTTATTTTTTTAAGTTTATTTATTTGTTTTGAGAGAGAGAGAGAGTCTTAGTGAGGGGAGGGGCAGAGAGACAGGAAGGAGAGAATCCCAAGCAGGCTCCACACTACCAGCACGAGTCCAATGTGGGGCTCGATCTCACGAACACTGTGAGATCATGACCTGAGCCAAAATCAAGAGTCAGATGCTTAACCGACGGAGCCACCCAGGCGCCCCACATAGTTATTCTTTCTGCTTAAAGTGTAAATCATCTTTTCAAGTCATTTAAATACTTAAAAATCTGCATACTTACCCATATACTTACTATTTCTGATGCTCTTTCTTTTTTTCTAGATTCACATTATCATCATGTGATATTTTAATTTGCGCTGAAGGATTTCCTTTATCATTTCCTATGGAGAAGGTCTGCCTGCCTGTCAGGAATTCTTTCTGCTTTTTGACCAAGCTTGGCAAAATTTAAGCTACCTAGCTATTATTTCTTCAAATGTTTTTTCTGCTTCACCTTTCCGAAATAAATTTTAAAAAATAAAGTTATTTCCTCTTCATGTTTCATGTTTGATAGTTTCTACTGTCGTATCTTCAAGTCCACTAATCTCTTCTGCTGAGTTTCTGTCATTAGAATCTTTCAGTGTGGTTTTCATCGCACACTTCATAGTTTTCATTTCTAGAAGTGTGCTGTGTTGTTGTCGTTTTAAAGAGTTTATTTTTTTTATTATATGAAATTTATTGTCAAATTGGTTTCCATACAACCCCCAGTGCTCATCCCAAAAGATGCCCTCTTCAATGCCCATCACCTACCCTACCCTCCCTCCCACCCCCCATCAACCTTCAGTTTCTTCTCAGTTTTTAAGAGTCTTTAAAGAGTTTATTTTTAAGGAACCTCTACACCCAACTCGGGACTTGAACTCACAACCCCAAGATCAAGAACCACAGGCTCTCCTGCCTGAGCCAGCCAGGCACCCCTGGTATTGTTCTTAAAAAAAATATCTTCCATGTCTTTACGCAACTTTTAAAATATATGAATGTATTAAGAACATATTAACTGTTTTGTGTCTGCATCTTTTCATTCTAACCTCTGAGTTGGTTTTACTTATTTTTCTCCTCGTGACCTCATCTCCCATGAGGGTCATGTATTTCTGACTCCCGGCATGACTGTTAATCTTTGATTGAAAACCAGACATCGTTAATGTTACCTAAGCCGATGCTACATATTTTTGTGTGCCTGTGAACATTCCTGCATTTTATCGTGAGATGCATTTGAGTTAGATAGAAACAGTGTGATGTTTCTGATTGTTTTATGATTGTCAGGCTGTACCAAGGAAGTTCTCAGGCTGGCGTTAACTATTCTCCAAAAGGAAGGGAAGATTTTCTGAGTATTCTTCCCAACAGTCTCTGAACTGTGCTCTTTTCCAGCCTTGCTCTTGAAAAGGGGCATTATTGCCTGCCCTGAGTGAACCTTGGGTGTTGTTTCCCTGTCCTTCTTGGATGGCTCTTACCCCACTTCTCCGTTAGTTCCCTCACAGCCTCTGATCTGTCCCCTGCTGACTGCCCACGGAGGACCCTCTGTGAGCAGATACCTGGGGTTTTCTCCCTGGGCGGTTCTCATCTCTTTTGCAGACTTCTCTGAACTCCTGCTGCCTTTGTCTTTCTCAATTCAAGTGTTTTCCGGCCCCCTCCTCAGTTCCCTTTCCCTGTGTGTGGCCTGCAAATTGTAAACAGGACAGTCTGGGGCAATCACAGAGCTCACCTTGTTTGTTTTTTCCATCTCCCAAGGATCAGGGTGGTTGGTTGTTTGATAAACAATGTTTTGGAAACTGCTGCTTTATGTATTTGCCAGCTTTTTGTTTGTTTCCGGTTCAAAGGTAAATCCATCTCGGTCTTCAGCAAAAGTCCAAGAGAAGGATTTTATAATTATGTACTTAAGTGTTTCTTTCTGTTGGACCTACTGATAGCCCTGAACAAAGACGGGCTGAGCTGAAAGAATCCCTAGGAAAAAAAAATTCTCGTTCAAGCCTGGAAGATGAGCTTTTTGCTTCTGGGTTGGTATAGTTTCTATTTCAAAGCTGATGACAGCACTGTCTTTGTTAGCCAAGATGACGGTGCCTATGAGTCACTGTCCAGTCACACTTGTCTATTTCTGTCCCCAGTTCTTACAGACATTGGTGACTTGTCTTCCTAAACCTTAGACTCAGAGGCAATTGACCTAATCTGATCAATCTTGGGGATCTCCCTCTCTCTCTCTCTTAGTTTAGGTATTGTTTCTTGTTCTTATCCTTGTTATTTCCTTAAATTACTTTCAGCAATAAAGTTATTGTTAAACCACTAAAGCTTTTGGTCTACAGCCTATTTACACATACCCTGAAAGCAAAGGCTGGATTTTACATTCTGAAAGGGTTATTTAACAAAGTATGCGGCAGAGACTGTAAATGATCCACAAAGTCTCAAATATTTACTTTCATTCTTTTTTTTTTTTTTAATGTTTATTCATTCTTGAGAGAGAGAGAGAGAGAGGACACAAGTCGGGGAGGGGCAGCGAGAGGGGGACACAGAATTCCCAAGCAAGCTCCAGGCTCTGAGCTGTCAGCACAGAGCCCGCTTGGGGGGCTCAAACTCACAAGCTGTGAGACCATGACCTGAGCCAAAGTCAGACACTTAAGAGCCACCCAGACACCCCTACTCTCATTCTTTGCAGGAAAAAGTTTGCTGATCCCTGATGTAAATAACTTATGGTTTATGCTATGTTTGTTTCTCATTAAGGATGGGCACAAGGACTCTGAATTTGGACTACCTGAGTTCAAATCCCAGTCTATTATTATACCTGTTGTTTAAGATACATTACTTAATATCTTATTATTTTGATTTCCTTAATTGAAATTCTTCATTGGGTATCTTATGACCTCAATTTTCTTACTTGAAAGATATGAATAATACTAGTAGCTCATAGATCTTCATTTCACATCTAATAGGTCACAGATAGAGAATTTAATGGAATAACGTTTATATAATACTTTATATAGTGCCCAAGATTTGGCAAGAGTTCAAGAAATGTTAGTTATTGTTATCACTTTCTTCCTGTCTTTATAAAGCCCCACAAGAGTTTCTGTGTTTCAGGGGCACCTGGATGGCTCAGTGAGTTGTGTCCCACTTCGGCTCAAGTCATGATCTCACGGTTTGTGAGTTTGAGCCCCGCGTTGGGCTCTGTGCTCACAGCTCGGAGCCTGGAGCCTGCTTTGGATTCTGTGTCTCCCTCCCTCGCTGCCTCTCCCCTACCTGTGCTCTCTCTCTCTCTCTCTCTCTCTCTCAAAATAAATAAAATGTAAAAAAAATAAAAATAAAAAAAAAGAGTTTCTGTGTTTCATAGTAGATTCTCAACCCGTTGCAACAAATTGACCAAGTAACTTAAAGACCTTCCTAACCTAGGTTGAATTGTGTTTGCAAACACTGCTTAGAATTCGTTGCTGCTGTCGAAATCCTGTGCTGTGGAAGGCACCCTGACTTGGCACTTGCTTCCTTAACCACAGCAAAATTATCGTTCAGCATTTCTTCATTTCTACTTTGTAGAGATTTTCTGAGTTAATTAGGGCTCTCTGCAAGGCAG
Source organism: Prionailurus viverrinus (assembly GCF_022837055.1). Classification (NCBI taxonomy): domain Eukaryota; kingdom Metazoa; phylum Chordata; class Mammalia; order Carnivora; family Felidae; genus Prionailurus; species Prionailurus viverrinus. The sequence continues at coordinate 41,202,284 of NC_062567.1, read as the reverse complement.
TTGGGTCAGTTTGGGAATAGACGGTATATAAGCGGATATTATTTCAAATGTTGGATTACCTTAGAGTATTTCACAGAATTAGGCTGTGCTGGTTTGAAACCATGAGCAGAATATGCACGCTGCCCTGAATTTATCATTCAAGTTTCAAGATTTTCAACCTTAGCAAGTAAAATGAGGAAACTTTAAGTATCCAATCTTCATACCTCAGTGTCTCCAAGGGCACCTTTTTCGCACCTCCGTTTACTCCCAACCTCTGCCTCTCCGTGATCATTCATGATCACCCCACAGTGTGCACCCCGCAGCAGTAACCTGTCAAGGATGCCATGGACCAGAAAATGGATGGGCCACAGGTTTTCTGAGAGCAAATTTTAAAAATGAGACAGAAGTAAGTGGTTCCAAGCGTTTGCGCAGTTGGAAACTCAGAATTCTAGGTAGGACTGTTAGCCATTTGGCTTGTACCTGGACCATGGGAAAATCCAAGTGGCTTTGAAAATTATTCAATTAGCCCTTGGTTGGAACACGTTTAAACTTAATGGTCCATGTTATATATCAGTAAACAGTTACATGTCTCAGTTCTAACTTTTTACTCCAGCCAGAGCACAGCTGACAGATGATTTATCATTCTACCATTAGAGAAGAAACAATCCAATAATCGTATTAATTATTTAAGTTCGATACAGCACACTATAAGACTGACGGCAGAAATATACCTCAATATTGTTCATAAAGGTCAAACGACCAGCCTTTGCTAAGGTCTTTTCTGAGATGCTTGGATAGCACCAAGTCTTTTACTGGTTTACAATAAATTCCAAACGTTAAAAAAAAAAAATTAGGGGCGCCTGGGTGGCGCAGTCGGTTAAACGTCCGACTTCAGCCAGGTCACGACCTCGCGGTCTGTGAGTTCGAGCCCCGCGTCGGGCTCTGGGCTGATGGCTCAGAGCCTGGAGCCTGTTTCCGATTCTGTGTCTCCCTCTCTCTCTGCCCCTCCCCTGTTCATGCTCTGTCTCTCTCTGTCCCAAAAAAATAAACGTTGAAGAAAAAAAAAAATTAAAAAAAAAATTAAATGAGCACTTTTTTCTGAATATTATGACCTTCATAGTAAGCATGTGTATTACATTTTGGAAATGTATATAGGAAATAATGTAGGGTGCCTACTGTGTGATTTTAAAATAGGTGATTACATACTTCAGTAACTTAGGTACCAAAATAATACTATCAGGATATTCTGCTTTCTCCACACTATTCTAATTTACTTTTACAGAGAGATGGGGATTAAATCTTTTTCTCACTTACTTTTGTGTGTGTGTGTGATCATTCATTCGTTGAACAACTCTCTCTGGAGTGCCTTCTTTCTTTAATACTAAAGGGGTAAACAGTAGTGAATATACACAGAGCCTGTTCTCATGGTGTTTATACTCTAGTGTGGAAGAAGAAAGTCAAAAATTAAATTTAAAATAGCTACGTGGGTACAATTTTATTTACTTACTTAATGTGAGCAAGTAATACTCTAAGCATTGGGAATAAGTAGTTAAGACAAGATTCCTGTCTTCTGGGAACCTACGGTGGCAGAAATTAAAAGTTAAAAATTAAAGAAACATGCGATAATACTATGGATGCCTTTAAGGATTTTTATTATGAGCCTTCAGTTTTATAGTCAGAAGTGGATTAAAATGGATTAACTTCCTCTAACTTGTCTTGAAATTCCTAATAAAAGCACCAGATGGCACCATCGCCTCGTTCGCTCCTGTCTGATTTTGCCAATGTTCTTGATTAATTTTACACTGAATTCCCTCAGGTCACACAACCCAGCGAATCTGTTTTCTTGTTTTCATTATCCTGGACTTTTCTTGTTCACCATCCGAGGATCCCAAGAGAGAGTAAAACCCATCATCATTGTACTGGTGAGGAAACAAACACAGGAAAAAAAAATTAAACAATATATGTAAATAATCACAACAAATAAACACAGAAAAAAAATTAAACAATATATGTAAATCATTATTCAATCAGTAACGGAATCAGGAGCAGCCAGGCAACACGATGCATCCGTCACACATAGAACATGAACTTTGAATCTAGAAGTCTTGCCGATAACTTAGAGATTGTTTTCGCCCTATGCAATTCAATTGCCCTATCTTGGGCTGTTTCCTCTCTTTAACAAAATGAATGGGATATACCAGGCGAACAGCTTCCCGCTATTTTGTTGGTTCAATTGCTTTTCTTCTAAGTGAAATTATGTATGAAATAACTACATATAAAACAAGCAGAATTAGAGATGCTCTGGGTGTTTCAGCACCAGGGCAGTCTAGCTATTTTCTCATTTCACCTGTCCTGTATCACATTTTGCCTCCACATTCTTTCTTCCTGTTAAAGATGGTGCTAAATTTAAGGATACAGGAGAGAAAGAAAATACAGCCAACACGCTCATGTTCGGCCAAAACGTAGAGCAACAAAAGTAAACGCAGTGGAGAAAGAAGAGTCGCTACGGGTGGAAGAAAGAGGGACAGTGCCACAGGTGACCTAAACCAGATGCATAAACATACCAAAACCACTTCCCGTTTGAAACTGACACCCTCTACCCTTTGCTTGCCTCTGCTCTCCAAAGGAAACTTAAAGACAACTTGGTTGTGATTAGGGACTAGAAATTAGAATTACCGATAGTTTGGTTCTTTCATAAGGTGTATAATTGCCTGTTTTCTCTTTTTTCCCCCCAATTAGGCACTATACCAGACAATGGATACAGAATACCTATAAAGACAGAATTCTTGTCTTTTGGGCGTTTATAAACTGAACCAGACGATAGAACTGGATATTTTTAGGCTATAATATATGTGATATATATCATCTATATCTATCTATCTATAGATATATATATCTATAGATATATATATATATCATCTATATCTATATCTATATATCATATATATTACATATATTATTACTTTTAAAGGTTTTTAATTAATTATTTAATACATTAATTAAATTAAATACATTGACCCAATACATTGCTAATGTACAGTGAATCAGAAGCTGGGGTAGGTTCTTGGGACATATCAGTGAACAAGACAAACAAGATTCTTGACTCCTGGAGTTTGTAAAACCTGTGCACGGGATGAGTCTAATTATAAACAGATGAGCGATATTCAAATAGTGTGAAGTGCTTTGAAGAAAACAAACAAAACTCTGTGATGTGATTCAGAATGCTGGGAAAGCACCCTGGTTGTATTCGGCTTCAGATTCAGCAATCAGGGAAGACTGCCCAGAGAGAATGGTGTTTGAACTGAGAACCGATTATCAAGAAAAATCCCGCATTCAAAGTTCTGAAGGCCAAGCAGCTGGCCACAGCGTAAATGCAGAGTCTCTAAGACAGGAACAAATTGGTGTGTTTGGGTGATAAAAGAGGTCAGTGTTCAAGACCATGAACAGTGAAGGGGAGATGGTTAGGAAATAAAATTAGGAAGACAGTCTAGCATCTGATTATCTAAATCCTCACGGGGCCGGGAGAGAGAGCCAAGCAGGCAATATGGGGGTAGTGGATCATCTGCAGAGAACTAAAAAAAAAAAATATTAAAAGTCAGTCTGAGGGGCGCCTGGGTGGCTCAGTCGGTTAAGTGTCCGACTTCGGCTCAGGTCATGATCTCGCCGTCTGTGAGTTCGAGCCCCGCGTCGGGCTCTGGGCTGACAGCTCAGAGCCTAGAGCCTGCTTCCGATGCTGTGTCTTCTTCTCTCTCTGCCCCTCCCCTGCTCATGCTCTGTCTCTCTCTCAAAAAAAAAAAAAAAAAACTTAAAAAAAAAAAGTCAGTCTGCTTTTTATCATCACTAGCGACACCAAACAATGCCAATGATCAAATATTCTCTGAAAATATCTTTTGCTGCCCAAAGTTTTGAACAATTTTCATGATTATTGTTTAGTTTAGTTTTAAAACTCTGTTTAGCTACTTACGTACTCAGTCAATTTTTAGTATTCATGGTAGTTGATGAGGGAGCATAATGCAAGCTGAGGGCAAAGTACAAACTAGCACTCCCCTGCCCCCTTCCGCCCCCACCCCCATTCAATGTGTGTGATGTTCCTCACACACTCCTGACTACCCAAGAACAAAGGAAAGGGGTTTAAGTGCTTGCTATGGTGATGTGGGAAACTAAGACAAATGAAAAATTAAATTCCCTTATTGCCTACAGCCCATTGATAAATCCTTCAAACAGGTAAAGTGATCTCCCTCTAAGAGCTCAGCTGCTTTGCTAGGGGCAAAAGGGAATCTTGGCTTAACATTGTCCTCACCCTCCAGGATCTTGTAAGTGTACTTTAAAATATAAAAATTCCTTTGAAACTTCCTGTATCTCAACTGCCCCAAGATACATGCTGGCAATCTTAAGCCATGCTTAAGCCCCCGGTTATGCCTCTGAAGAGTCTCATGATTGAGGTTTTACTAAATGGTAACAAAAGGCAGTTTTTAACAACACCTAGCCCCTCAAGGTCCTGGAAATCTGGCTTCCAAAATTCTTCAGAGACTTAACTGTCCCTAAACCCTTTCCAACCTGCGGGTATATAATCAGTTACCTGTCACAACCCCCGTGGAGCTCTTTCTGTCCACGGGTCATATCCCTGTGCTTTAATAAAATCACCTTTTTGCAACAACGACGTCTTCACGATTTTTTTTCTTAGCCGTCAGCTCTGAACCCCACCATCACCCCAAAATCCCATCAGTAGTTATGTTCTATGAAGTCACAGAGAACACTGACTATTGCTTCAAGAAGAAACACAGGGTTAGGCTCCTGGAAGCGTCTGGTCACATTTTCTTGCCAACAGAAGAATACATAACTTTGTTTTATATATGTTTCTGTTAAAAGACACCTCAGCAAACATATAATGTTGATACATTAACATTGAACTCCTAGTCCGCAACACTGTAACTCATGCTCGAGTAAAGCTTATCTAATACACATAAGGCACATCACAGCCTTCTTGAGCTTAGGGACACTAGACAGAACTTCAGCACTATGTTTGAGGACATTGCAAACCATGGAGTAACCAACAAAAAGTGCAAAGAAAAAAAAAAAGAAAAGGAAAAAGCACTAAATGGATTGTAAAAAGGACACTCTTCTACGGCATGAGAGCCAGAACGAAAAGGCAGTGTTGCTTTGTTCAAATTCATTTGGTATCAGACATGTTGGAGGTAGGGGCTTCCCGGGCAGGCTGCTCCCACACGGGCCACTTTGGCATGAAGATTATTTTTAGTTAAAAGCAATCAAAACCCAGCAGATGCAGGAAAAACTATGCCTCCCCCACAACTGCCTACATTTACATTGGAAAGAAGATCCTGAAACAGGAAGAGAAGAATTAACAGACTCCTCTTTCCAGAAGGAGCTTATGGGCATAATAAGGCAGCCTTCTTTTTCCAAACATCCCCTTTCACCTTCCTGCCAATGGCCTTCCTCCCCTTTGTACCTTCAGACCCCTCCCCTTCTCCTTAGCTCAAATAAGCTTCATATGCTGCCGCTTTTGTCTTCTGAGTCTCACGTCCGGTAGGTACACCTGTTAAATGTGATTTTCTCCTTTTAGTCTGTCTCATGTCGGTTTGATTCTAAGTCTAGAAGGGCCATAGGGCCGAGGAAGTCTTCCTCCCCAACAGGGTGGATCAGATTTTTCACTGTTCTGCTCATGCCGGTGAATCATCATGAAAGAGCCATAATTATTGACTTGCAATTACAATGACATGTTAGGCACATTTGCAATTCTGGAATCCACGAATAATGAGGATCAACTATATCTGTGTATATATATCTATATTTATATCTATATGCACTTCAGATTTGCAGGTTTATACCTTTTCCTTCAGTAAATGTATTCTACGTGGAAGTTAATTCACAGGATTCCTCATTAACACTGACACATGCTGTTGTAGACCAATCTGGAATGGTTTGGAATTGCTCAAGTTCACTCAGAGTACCTCTTGGTTTACATTGCTTGCAGTTACTCATTATGGAATGTTTTTGGGTTTAAACTATAGATTTGAAATCGACATCAATTGCATTGCCCAGTGATTATAAAGTCAAAAAAAAAAAACCCAAAAAACAAAAAACAAAATTTGAACTACTTCTATTGTCCTGCTATGTGACAGTTTGCAATTATTATTTGTACTTATACAATTGTTCAACCTGCAGAGAAATTTGAAAGTTTCTAAAACTGATCCTGAAAAAACAAAGACATGGACAATACTACATTTTCTCGAATAATTGTGAAACAGGATTTTTATAAATCTTTGCCACACACATCCTATGTGTAAGTCTTTTTCCTATTTATATACCTGTTGCTTCGGTGAAAGAAATTGTTCGAAATTAAAATGAACAAAAAAAGATGGTCTTAAGTCAATCTTGAACAAAAATGAGTTGATTATGTCTGGGTATACAGTCGACTTAACATGAACATGCAATAACGATTAATTTTGACAACGTCATTGACAAATTTGGAGAAGATAAGGGAGCCAAAGAGAAATTATAACATTATTTATTACAGTGACATACCTATATATAGGTATAAATTCCTCTCCTTTTCCAAAAAAAAAAAAGCATTAATATAATGGAAAGGATTTTATCGATTTAATTGAGTAGTTTGTACAATATTTATTTTTATTTTCATAGACCTATTTAAACACATATTTTAATTTCGATTGGCATTATTTTATTTACAACTTCCAACGAAATATATCCACTACCTGCATTTGTTTTCTGACCATTATTATCATTCGTTCCATTTCATGATTATTACTGAAAACTATATTGTTGTATAGAGGAAAGGAAAGTAAACAAAATAAAGCAAAGGAAAAAATAACAGTCTGGGTGTTAAATATGCTGGGTACAGCATTGCTCAAGGACACAAGGACAGCGAGTAAAACTGTTATAAACATCTCACAATTAGAAAATGACACAGAAATGCATTTTTTCCTTGGGGAGACTGGGAAATTTCAAAAAAAAATTTTTTTTTCAACGTTTATTTATTTTTGGGACAGAGAGAGACAGAGCATGAACGGGGGAGGGGCAGAGAGAGAGGGAGACAACAGAATCGGAAACAGGCTCCAGGCTCTGAGCCATCAGCCCAGAGCCCGACGCGGGGCTGGAACTCAGGGACCGCGAGATCGTGACCTGGCTGAAGTTGGACGCTCAACCGACTGCCCCACCCAGGCGCCCCGAGACTGGGAAATTTCAAATACAAGTGCCATAGCAGAGTGATATATATGCACATTATGTGTACTTCTCCCTATTAAAATGGAAGAAAAGAAGGTGACTCAGTTAAGAGTCCAACTTCGGCTCAGGTCATGATCTCACAGCTTGTGGGTTCGAGCCCTGCGTGGGGCTCTGTGCTGACAGCTCAGAGCCTGGAGCCTGCTTCGAATTCTGTGTCTCATTCTCTCTCGGCCCCTCCCCTGCTCCTGCTCTGTCTCTGTCTCTCAAAATAAACATTAAAAATGGAAAAAAAGAGGGGCAAAGTAGGAGGGGTAGTAGACATTCCATGTCGAATGTGAACAATGTAGCAAATTGAAACCATGAAGCTATGGGAGCAATAAGGTAGCAGGAGTCTGAACAGAATCAGAAAAGAGAAGGTGGACTGGGAAAAAGTGGTGAAAGGCACATTTCAACCATGAAGGATTTGCTGATTTTAAAGAGAAGCTTTGGTTTAATTTAAAAAAATTATGCCCTCTAAGAAAGGATCCTATGTCAACTACCTCATTTGTAGTAAGCCTGAAATTAAAACTGGAAAGAGTGCTGGGAATAAAGCAAAGGAGTTTTTGTGGGCCGCCCAAACCAGAGGTGCTTGAACAATGTAAGTGATTTTTCTCCCTTTATTCTCCAAATACAATGTGAAACCAGTTGGGAGGGGGCCTCATGCCCCTTTGTATCCAGGCTTCTGAGAATATGGTAAAGGTTCAGTAGATGTTTAACTGCTTAATGGATAGAAGGGGGGGGGGGGGGGAAGGGAGGGGAGAGGAAGGAGGAGACCCAAGCTAGCATTCAAATTAGAGATGAAATTTTCAAAGTTTTTTTGGAAATTTGTGAAATGCGGAAGGCACTTGGGAGAGTTGCTATCTCCTGACGATTTATTTATTTATTTATTTACGACGGTTTTATTTTTTTAAACAATTTTTTTTAAACGTTTATTTATTTTTGAGACAGAGAGAGACAGAGCATGAATGGGGGAGGGTCAGAGAGAGAGGGAGACACAGAATCCGAAACAGGCTCCAGGCTCTGAGCTGTCAGCACAGAGCCTGTCGCAGGGCTCGAACTCAGGGACCGTGAGATCACGACCTGAGCCGAAGTCGGACGCTTAACCGACTGAGCCACCAGGCGCCCCTACAACGGTTTTAAATGAATGCTTAGTTTGTTTTAAATAATCTGGTTTTCTATTTAATTCTTTTAATCATCTATTTACCTATTTCTCTTTTCATATGCATTTCTCTCTATGAGTTTTCCAAAAAGTCACACTGAACACATGCTTGGGGCTTTCCTGTTTCCTTTTGCTGGCCTGACACTCATTCTAGTAAACCCAGCAAAATAGGTATTTGATTAGGAAGGATATTATTTTTCGAGCTTTCTTTTTTTTAAGTTTATTTATTTTTGAGGGACAGAGAATGCATGTGCATGGGTGTGCCCACACAAGTGGGGAAGGGACAGAGAGAGAATCCCAAGCAGGCTCTGAGATGTCAAAAGTCAGATGCTTAATAGACTGAGCTATCCAGGCACCCCTATTTTTTGAGCTTCAATTCTGGGAGTGAACACTACTGTTCACAACAGCTAAATAAATATACAGAGAAATGAAAATACGACCAGGCTAATTCAGGTATTCTGAATGCAGTGCCTTAAGCAATTAACTAATTCATTAATCGGACTCTTGATTCAACTAATTGTATTTTTGTTCGTATTTATTTACTTTTTAAAGTTTCTTTCTTTTGAGAGAGAAAGTGAGAGATGGTGTGCATGAGGGGGAATGGGAATGGCAGAGAGAGAGAATCCCAAGTCGGCTCTGTGCTGTCAGACCAGAGCCCGATGCAGGGCTCGAACTCACAAACCGGGGGATCATGACCTGGGCCGAAATCAAGAGCAGGACACTCAACCGAATGAGCCACACAGGTGACCCCCTCAACTAATTGTATTTTGAGTTTATAAACTATGTTTCATTTTTAAGGATTGTTTGGGTTTTCACCTGTTGCTTACTTTAATGTGTAACCAGGGGTGTTTTTCTCTGAATACATAGATTCTTCTCCTAACCCCCTCCTGTCCCTTGAAATACTGAGAGTTTTTTTTTTTCCTTTTTTCTAGTATGTCAATGATTTGTGTAATTACTGTTCAGTTGTTTTAATCCCAGACAAAAAGAGACGACTAAAGTTTCCATTTATGGAAAAATCGCTTTGACAGCTTAGAAAGCCCAACTGTTTTTGTAGGATTGTGATTAAATAGAGGAAGGAACTTCTAGAAAATAAAAGTTATTACACAAAGTTCTCCCAATGGGGGGCCCGAGTCCACAGCAGAAAGCTAGTTTTTGTTATTTTGCCTGGAAGGTGCTCCCTTCATTACTGTTCTGTTTAGTCAGCTGACCTTTCTTCCAGATACTCATTCTGTGAAAAACCCCCTGTTGTCCAAAGGCTGCATGATAAGACCTGGAACACTGATGGACATTGAGATTGGGATCCACACTTCTCCTTTGCAATGTGTCTACAAAGAGTTTTTCTCTGAGCCTTGGCAAGGAAATCTACTACGCGAAACTATTTCTTCGAGAACCCGAGAGCCATCTCTTTGAAAGGCAGACATTGGGGCGCCTGGGTGGCGCAGTCGGTTAAGCGTCTGACTTCAGCCAGGTCACCATCTTGCGGTCCGTGAGTTCGAGCCCCGCGTCGGGCTCTGGGCTGATGGCTCGGAGCCTGGAGCCTGTTTCCGATTCTGTGTCTCCCTCTCTCTCTGCCCCTCCCCCCGTTCATGCTCTGTCTCTCTCTGTCCCAAAAATAAATAAACGTTGAAAAAAAAAATTAAAAAAAAAAAAAAGAAAAGAAAGGCAGACATTCAGGGAGTTAGGGAGATAAGTCTCAGTCTCCCAGTCCCTGTGGGAGAATAAGGGTCTAGCTTCCATGGGGGCACCACCTTGCTTTAACATGTGCCACTGCCACCTGTCATAGATATAGGAGAAGTTTATTTCTCTTCTAGATAAGCACTAAGAAACAAGTCTTCACTCAGATTAACATCCGGATTAACACAGATTAACGGTCTTTCTGTTAGCACACCTTTAAAAAGTCTTCAGTCTTTTGTTTTGGGGAAGTTGAGTTCCTTCATGCCGGTCCCCCTTTCCTATTGTAACAGTGTTACTGAATGAAATCTGTCCTCACTGCCTTAATGAGCGTCCGGCTTCATTTCTCTTTGCCGTAGTTAAATGTCTCCTTTATTCTGCTTGCCTCAAAGTCTTGTAAGTGGATTGGGTAACTGTCTAGTGTCCAGTAATGATAAGTGTTTTCCCTATCTCATTAATTTGGGAATTTTGCATAATATCTCAGTCCCAGAATTCTCCATAAGCCATTACAGTGGTTTCTTCGTATCCTGGGGGATATGTATGTTCCAAGATCCCCAGTGGATGCCTGAAACCAAGGACAGTACTGAAGCCTGTATATACCATTCTTTCCCCCTATACATAACATACCCATAATAGAGGCCTTGTGACGCAGGGTTAAGCTACTATTGACCTTCTGATGATACATCAGGAGAATCATCTGCTTCCTGACCACAGTTGACTGGGGGTGACTGAAACCATGGAAAACAAGACCACAGATAAGGGGGGACTACGTCCTTGGAATATAAGTGTTTAAAAAGATCATGAGTGGGGCGCCTGGGTGGCGTAGTCGGTTAAGCATCCGACTCCAGCCAGGTCACGATCTCGCAGTCCGTGAGTTCGAGCCCCGCGTCAGGCTCTGGGCTGATGGCTCAGAGCCTGGAGCCTGTTTCCGATTCTGTGTCTCCCTCTCTCTCTGCCCCTCCCCCGTTCATGCTCTGTCTCTCTCTGTCCCAAAAATAAATAAACGTTGAAAAAAAAATTAAAAAAAAAAAAAGATCATGAGTTAGGCAGCAAGAGTAGACTTTGGTTTGACTCTTTGCTTCAATATTTTTATTAGCTTCTTAAAACTGAGCAAAGGGCTAACATTTCTATATCTCATTTTCTTCATTTGAGAGTAAAAAAAAAAAAAAAGAAAAGCATCCCATCCGGACTTGTTGGAACATTGAGATTGACAAAACATGGGCAATGGGTAGTACCTAGTTCATAGTAATTGTTCAATAAATAATTACCACTTCGAATTATCAATCCCTAGCGAATCCTGAAGAGATTATTTTTTTCTCCTCTCTGTTGTTACAACAATTGCTCCTATGGCATCATTTATATACCTATCTGTAGGTTTCCTCTATTAGGCAGTGAGTTGGTTCTTCTTTTTCTTCTTCTTCTTCTTCTTCTTCTTCTTCATATGAAGGGCACTATGCTTTTTAAGTTAAATTTAATTAATTAATTAATTAATTTTAGAGAGAGATTGTTCTCGCACATGAGTGGGGGAGGGGTGGATGGAGAGAAAGAGACGTGGAATCCAGGGAGAAAGAATCCCAAGGAGGCTCCACTCTCTCAGCACGGAGCCCCATGCGGGGCTCAATCCCACAGCCCAGGGATCATGCCCTGAGCCGAAATCGAGAGCAGATGCTCATCGAGTTGAGCCACTCGGGTGCCCCAGGCAATGAGCTTCTTCACATTAATCCTCTATCCTTGTATCCCCGGCTCCCGCCAGTTGAAAGTTGCACATTTGATAAATGTTTAGTGAATGAGCAAACACATGAACAAATGAATGCATGTATGAATTCGTATTTCACTTTTCTTATATTTGGCCTGAAACAAAGATTTATCTATTGTGTTGCGTTGTCATTTTTTTAAGAGTCATCAATTTTAGGGGCGCCTGGGTGGCGCAGTCGGTCGAGCGTCCGACTTCAGCCAGGTCACGATCTCGCGGTCCGGGAGTTCCAGCCCCGCGTCGGGCTCTAGGCTGATGGCTCAGAGCCTGGAGCCTGTTAACGATTCTGTGTCTCCCTCGCTCTCTGCCCCTCCCCCATTCATGCTCTGTCTCTGTCTCTCTCTGTCCCAAAAATAAATAAACATTGAAAAAAAAATTAAAAAAAAAAGAGTCATCAATTTTAGAAACAGAAACTAAAGGTACAAATGGGAACTCAACACAGCATTGTTTTCGTTTCCTGCCTTTGACTATCTGATTGGACTATTCAAGCTCAACTTGTTAAAACTCATTAAGTGCCTATCCCACATGATTTGACTCATACATCCTCTTTTGTCCACAGGCAGTTGTCTTCAGAAAAGAAGAAGGAGCTCGCAAATGCTGTGTCAATTCAGGGACTCAGTAGAACAATGGAATACCGTTCTGAGGTAGAAAATTTGGACGAAGATGGTTATACTCGTTTAGACTTCAGCTCTCAAGGCGTCACTGGGAGACATGTGGTCTTAGAGAAAGGTATTTTTTTCTTTCTGCCTTCAACATTCTTGTTGTCATCAACTAAAACACTTACGTGGAGAAAATTTGAAAGATTTGTGCTTTGTAGGAGGAAAACCTTTTAAAAGGTTCTCAGACATCACTGAGGATATTTGAAAGTGTACTAAGCCTTTCCTCATGGCAAATATTAGATGAGTAATTATTAGTATTTAAAATAATGATGATGATGACAGAAAATACCTACAATTTCTCCGTTCTGTAGAAATAGACACTTCGGCACTAAGGAACTGTACATAAGTGTGATGAATGCAAAGATGAAGAAATTTTAGTGGGAGTGTCTTGTTGCTTGATTGGCAGAAAGGCGTAAATTGTAGAATGGAAGTCATGGAAACTTCGAGAAGTATATGTCAACAACATCAGAATATTGAAGATAAGAAAGAGAAGAATAAAAAGATGGAAGATAGACAAGAAAAAAATCCAAATATTTGATTTAGTGGTAAAGGCAAGTTGGAAGTCATAGGGTTTGGAATCATGAATCTGATGTGGTTTTTTGTGACAAGAAATTGATTTGGATTTTTTTTTTATCAAAAGTGGGGGGTCTTTGTATACTAACGTTAGAAAATGTGTGTTAGATGAAATGTGTGTTAGATGAAAAGATCCTATGAACAGGATATGAGTGTTAAACGTACTATAAAAAGAGTGAAAATGGTGAAAGACATTGAAAAATCTCTCTCTTCACAGAATGAACCATTTAGTGTCCTCTATGGTTCTCCTATTATACAATTCTCTGAAACACTTAGACTGCTTATTCTCAGTCAAAGGCAGAGCTATAGTCTTTGTTGCGGTGCATTAACATAAAATAAGTTTCCTGTTATCAAGAGAAGATTTTTGTCACAAGTTTTGACATGAGCATTTGCACTCCTCTGCTTTCTGGTCATTCACCTTGCTCATTTGCTCTTTACCACTTATGCAATTCTTTTCTTGCTCAACTGGTTTAAGAGGACTGGCAAACTGGATGATGTAAGAGGTAGGGAGTCAGGTACAAGTTTCTACGTATTTGTTGACAAACAGTGAGTTATGTATAATGACCTAGTAGTCTCTGGACGAGATGCTTTTATGTGCTAGCCCATTTAGTTCCCACAATGATCCTCTGAGGTATTATTACCCAATTTTTCACAAAGAGAAATGAATAAGCAGAGGGAGTAATTCACCCAAGGTTATGCAACAAATAACTGAAAAGAGAAGTTTGCCCTAAGGGACCCATGCTATTTCCCCACATTAAGCTGTTTTTTATAAAAATGAGTGGGATTTCAGGGGCGTCTGGGGCGGGGGGGGGCTCAGTCGGTTAAGCGTCCAACTTTGGCTCAGGTGAAGATCTCGCCATTGGTGGGTTCGAGCCCCGCGTCCAGCTCTGTGCTGACAGCTCAGAGCCTGGAGCCTGCTTCGGATTCTGTGTCTCCTCCTCTCTCTGACCCTCCCATGCTCATGCTCTGTCTCTCTCTCTCTCTCTCAAAAATAAATAAACATTAAAAAAAAATTAAAAGAAAACGAGTGGGATTTCAGAAATCCTGATAGTGTCAGGACCTATAGACGTCAATGTGAAACTAAAATTAGGAGTGTACAGATGTCAGGGCATGTGCTGAAATTACAGTTCTGGCACCTGATGAGGTATGATAAAGGAGAGAGAAAATTCAGATAATCCTAGATGACTAGATTATTTGCGTATAATGGTTCACATCAGAATGTCCCAGATTTTGATGAACTGTAGAACCGAAGTGCCGTGTGATTCACCCTACTTCTTCATTTAATTTCTGTTCCTTCTGGCTTCCTAGGAACTTGTGCTACGTCTCCTTATTGGCGTCCCATTGCCGTGACCTTGGGAATCCTATGCTTGGTAATACTGGTGACAGCTGTGGTCCTGGGTACCACGGGTAAGTATTTGTGGGGGGGGGGGGAGAAATTAACAACAATGACGACAACAACAGCAGACATTTGATAAGCATGTATACTGTGCCAGACACACTTTTAAGAGCTTGACATGCATAATCTAACGTAATCTGTATATTAGCACGTGCTGTCTCTCTCTCAAAAATAAATAAACATTAAAAAATTTTTAAAAAGAGACTATAACTATTTTTATGAATCTTATGATTTAAGGAAATTGTTTTGTACCTGATCTTTAATCTAGGTTCCCTTGAATAATATCAGGAATTACCTGAGGCACTTACTAAACAGACATTCTGTGATGGGTGAACGAGTTCTTTTAGATTTTATATCTCACAAATTCTATTGTCAATAACATATTATTGTGCCTTTGGGGTTTTTTCAAGGAGCTCTCATTTTTATTTTTATTTTTTTTAATTTTTTTTTCAACTTTTTATTTTATTTTTATTTTTGGGACAGAGAGAGAGAGAGAGAGCATGAACGGGGGAGGAGCAGAGAGAGAGGGAGACACAGAATCGGAAGCAGGCTCCAGGCTCTGAGCCATCAGCCCAGAGCCTGACGCAGGGCTCGAACTCACAGACCGCGAGATCGTGACCTGGCTGAAGTCGGACGCTTAACCGACTGCACCACCCAGGCGCCCCTCTCATTTTTAAATAACAGAAAAAGGATAGATTAATTACTATTTCAAATCTGTCATGCTCTAATTGACTCTATTTCATTTGCCTCTTGCTTTCTCTTCCATACTCTTTCTTTACTTGTTTGATTTTTTTCTCGTTTTTACTACGCCTTCATGGAAGTTATTTTTTTTCTTTCCATCTATTTAATCTATCCATCATCTATTCTATTATCTATCTATCTATCTATCTATCGTCTATTTATTTATCTATTATCTATCATCACTATCTATCTATTATCTATTATCTATCTATCTTGACCTCTCAATCAGCAATGTGTTCTCTATTTATCATGAATCAAGAATATATCCCTTTGTGTTCCAACAAAAATATGGGTTTGGGAATTATGTTTTCAAATATAGTAGAATGACTTTTTTTTTTCTGTCACTATAATTGTTGTTGGTATATGAAGCTATTTGGAGACCCAATTCAGAGAGCAACCCATTGAAGAATGACAACTTTCCATCAAGAAATAAAGGGAACTACAGTCAACCCACACAATCATCTTTAGAAGACAGTGTGGCTCCTACCAAGGCTCTCACAACCACAGGCAAGGGCAGAGTTAAAAGATGAGTGGAATCTTTAATCCAGAAAGGTCATTTATTGGTGCTAAGACCTGGAGTAGGGTGGGTAAAGAGAGCACTTTTACATGCAGGGATTGTGCATTCAGGGAAAGCACATATCAGTATTATCTCACAATAGTATGCCCCTATCATATATATAATAAAGTGATATAAATATCCCATGCTTTTGGCCAGGCATTGCTAAGTTGGATTTTTTTTTTTTTGAAATCAGTAACTAATTGATCACTTTCTATGTATTTCGATCTATAGATGATGGTATAACTTGATGCAAAGGAAAGAAATGTGTTCTCTCCTCTTTCAGAATTGACATTTAAAAAAATTAAAAAAAAATTTTTTTTTAATGTTTATTTATTTTTGAGACAGAGAGAGACAGAGCATGAACGGGGGAGGGTCAGAGAGAGAGGGAGACACAGAATCTGAAACAGGCTCCAGGCTCTGAGCTGTCAGCACAGAGCCCAACGCGGGGCTCGAGCTCACGGACCGTGAGATCATGACCTGAGCCGAAGTCGGACGCTTAACCGACTGAGCCACCCAGGCGCCCCCAGAATTGACATTTTAAAGGAATGTCATTAGAATAGGAAATAGGATGTCAGGAAGAAAGGCAGAGAAAAAGGAAAGAAGGGAAAATGTGCTAAGAATGAAGAGGCTAAATTGAGCACATGCCAAAAAGATAGACCTAACAGATATGTTCTTGAAAACTCCAGTTATATTTGTTTTTCTTTAATCATACAATTTCATTAATTTTATTACAGTTTGATATGCACTTTACCCTTATTTCTAATTGCATCATAATTGACTGTGACAATATTTTGACTTCAATTTTCCATTTCTGGACCCATATCTTCTCCCTATTTGTATCACGTAGCTAATGATACAAAACAGAGATATTCTATAATATGAATCATTGTTTTTGTACTTTTCTGCTTTGGAAAGCTGTATTGTTAATTGGATCTCACACCTCTAAAAGAAGTTAACGTGAAATTACTGTATATCTCAAAGATTGATTTAAGTTGATTTGTTTTAAGAATTATCATGAAGAAAGGGGGGTCTGGACTGAATTTGAAAGAATAGAATACAAATCAAAAGGGAAAGGAGGACTGACTGTTTAAAACACTGTTTATAATTATTCAACTTATATTTAAAATTTAAATGAATGGAGGATTTTATTATGGTCTCTTACATAAAAATTGTATCCTTATTGAGGTGATTGGGTGGCTCAGTTAAGCATCCAACTCTTGATCTCAACTCAGGTCATGATCTCACAGTTTATAAGATAGAACCTCTCATCAGGCCCTGTGCTGACAGTGCGGAGCCTGCTTGGGATTCTCTCTCTCTCGCTCTCTCTCTCTGCCTCTCTGTCTCTGTCTTTCAAAATAAATAAAAAAACTTGCAAAACTCATAGCCCTATAGTTTGAACTGAAAATGAAATCTATCACTGGCAATTCATTGATTATTCAGTGTCCACGGGATGAATGGTCGCTTGCCCTGAAAGAGTAAATTGGTATGATATGAATGTCATTGTATTTACTTTTTATTTCCAGGAGTTTTTTCCAACTCTTGTCCTCCTAACTGGATCATACATGAGAACAACTGTTACCTATTTAGGACATCATTAGCTTCCTGGAATAGCAGTAAAAAACAATGCTCTCAACTGCACTCTAATCTCCTGAAGATAGACAGTGAAAAAGAACTGGTAAGTGTAGACTTGAGTTTTGTAATTATCTGTGGTCTCTACTGAGCAGAAAAATAAAGGTAGATTCCAGATAATGATAATTTTCCCTAAAAGAAAGTCACTTTTCTTATCCTCCATAATTATAATAATAGCATGTATTAAATGGGTAAAATATATGTTTATTTATTATTTTATACATATATATATAGAGAGAGAGAACAAGCATGGGACAGGGGCAGAGGGAGAGAGAAAATCTTTAAAAAATTTTTTTTTAATGTTTATTTATTTTTGAGAGAGAGTCAGAGCATGAGCAGGGGAGGGGAAGAGAGAGAGGGAGACACAGAATCCGAAGCAGACTCAAGGCTCTAAGCTGCCAGCACAAAGCCCGTTGCGGGGTTCAAACCCACGAACCGTGTGATCATGACCTGAGCTGAAGTCGGACGCTCAAACAACTGAGCCACCCAGGTGCCCCGAGAGAGAAAATCTTAAACAGACTCCATGCTCAGCCCAACACGGGCTCGATCCCACAACCCTGGGATCATGACCGGAGACAAAATCAAGAGTCAGACAGACAACCAACTGAGCCACCCAAGCGCTCCTATGTGCTTTTTAAAATTAATTAATTCTAAAAGTAAATACGTTTCACTTTAAAACAAATCTGTTCAAACACACTCCACTCCAAGTTTGCCTGACTGTAATAATCAGACCACTCCTCATTTTTGTGGGTTTGGGTTTCAATTCTTCAAGTTGGTGGAGTAAAATAGAAAATTCCCTCCCTTGTCGGCATTATGATCAAGGAAAAATAGCAGTAATAATAATACATATTTATAAATCATTTACTGCTTGAAATATCCTGGGAAAGGAAAAGAGGTTTAAAAAGTAACCTTGCAAGTTCAATGCTTACATAGTTTGTAAGAAGAAAGTAACAACCCAACAGCTGCTAAAAGCTAAATATCTCGTATTGGCAATAGATGACATAGGAATTCAGAGACATGCCAGTGTAAATAAAGTTTTACAGAAAAAGTGGGACTTATAATGCATCATGAATGAAGGGTAGGACTCAGTTGGGCTATGAGTAGGAATTAATAGTCAGGAAACACTTCATACATCTAAACAATCTATAACTTCTACCTTTGCTTTCACTTCCTCTCAATTTTTGTGTTTCTGTCCCACATCACCTAACGGTTGTAGTTCACATGAAAATTAATGGAAGTAGATTATGGCAAGGAAGGAGAAGGACACTGGAAGTTGGTCGGGCTCATAGATGTTTCTCTCATTTGTCAACAATTCAAATGTCGTCATTAAAACTCAAATTACTGGGGCGCCTGGGTGGCTCAGTCGGTTGGACATCCGACTTCGGCTCAGGTCACGATCTCGCGGTCCTTGAGTTCGAGCCCAGCGTCGGGCTCTGTGCTGACAGCTCAGAGCCTGGAGCCTGTTTCGGATTCTGTGTCTCCCTCTCTCTGACCCTCCCCCGTTCATGCTCTGTTTCTCTCTGTCTCAAAAATAAATAAACGTTAAAAAAAAAATTGAAAAAAAAACCCTTCAAATTACTTATTCATAAAACACGCCATAGAACTAAATTATTTTTATAGGTTTTTTTTTTAATCTAACTCTGCAGAGCATTTCTTGACGAAAATCATATCAGTTCATATAGTCAATCTGAGGAGAAGATAGTGGCTTGTCATCCATGAAAATTGCCGAAGGGCTCTGTCATCTTTGGATTTTGTTGGGCAAGTTGGAAGGAGGCTGTACGATTTTGATGTTACGGATCTGTTCTTCATTGGAAAATTAAACAATAACGACTCTGAAGGAATGAAATATGCTTCTGGAAACACCCAATGGCATTCAATGGTTGGCACTTTTCTCTAGGTTGATGCCAGCCTGTGCATGCATTCTTTATCAAAGCGATTCAATCTGCTGTCTCTATTTCAACGTCTGTAAGAGTTTTTCCCCATCTATTTTGTCTATCATCTCTGTCTATTCATTCTCTCTACCACTCTTGGACATGCGTTTGTATTTATGTTTTCCTACAGGAATTCATAATGAAGCAAGCGTCTTCTCAACCCGATAATTCATTTTGGATAGGGCTTTCTCGCCATCAAACTGAAGGACCATGGCTCTGGGAGGACGGCTCGAGATTCTCTTCTGACTTGTAAGTAACTGGAAAGACAAAGCTTCATGCCCTTTCTCAGAAAGCTAACAGCATGCCAACCAGTTAAGAATCTGATTTGTGGGCCATTGATAAGAAAGAGAGGCAGAAAGAAAAATGATAGCGAGAGACAACCAGTGAATCAGGAAAAAGAAAAAAAAAAAAAGAAAAGAAGACAGTAGAGGAGGACTTTACAGTCCAAAAGAGTTGAGTGGTCATCTAGTGTTACTAACACAAACGTGCCTCAGCTTTCTTATGAGGAGGGCATTTGCACATGTCGGCAGCTGTCCAGTTAGGGGGAGCTGTCACTGTTAGTAAAAACTCTGGCTACGAGCATGGGCTTTGGAGTTGGCTCTCAGCTTGAGCCAACGCTTGGTCCGCTCACTGTGTGAAATTAGGTAAGTTGGTTAACCCACCTGAGCCCCTTTCTCCTCATCTATAAATGAGAATGAAAATAGTAACTACCTGGTGGGCTTTTAAGGTAAAGAAAGGAGATAAAAGTAACATCACTTAGCACAATGTCCCGTGCCCAGTAAATACGTGTGCCGCGTGCTGTTATCCTTAATTGTAAAAGCAACACATTTTACATTTTACAGAGTTCTTTGACACATAGTTTGCATTTGCTTAGTTGTAAGTTCTTCCCTGTTGTGTGTGTATCAGCCAGAATTCTTTAGAAAAAGATCTATGTAGATCGCCTGTTGGTTCTGAAGAACCCTGACTGCTACACGTGACATTGAGGAATAATTTATCCATGGAGATTGACTATCAGGAATTGGCTCATGTGATTAGGGAGACCGCCAAGTCCCACAGTCTGCCATCTGCAAGCGGGAGACCTAGGAGAGCCTGTGGTCATAAATTCCGTTCAGGTATGGAAGGCTGCTGACAAGGGGAGCTGATGGTATAAAACCTAGTACTCGGGTAGAGACGAGCTACCCTGAGATGTCTCAGTTCACACGGTGAAGCAAGAAAAGGCAAACTCTTCTTCTGTAGGCTTCTTTGTTCTATTTCAGCCCTCAGTGGATTGGATGATGCCCAGCCGTATTGGGGTCTGTGATCTGCTTTCATGTATCCACGGATTCAAGCGCTAATTTCACCCAGAACCATTTCTACAGATATATTTAGAAATAATGTTAATTTGGGTGTGGCCAGTCAAGTTAATGCAAAAAATTAACTATCACAAAGTGCTGAGGTCTTCTTCACTGTAATTGTCAGTTAGTTTCTTTGTCATATCTGAAGAATATGGAATTATATTTTCCTTTTCAGTTTCTATTATTTGTGTGTGTGTGTGTGTGTGTGTGTGTGTGTGTGTGTGTGAGTGTGTGTATAAAAGAGAGAGAGAGAGAGAGAGTGAGCCTGTTTGTTTTCCCATTATTTTCAGGTGTCTTTTCCAATTCCATTTCTCTTTTCAAAGAAAGAAATTTCAGCTTTGTTGATTCCTCTGTGCCTTTAAAAATTTTTCTTTTTTAAAAATTTTTTTTAACGTTTATTTATTTTTGAGACAGACAGAGACAGAGCATGAACGGGGGAGGGTCAGAGAGAGGGAGACACAGAATCGGAAACAGGCTCCAGGCTCTGAGCTGTCAGCACAGAGCCGACACGAGGCTCGAACCCACAAACCACGATTTCATGACCTGAGCCGAAGTCGACCGCTTAACCGACTGAGCCACCCAGGCGCCCCTAAAAAAATTTCTTTTATTAATTTCAATTCTCATCTTTACCACTTCTTTCCATTCAGTTTCTTTGTGTTGAATTTGCTCTTCTGTCTCTAATTTCTCATATGAATGCTTGACTTATGAAATCCCTCTTTCTTTTTCTCAAATATGTGCATTTAAGGCTATAATTTAATGTATTTTATTGTCATTTAGTTCAAATACTTTCTAATTTCCATGCCGAGTCCATTCATTTAGTTCAAATACTTTCTAATTTCCATGCCGAGTCCATAGGTCCATAGGTCCGTAGACTTAGAAATGCATTTCTTAATTTATAAATACCTGTGTGTTTCTATAATTATCCCTTTGCTTTGGGTTGCAGCTTAATTCCATTATGGTCAGAGAACATACTCTGTGTGATTGCAATTCTCTGGTTTTTATCTTTTATCTTCTTTCCCTACAGAGAGAAGTATATTAAAGTCTCCCATTGTGATTCTACTTACCATTCTGTAACCATTTTAGTTGATGCACCGAAGCTGTATTATTAGGCACATTTAAATTTAGAATTTTTATACTGTACAGGTGTATGGTCCATCCTATGAATTTTTTCTTTTCTTTCTCTCCTCTTTTTGAATTGTTTAATATTTTTATTGCTCCATTTTTCTTTGATTTTTTAAAAATGTTTATTTGTTTTTGAGAGAGCGAGAGAGAGAGAGACCATGAGCAGGGGAGGTCAGTGAGAGGAGGGGGCCAGAGGATCCAAAATAGCTCTGTGCTGACACAAGCAAGCCCGATGTAGGGTTCAAACTCATGCATGGTGAGATCATGACCATGGATCCAAAGTCAGGGCCAAAGTCAGAGGCTCAACCACTAAGCCAGCCAGGCACACCCTACCCCATTTTTTCTTATAATAATTTAGAGTTTACTCTTTCGCTAATTTTTTAGTAGTTGTTCTAAAGATTACAACAAATATCCTTCACTCATCAAAGTCTAATATTAATTGTTTGGTTTATTTTAAATGTTTGTGTGTGTGTGTGTGTGTGTGAGAGAGAGAGAGAGAGAGAGAGAGAGAGAGAGAGAGAGATTGAGAGTAAGCAGGGGTGAGGGGCAGAGAGAAAGAGAGAATTCCAAGCAGGTTCCATGCCATCAGCACAGACCCTGACACGGGGCTCTATCCCATGACCCTGAGATCATGACCTGAGCCAAAATCAAGAGTCAGAAGCTCAACCGACTTGAGCCACCCAGGTGCCCCAAATCTTAATTGTTTTTTAATGTTCTTCCCTGGCAATATAAAAAATATTAGAATATTACTTTACTCTGTGTACTCCCTCCTCAATTTACATGCTATTATTTTTGTGGAGTTTATTTAATGCTCTCACATCATTTTCCACATTTTAATATCTCTGCAATTGGCACCTGTCTTACAAATGCTGTCCTTTTATAATCACTGTAGGTCTCAGCTGAAGTTAAAGTCTGTCAAGGATTAGCATTTGTTTCTGCCAGTCAGAGAGAAGCACCACAAATGTGAGATTACTCAAACACTCTACTTGGTTTTTCGTTTCGTTTTGTTTTGTTTTGTTTTGTTTAAACTACACTCGTATTATGGATTCAGATAGAACTATGTAAGTGCCAGTTACTTCTGGGGCAACTTCTTGGGGAATATAATTTTTTCTTCCCATCTTTCACCTGGTGGCGAGACTGAGACGTGCACTTCTGACAGTCTTTTCTGTGTGGTATTTTAATTTTCATTGACTTCTGCACCGAATGAATCCTTTGTTTTCCAGTTTCTGCAGGGTTTTCTATTAAATTCCCATCTTGGATGGATTTATTTCACAGTATTAGGTCAATAAATGGCCTATCAACAATTGATGACCCTCTTGGACTCAATAAAAAATATAGCCCTAACAAACAGTAGATTTATATAGTCATCTCCTCTAGATTTTTCCACATATTTATGGTTTGTAATGCTTTTTATTTTCTTCTGCCTCTCCTTCCAACCATTTTTCTTACCCTGAAGAATACTCCCTGATTCCTTTTAGAGTGGAAATTTGAGAGTTTAATTCTCCGTGTTTGTCTAAACCTGTTTCTATTTCAATTTTTCCAAAAAATATTTTCTTTGAGCATAACATTGAAAATTTGTTGTTTGTTTGTCTTGGCCATTCAAAGATATTGCCATATTTTTCTTTTTTTTTTTTCTTTTTGGTTTGGTGTTTTGAAAGGTCATCTAGTTGAAGGTTAACGTATGTTTAATATCTGATGTCTTCTCAGCTTTGGAAAATTCTCAGCCATACTTGCTTGAAATGTTGATTCTTCCCTTCTTCTGGGATTCCAGTTATATACATTATAGACCCATTCTCAATATTCTGTATGTCTTCTCTGCTTCTTCCTGAGTCTTTCAGCCTTTTTTTTTTTTTTTTTAGATATTTACTTCTCATATATCTTTGAGTTCACTAGTTTTTTTTCCCCCATCTATGGCTAATCTGGTGCTAAAAACCTCCATTAATTTTTTAATTTTGTGTCGTAAATTTCTCAGTTCTATGATTTCAGTTTGGTTCTTTCTCAAATCTAATCTGTCACTATTTATAATTCCTGGCTTTCTTCCACGAGGCCTAAATCAAGGCTGTTTCCTGCTTTAGCCTAGTCATTTTTACAAAAGAATTCTCTCAATCCTCCAGCCTCAGGGCCAAGAAGAGATAGATACACAAGATGAAGAGTACCAGTCTGTAGCTGTTATGGTGAGGCTCAGTGATGCCCTTCAAGCTTGACTGATAAACGCCGCCCTTTCAGGAGAACTCTTCTATTTCAGCAAAGAGAACAGGGCCATACACCCACTTACCATGATAATTATCATAATTGTCTATCATTGTATTGTAATACAACTCTGTCTTCAGAATGAATTAAAATACATAATGCTGTTTTCCCTGCCTTTAAATGGGCTCGATATCTATGATTCTTCATTAGTGCTAAGTATTTCTCAATAATAGCTCCTCTGATTGGTCTGTTCACTAAATACACCCAAAGATAATTTCACTAGCCTGTTGTTTCATTTGATAAATATATTTCTAGGTGAGAGGTTGAAAGATCAACAAAGAACTTTCTATGGAATACTGAGTGATTTTTCTTATTTGTCAGGAGCTTTATTCATTTTATGTAACAGTGTTTTTCTTAAAAAATTTTTGAGTCATTTTCATGCGTTAATAATGAAGCCTATCCTGTTACTATTTGAAAACTAATGCAATCTAAATTCAAATTTCCTTTTGCAATAACATGGACACTTCAGAAACTCTTTTCACAAGATCCTTGCCAATTTCGTTCAGCGTTGTATAGACAGTAGACAGTGTTTCTTATGTTCTTTCTAATCACCTCTTTGTATTTTAACAGGTTTCAGATCAGAAGCACAGAAATTCAAGAAAACTCATCTCACGATTGCGTGTGGATTCACCTATCAATAATTTATGACCAACTTTGTAGTTTGCCTTCATACAGTATTTGTGAGAAGAAGTTGTCGATAAAATGACGAGGCTGTTGATGTAAAGAACAGAGAGAAGTATGTAACAGCCAGAAGGGCAAAAAACAAAACAGGAAAGAAAGATACTGGAGGTCAGAATAAATGCTAAAAATAATCAAGAGAGCTTATCCAACTTCAGTCTTAGCTGAGAAACGGTATGGAGAGTCTGTGATGCTGTACTTTTCAACTGTTTTGGCAGACCAGCCTTACGTTCTAGTTAACAGAGCCCTACATGTGGAGTAGGGACAGCTGAACTTCTAGCTCCATTCTACCATTGACTTAGTATTAACCTGGAGTTAGCCACATATCCGTGGTGTTTCAAAAGGCTCTTTATTTCTGGGCCGACCAGACTCATTTTTTTGTCCTTAAAAGGTGCCCCTGGAGTACATGTGGTGTGTTCCCATGATGCTTTCTTCCACTTCTAGCAGTTTACCAGACACAGGGGGAAGGCAAAATGTATTTCTGAACAGCTGAATGAAGAAATGAGAAAGAACGTCTTCACTACAATCAGAGCTATTCCATCATCTTGTTCATCAATATGGTCACGGTTATGATCAAAAGCATCATGAGGGGCACCTGGGTGGATCAGTCGGTTGAGCGACCAACTGCAGCTCAGGTCATGATCTCACAGTTGGTGGGTTCAAGCCCCGTGTCAGGCTCTATGCTGACAGCTCAGAGCCTGAAGCCTGCTTCAGATCCTGTGTCTCCCTTTCTATCGGCTCCTCGCTTACTTGCGCTATGTCTCTCTCTCTCTCTCTCTCTCTCAAAAATAAATAAACATTTAAAAAAATCCTTTAAAAATTTTTTCTCTGTCCCTGGGGCACGTGGGTGGCTCAGTCAGTGAAGCATTGGACTTCCGCTCAGGTCATGATCTCACAGCTCATGAGTTCGAGCCCCACGTTGGGCTCTGTGCTGACAGCTCAGAGCCTGGAGCCTGCTTTGAATTCTGTGTCTCCTTCTCTCTCTGCTCCTCCCCCACTTGTGCTCTGTCTCCTTTCTCAAAAGTAAATAAAAATGTAACAAAAAAAATTGTTTAAAAAAAGCATGAAAAAGCAGCAACTCAATCTTATTTATTTATTTTTTCGTAAAAATAGCTCAGAGATGGGGCGCCTGGGTGGCGCAGTCGGTTAAGCGTCCGACGTCAGCTCAGGTCACGATCTCGCGGTCCGTGAGTTCGAGCCCCGCGTCGGGCTCTGGGCTGATGGCTCGGAGCCTGGAGCCTGTTTCCGATTCTGTGTCTCCCTCTCTCTCTGCCCCTCCCCCGTTCACGCTCTGTCTCTCTCTGTCCCAAAAATAAATACACGTTGAAAAAAAAAATTAAATAGCTCAGAGAGTACGTCTGTCACATTTCTGACTAATAAGATTTTGTATAATGTGAAGTTGTATGGGAACTGCTCTTACAAGAAAGCTTTCTCCTTTTTAAATACTATCAATCAAAAAGGATCTGGTAATGAATATAGAAAAAAACAATCCCATTGCTGTGGTGTTAACACTCTGGAAGGCAAAACGTGTCGTACAATTTTTGATGATTAACATTTGGAAGTTTTTAGCACTTTCTCAATAATGCCTGTAAAAAGGTATTATTGGAACATGTTTCCTCATATGAGGATTTGTCTCTTTTTTTTTTTTTCTCTTACATTTTCCCGCTGGTGCT
Organism: Prionailurus viverrinus; assembly: GCF_022837055.1. Taxonomy (NCBI): domain Eukaryota; kingdom Metazoa; phylum Chordata; class Mammalia; order Carnivora; family Felidae; genus Prionailurus; species Prionailurus viverrinus. Next base: position 41,175,935 of record NC_062567.1, on the reverse strand, counting down.
ATTTTTACTCCCAAAAGAGTCTTCCTTTTATTAGCGGAGAGGGAGTTACAACCTTCCCGTGGTTATTAACAAGCGAACAGAAATCATGCCAAGTTACTGGATTTTTTCACTTTAAAATGTGTAATTGTATGCTATGTGAATCACTGTAATCAAAAATGTTAAAGAAACTTCTGGCCTCCAAATGCTGTGTGTAATAAACACTATCGCAATACGCCCTCTCCCCATCGGAAAATGATAATGATTCTGGCACTGGGGAGAAGGTAGTAGAGTCATTTTAGATTGAAGAATAAATTTGGGTTCTCAAGTATTTAAAAATCTAAGAGAAGACGCTAGAAATTTTTGGTGAAATTTCCTCATGCCTTTTATTTTATTTTATTTTTAATTTTTTTTCAATATTTATTTTTGAGACAGAGACAGAGTGTGAACAGGGGAGGGGCAGAGAGAGAGAGGGAGACACAGAATCCAAAGCAGGCTCCAGGCTCTGAGCCATCAGCACAGAGCCCGACGCGGGGTTCGAACCCACCAACCGCGAGATCATGACCTGAGCCGCCCCTCCTCGTGCCCTTTAACAGGCAAGCTTGTGTATTGTCACACATACCAAAAGAAATGTGGCAAGGGCAAAGTTAATTCAGGTTAAGAGTTAAATTAAGGCAGAAGGTGAGATTTTGAAGATTTTGTATTTTAGTTTTGCTTTTGGCTTGATCCGAGCCTCCTGAGTCCCAAGGACAGAGTGAATGATTTGAAGAAATCATAATCATCAAGAAAAATTCCAGGTGCTGAATGTCCAGCTGTACTTACAGCAGACAGGTTAGGCAATGATAAGCTGTGATTTAAAGATAAAAGTGTGACTGTGACACAACTTTGGCATACAGGAAGATGGTTCTAGGTTTTCCAATGCATACTATACCTGACTCGTCAATACATGGTTATACCACAGTTTACATGGACACGGACGTTGGAATGAACACAAAACTTGCACCTGTTGCAAGAGACAGAAAAGGGAGGATGGCTGCTAACTGAACTTAGTTCCAAAGGGTAAATTCAAGGTGGGTAATGATCATACTAGAGGAAACACTTTCCAGTTCGACGACCACCATCTTCTCTGGCCTGAGCCACTGCAGTAATTTTCGGAGTAATGTCCCAGTGTCCACCCTTGCCCTTCTAAGGTCTTTTGCCAACATGGCAGAGTGATTCTTCTAAATTGAAAACAAATCATGTCAAGCCTCTACTAAAATTCACCTCACTTCCCACGTATCTCAGAGTAAAAATAAATATAGGTAAATCAAAACAAAAAAGAAAAGACCTTTTCAATGGTCTGTGAGACAATTACCATGGGCCACTTTACTTCTTTGAGCTAATCGACTTTTCTCCTCTTCATTTATTCCATCTAGGACACTGGTTTCTCTCTTGTTTCATAATAACTGACATGCTTCGAGCTTTCTGTTCCCTTAACCTGAATGATTCTTACCCTAGATAATCTGCAGGATGCACTCTTTCACTTCTTTCAAGGCTCTGCACAAATATCACTTTCTTAATGAGGCTGACGTCAACTGCCTTATTTAAAATTACCAACCCTCCGGGAGCCTGGGTGACTCTGTTGGGTTAAGCATCTGACTCTTGATCTCAGCTCAGGTCATGATCTCGTGGTTTGTGAGATCGAGCCCCACATCGGGCTCTGCGCTGACAGGGCAGAGCCTGCTAGGGATTCTCTCTCCCTCTCTCTCTCAAATAAATAAATAAATAAATAAATAAATAAATAAAATAAATAAAATTATCAACCCTCCTTTTTGTATATTCTCAATCTCCCTTACCTTCCAACATATTTTCATAAGTCTTGTCCTAGTCTAAGATACTCTATTATTTGCTTACCGTCTTTCTGGTATATCCTCTGCCTTCCTCCTAGAACATAGGCTCCAAAGGGCAGAGCGTTATGTTTTACAAAACTAGAATCTGAGACTAGCACCTGAATTAAAGTAGGTGTTCAAAAGATATTTTTGTCATTGTTGAAAAAAAAGTAAATGTTTAAGGACAAGTAGGAGAAATGGTAATGTAGGTTTTGTGGCAAAAAGTATCAAGAATCTACTTGAATCAGTGAGTGGAGAAGAGTTTTAATTGATATTTCAGGAAAATCATAATTATTAACACCTTCTAACTTTATTTTTTTCAGGCCCCAGCTGTTGCAGTTTCTAATATTTGATCTTCCTGCTTCTTTCTACTGTGTGCTTCACTTACCTCTCCTTTCAAGTTTTATTTAAATTAAATTAAATTAAATTAAATTATTTAAAAAGTTTATCCAGGGGTGCCTGGGTGGCGCAGTCGGTTAAGCATCCGATCTCGCGGTCACGATCTCGCGGTCCGTGAGTTCGAGCCCCGCGTCGGGCTGTGGGCTGATGGCTCGGAGCCTGGAGCCTGTTTCCGATTCTGTGTCTCCCTCTCTCTCTGCCCCTCCCTCGTTCATGCTCTGTCTCTCTCTGTCCCAAAAATAAATAAACGTTGAAAAAAAAAATTAAAAAAAAAAGTTTATCCATTTATTTATTTTGAGAGAGAAAGAGCATGAGCAAGGAAGGGGCAGAGAGAGAGGGAGAGAGAGAGAATCCCAAGTAGGATCTTCACTGTCAGCAGTGTCCAACGCGGGGCTCAATCCCATGAACTGTGAGATCATGACCTGAGCCAAAATCAAGAGTTGGATGTTTAACCTACTGAGCCACCCACATGCCCCTCACTGCAAACTTTTTTACTGCCTTAGCTCCTGTACCATTTTCTAATACATCAATCCAATGCAAATGACCAAATAATTTTGGCTTTACTACTTTTTACAAGGCATAATACAAGAGAAAATGTCTTTACGTTTGTTTTATCTAGAATAACTTGATGAACAATACACGGTTGGAGACACATGGTAAATCTAGAATGTGTGTTTCCTAATCCTGCCCTCATAGGGCCTGCCCAACCCCACCCAAGCATCTTCTCCACTTCTTTATATTTAGTATGCTTGATTTAACCAAGATGTCAACTAAAATATAGAAAGTATTGGTAGAATAATATAATTATATTGTATTGGTTCAGAAAGGATTTTTGGACATTATCTAAAACAGTCTTCTCAGGTTAGGAAATTTAGGCAAAAATTATTACCCGGCTTCCTGGAGTCACATAAAAAATCACATGTAGTTAGCAATAATTGCAAAAGTCCTGACTTCCAGCTAAATGTGTGATTGTTCATGATCATGGTGTACCAAATATGCTATAAAATGTTAAACTGAGTTCATATGCTGTAAGAAAAAAAGATGATTGAATTGGCAACAGAAGAACACTTTTTTTAATGTTTAATTATTTTGGGAGAGAAAGAGAGAGAGAGAACATGCACATGAGCAAGGAAGGAGAAGAGAGGGAGAAAGAGAATCCCAAACAGGTTCTGCACTGACAGAGCCCACATGGGGCTTGATCCCACAAACCATGAGATCATGACCTGAGCCAAAATCAAGAGTTGAATGCTTGACTGACTGAGCCACCTAGTTACCCACCGAAAAACGCTTAAAACAATTCAGTGTGGTAACATACAGTGTTACATTAATTTCAGGTGTACAATACGGTGATTCGTCAATTTATACATTACTCAGTGCTTATCAGATAAATTTACTGTTAATCCCCTTCACCTATCACCCATCCCCCTACCCACCTCCCGTCTGGTAACCATTTGTTCTCTGTAGTTAAGAGTCTTATGGTTTGTCTTTTTCTTCCCCCTTTGTTCGTTTGTTGTGTTTCTTAAATTCCACATGTGAGTAAAATCATATGGTATTTGCCTTTCTCTGACTGGCTTATCTCACTTAGCATTATACCTCTAGATCCATCCATGTTGTTGTAAATGGCAAGATTTCATTCTTTTTTTATGCTTGAATAATATTCCATTGTGTGTGTGTGTGTATGTGTATATATGTGTATATATATATTATATATATATATATATATATATATTCTTTTCCATTTATCTAAATTTATTCTAAATTTGACAGCTTCCATAATTTGGCTTTGTAAATAATGCTGCAAAAAAACATAGGTGTGTATATATCCCTTCAATTTAGTGTTTTCATATTCTTTGCGTAAATACCCAGTAGTGTGATTACTGGATCCTAGATTAGTTCTGTTTTTAATTTTTTGGGGAACCTCCAGACTCTCTCACAGTGACTGCACCAATTCATTCCCCAACAGTGCACAAGGGTTCCTTTTTGTCCACATCCTCAACCACACTTGTTGTTTCTTGAGTTTTTGATTTTAGTTATTCTGACAGGTATGAAGTGTTATCTCAGTGTGGTTTTGATTTGTATTTCCCTAATGATGAATGATGTTGAGCATCTTTTCATGTGTCTCTTGGTCATCCATATGTTTTCCTTGGAGAAATGTCTCTTCATGTCTTCTGCCCATTTTTTAATTGGTTTTTGGGTGTTGAGTTGTATAATTTCTTTCTATATTTTGGATACTAACCCTTTGTTGGATATGTCATTTGCAAATATCTTCTCCCATTCAGTAGGCTGTCTTTTAGTTTTGTTGGTTGTTTCCTTTGCTGGACAGAAGCCTTTTAATTTGATATAGTCCAAGTAGTTTAATTTTGCTTTTGTTTCCTTTGCCTCAAGAGACATATCTAGAAAAACATTGTTATGGCCAACGTCAGAGAAATTTCTGCCTATGATCTCTTCTAGGATTTTTACTGTTTCAAGTTTCACATTTAGGTCTTTAAACTATTCTGAGATTATTTTTTTTTTTTTGGTAAAGTTTAAGAAAGTGGTCCAGTTTTGTTCTTTTTCATGTAGCTGTACAGTTTTTCCAAAACCATTTGTTGAAGAAACTGTCTTTTCCCCATTGCTTTTTCTTGCCTCCTTTGTCAAAGATTAATTGACCATATAATTATATGTTATTTTCTGGGCTTTCTATTCTGTTCCACTCATCTATGTGTCTATTTTTGTGTCAGTACCATATTGTTTTGATCTCTATAGCTTTGTAATATATCTTGAAGTCTAAAATTGTGATACCTCTAGTTTTTTCTTCTTTTTCAAGTTTGTATTGGCTAATTGAGTCTCTTGGGTTCCATAAAAATTTTAGGAACCTTTGTTCTAGTTCTATGAAAAAAACTGTTGGCATTTTGATAGGAATTGAATTAAATCTATAAATTTCTTTGGGTAGTATAGACATTTTAATGATATTTGTTCTTCTAATCCATGAGCATGGAATGTCTTTCCATTTGTTATATTGTGTTTTATTTCTTTCATCAGGGTTTTATAATTTTCAGAGTACAGGTCTTTCACCTCTGGTTAAGTTTATTCCTTATTATTTTTGGTGAAATTGTAAATGCAATTGTTTTCTTAATTTCTCTTTCTGCTACTTCATTTAGTGTATAGAGATGCAACAGATATTTGTACATTGATTTTGTATCCTGCAATGACTGAATTCATTTATCATTTCTAGTAATTTTTGCCGGAGTCTTTAGGGTCATATATATATATATATATATATATATATATGTTTTAGGCACTATATATATATATGTTTTAGGCACTATACATATATATATATATATATAATGTGCAAATAGTAAACGTTTTATTTCTTCCTCACCAATTTGGATGCCTTTTATTTCTTTTTGTTGTGTGATTGCTATGGCTAGGGCTTGCAGTAATATGTTGAATAAAAGTGGTGAGCATGAACATCCTTGTTTTGTTGCTGACCTTAGGGGAAAAATTCCCTTTTTCACCATTGAGTGTGATGTGTGTTGTGGTTTTTTCACATAAGGCCTTTATTAGGTTGGGGTATGTTCCCTCTCAACCTACTTTGTTGAGGGTTTTTATCATGAATGGATGTTGTACTTTATCAAATGTTTTTTCTACATCTATCAAAATGCTTGAACTGTGAGATCCTGACCTGAGCTGAAGATGGAGGCTTAACCAACTGAGCCACCCACGTGCCCCCATCTTCTTTGATTTCGGATTTTGTTTGAGTCCTCTCTCTAGAGGAGTATCAATTATATTGATCTTTTCAAAGAATCAGCTCCTGCTTTCATTGATCTGTTCTATTGTTTTGTTTTGTTTTTAGTTACTATATCATTCATTTCTGCTCTACTCTTTATTGTTTCTTTCTTTCTGCTGGTTTTGGGTTTTGTGTAGTCTCCTTTCTCTAGTTCCTTTAGGTATAAGTTTGTGTTAGGTTGTTTATTTGAGATTTTTCTTGCTTCTTGATGTAGGCCTGTATTGCTCTAAACTTTCCTCTTAGGACCGATTTTGCTGCATCCCAAAGATTTTAGACTGTTTGTGTTTTCATTTCATTTTGCTCCATGTAATTATTTTTTAATTTTTATTGTATTTTTGAGAAAGAGAGAGAGACACACACAGAGCATGAGTGAGGGAGTAGCAGGGGGACAGAGAGGGAGACACAGAATCTAAAACAGGCTCTAGGCTCCCAGCTGTCAGCACGGAGCCTGACACAGAGCTTGAACTCACGAACCACGAGATTGTGACCTGGGCCAAAGTAGGCACTTAACCAACTAAGCCACCTAGGCACCCCCTCTGCATGTAATTTTTAATTTCCTTTTTTGCTGTTGACCCCTTCATTGTTTAGTAGTATGTTATTTAACCTCCATGTATATGTGGTTTTTCCATATTTTTCTTTGATTGATTTCTAGTTTCATTACATTCTGGTCAGAAAAGATACATAGTATGACTTTGATCGTTTGGAATTTGCTGAGACTTGTGTTATTGTCTAATATGTGATCTATTCTGGAGAAGGCTCTATGTGCAATTGTAAAGAATGTGTATTCTGTTGTTTTAGGATGGAATGTTCTCATATATCTGTTAAATCCATATGGCCCAGTGTGCCATTCAGAGCCACTGTTTCCTAGTTGATTTTCTGTTTAGATGGTCTATTAATGTAAGTGCGGGGGGGGGGGGGTGTCTTAAAGTCCCCTACAATTATTGTATTGCTATCGATTAGTTCTGCTTGTTCTTAACTGTTTTATTTATTTATTTATTTATTTAGCATTATTAATATTTATTAACTTGTATTTTTTTTTTTTGAGAGAGAGAGAGAGAGAGAGAGAGAGCATGAGTGGGAGAGGAGCAGAAAAAGAGGGAGAGAGAATCTCAAGCAAGTTCCACACCCAGTGTGGAGCCTGACACGGGGCTTCATCTCATGACCTGAGTGGAAATCAAGAGTCAGATTCTTAACTGACTGAGTCCCCCAGGAGCCCTGATTATTAACCATTTTATGTCTTTGGGTGCTCCCCTTTTGTATGCAAAACTATTTACAGTTGTTATATCTTCCTGTTGGATTGTCCCCTTAATAATCACATAGTGTCCTTCTTTGTTTCTTGTTAAAGCCTCTGTTTTAAAGTCTATTTTGTCTGATATAAATATTGCTACCTTGGCTTTCTTCCATGATACACTTCCATGATAAATATTTCCCCATCCTCTCACTTTCAATCTGCATGTTGTCTTTAGGTCTGAAATGAGTGTCTCGTAGGCAGCATATAGATGGGTCCTTTTTTTTTTTTAATCCATTCTATCACCCTATGTCTCTTGATTGGACTGTTTGGTCCATTTACATTCAACGTAATTCTTTTTTTTTTTTTTAATTTTTAAATGCTTATTTATTTTTGATAGACAGAGTGCGAGCAGGGGAGTGGCACAGAGGGAGACATAGAATCCAAAGCAGGCTCCAGGCTCTGAGCTGTCAGCACAGAGCCTGATGTGGGGTTCAAACTCATGAACCATGAGATGATGACCTAAGCTGAAGTCGGATGCTTAACAAACTGAGCCACCCAGGTGCCCCATTAATTCTTGATACGTATATATTTATTGCCATTTTGTTACTTGTTTTGTGGTTATTTTTGTAGCTCTCTGATTCTTTATCCTCTTGCTCTCTTCTCACAGTTTGCTCATTTTCTTTAGTGGTATACTCAGATTCCTTTCTCTTTATTTTTTGCTTATCTATTGCTGGTTTTTTATTTGTGCTTATCATTAGGCTTGTATATAACATCTTCTGTATATGGCAGTCTATGTTAAGTTGATGGTCACTTAAGTTTGAACCCATTCTTTACTCCTTTCCTCCCCACGTTTAAGGTATATAGTGTCATACTTTATATCTTTATTTTGTGACTCCCTTGACTGCATTTTACAGATATACTTCTTTTTACTGTCTGTGCTTCCTATTTTCTAACTGTTACTTATGGCCTTTCCTTTCTATTCAAAGACTCTGCTTTGACATTTCCTGTAGGGTAGGCTTAGTGATCATGAACTCCTTTAGCCTTTGTTTGTGTGGGAAACTCTTTATCTCTCCTTATATTCTGAATAATATCCTTGCCGGATAGAGTATTCTTGGCTGCAGATTTTTTTTCTTTCAGCACTTTGAATATATCATGCCACTCCTATCTGGTCTGCAAAGTTTCTGATGAAAAATCCTCTGATGGCCTCATAGGCTTCCCCTTTTTCTGCTTCTAAAATTCTTTTTCACTACTCTTTGCCGTTTTAATTACTATGTATGTATATATGTATCTTGGTGTGGACCACCTTGGGTTGGTTTTGATGGGGTCTCTGCCTCCTGCAACAGATCTGTTGCCTCCTGCAACAGATATCAATCTGTTTCCTTCCCCAGATTAGGGAAGTTTTCAGCTCTTATTTTTACAAATAAATTTTCTGTAAAACCTTCTCTCTCTTCTTCTTCTGGGATCCCTACAATGGAAATGTTATTACACTTGATGGAGTTGCTGAGTTCCCTAAGTCTATTCTCATTTTGCGTGTTTTCCTTCCTCTCTCACCTGCTTAGCTCAACCGCTCTGCATTATTCTGTCCTCCAGGTCTCTAATTAGTTCCTCTGCTTCCTCTAGGCTGCTATTTATTCCATCTAGTTTATTTTTAATTTCATTTATTATGCTCTTCATCTCTGATATGTTATTTTTAAACTCTTTAAGGGTCTCACTGATACCCTCCACATTTTTCTCAAGTCCTATGGGTGAAGTTATGATTATTACTTAAATTCTTTCTAAGGCATATTACTTATATCCATTTTGCTTAGATCTCTTGCTGTAGTTTTGTCCCGTTCTTTCATTTTGGACATATTCCTGTCTCCTCACTTTGTCTAATTCTCTCTGTCTGTTTCTGTGTTTTAGGGAAGCCAGCTACATCTCCTTCTCTTGAACCTGGTGCTTCAGGGGTATCTCCTATGTGTGCTGTGTGGGCTTTGCTGTTGAGTCTTGACTGCTTTTCTTTCAGTCCAGTCATCTTCAGTGGTTTTCTTTCCATGTTTGGGGCAGTGTTTTGTCTCTGTGGTGTTAGTGGACCAGTCTGGGGCCACCTTGGGTTTGAGCTGAGTCTGACCAGGCATTTGCCAGAGATGCAGTAGTAGCAAATTGCAGGGCACTTTCCCTGTAGTGTCCCCTAAGAAGTTTTCTTTGGTGAGTGGGGCCTACAATCTAACCTGCAGTGTGCCCCCAGCCCACTGCTGGGGCAGCCCTCTAACTGGCATGTGTGTTTATCTTCCTCTCATCCCAGGGCAAGAGTCACTTTGGAGTGATGCTGGCCCCTATTGGGGCTGCTTGCACACTGTCAGCCTTGGGACCCCAATTTGAATGGGCTATGCCCAAGAGTTTTTTGGAACAGGCATGCCACTGCCACAGACATGGGACTGGCCAGGGTAGGATCCACAGTTTTAGTAAGGCGCATGCTGGTCTGCTTGCAAGATGAGACCTGCCACCACCACCACCTTTACAAAGCCAGATCTGCAAAGCATGTATGGGCAGGGCACACAGTTTCAATAAGGTGCCTGCCAGCCCTCTATGGGACCCACTGCCACCACTCTGACTGCCAAAACTGGCCCGGGACCCTGCAAGACCTGTGGGGCGGAGGACTGGGTGTTGGCAAGGTTTGCACTGGTCTTCTGGGGGGGAGGGGACCTGCAGTGCCAAGACGGAGGCAAGCATCATCGGAAAGGGCAGATCTTCTGAAGCAGCATGGGAAGATGGGGGTGGGGGGTGGGGGCTGGTGGTGTGTATTAGCAAGTTAGGTAGTGAATCAGCACGGCACTGGGTCCTGCAGGTGGTTGCTATTTATGTTGAGGGGAGGGGGAGGGAAATGGCACCTGCCAGTTCCTTTGTTTCTGGAGAAGTCCAATAGGGGAACACTTGTAAAGCTAATACTGTCCCTAACTAGCTATGTGACTTTACAACAACCACTTCCTTCAGCTCACCGGACTTCAATCTCCTTTTTCCGTAAAATGGAAAAGCACAATCAATGAGATGTTCTCGAAATAGTTTCTGTGCTGACATCCCACGTATATGACATTTCATACTACACAATATGCCCTCGCGGAAGAGGGAGGCCCTGTGGTCCGTTCTCTTTTCATAAAGGCACAGAAGTTAACCTTCATCTAAGTGACTCAGTGAGTGTATGGTAGATAAGAAACAGGTGATACGTATCTCTTCGGCCGATTATTACTCTGCAGAGCCTGAAAGAATCTGTGTGTGATTATAAGGTCTTGCCCCCCCCCCCCTTTTTTACACTGTACTCACACAGGAAGTATAAATACGTGAACAAAAGGGATCCGAGAAGTGCAACCCTTCGAAAATTGTTCAGACGGAGACCGCCCAAATGAAAAACACATGCTACTTCCCCTCTGCCTGAGCAATTTGGCATTCCGCGTACAAGTTCCCAGGAGGGGGGCTGGGCCTCTCCAGGCAGGAACTGGAGCCAGAGGCTTCCCCTGATACTGGCTGGGATAGAAGAACATCAGGAATGACTTTCAGTGCAGTAGTTCCTGTGGTGCTCGCAGAAGCCACGCGGCTTGGGTGCAATCAAACTGCGGCCCAGCCTCATCCCTGCAGGAATCCAGATGCAGGCCAAGTACAGCAGCACAAGGGACATGCTGGATGACGATGGGGACACGGTCGTGAGTGTGCATTCTCGAGCCTCGTCTCCAAGCCAGCAGCCAGAGGCTGGACGCAAAGGTACTCTGCCTCCCGGAGTGCAAATTGGCAAGACCCTTGGGCGATGCATGGGACGAGCTCTCTCTCTGGGGAATGTGCCACATGAGGGAAAGAGAAAGCGTTTCCACGATTGATAATTACCTGTCACTGTGCACTTTCCACAACTTGCGTGCCTCGTATATGAACGTCTGAAAAACTAAGCTCAGTACGATCAAAGATGTTTATTTTTCTAAGATTCTATCGTGAGCACAGTGGTTTGCAGTTAAGGGTGTATTGTGTTTACCAAGTAGGTATAAGTATACAAAGGTGAGATTGTATGTAGAATTAAAGCAGCATTCCTTCTCTTTCCCGGCTTCCCATGAAGGCCCAATCCAATGCTGTTGTATTTACCATCTGCGATCCGATCTGGGAATTCGCTGGTTTGGGACTCGTGGCTTTAGAAGGAGTTTTCCCAGCAGACACAGCAACCTGGGTATTTTGTCATAATTCTGCATCTTGAAGTTGTGAGGCCTCGGGAGAGTCATGTCAACAGCAGGTGTTGGTTTTTATCATCTGTGAGATGAGGTGGGATTAAAGTAAATGCTTTCTAAGGTCCCCTTAGCTTAATTCGGTGATTCGATGATCTAAATAGCGGCCTCAGATACAATAACATCCCATTCCGTTCCCTTTTGTTCTACTTACTACCAGACTATTACTGAGATGGTTGAAGTGAATTATAAAAATATTTAATCTTAGTTACATTTCTACCTTAGTTAAGTTTCTACCTTATGCTTCTATTTCCAATAACTCACTTTCTGACATAGCAATAAAAAGATTTTTTTTCAGTCCATAGAATTCATATACAGAGAGAAGGATCTTAGATCCTGGGCAACTCAGTCAATGTAAGGCGAAATGTGACGAGTTCTAGTGGAAAGACCTCACAGCGTAACACAGAAACAGGTTCTTTTTTTGTTTTTTGTTTTAATATTTACTTATAGGAGACAGAGGGACAGAGTGCAAGCAGGGGAGGGGCAGAGAGAGAGGGAGAGAGAGAGGGAGAGAGATACAGAATCTGAAGCAGACTCCAGGCTCCGAGCTGTCAACACAGAGCCCGATGTGGGGCTCGAACCCACAAAGCGGCAGGATCATGACCTGGGCCGAAGTGGGACGCTTAACCGACGGAGCCACCTGGGCGCCCCAGAGCCAGGTTCCAATATCAGCTGTGCTACTTACAGACTGGGGTATTGGATAAGTCACTTAAGTATTCTGGGGCCTCAATTCCTTCATTTATAAAATGTTAGCGACAGTAAACACGTATCCAGTGAGCGTTGTGTGCCTCAAAGTATTTTAAGCACTTGTGTATATGAAACTTCTATTTTATAGAGTGGCTGGGGTTTAAGGTTGAGAAGTTATGTAAAGTCCTTGGCATACCACAGACATACCTGTGTGTTTCTTTTCAGTATGCCATTCCTTGAGAATTCCTAAGTGTTCTGTTTAACATTTTTGTGTTAGTCTGCATCAGAGAGATTCTTTTTTTTTTTTTTTTTTTTAAATTTTTGAGACAGAGAGAGACAGAGCGTGAACGGGGAGGGTCAGAGAGAGAGGGAGGCACAGAATCTGAAACAGGCTTCAGGCTCTGAGCTGTCAGCACAGAGCCCGACGCGGGGCTCGAACTCACGGACAGCGAGATCATGACCTGAGCCGAAGTCGGAAGCTTAACCGACTGAGCCATCCAGGCGCCCCTGCATCAGAGAGATTCTTAATCAGTGACGGGATCGTAGTATGTCCTTCTCTTTTGGCCACACTCAGGTTTTCTTCACTTCTATAAATCTGGACACATACTTTTTCACCGTTCCCTTCCACTTCTCCTTTATCAAATAACTTTGAGGTTTTCTTCCTTTCCTCTATTAAACCTTTCCACTCAGTTTCTGTTCATTGAGCGATCACCACCTGAGACTCACTAATGTGACTTTATTTTATTCTTTGCTTTCTACTACACTATCTACTAAGTTGTAAGAAGATACTGGGGACTTCTAGCCTCCTTGATGTGAAGCAAAGTGACAACTTTGGGATGTCAGTTTCTGTAGCCACCGATTATGAGCCGCATGATCCGATATGTTTTCCTCCAACAAATCCTGTGAAGAATCAGCTTTCACGGCTGTGGTTTTAAGTGGCTTGTGTATAACTTCAGTTTTCGTCTTTAACTAGAGCCAGGAACTCACAAAGATTAGTGATCAGCATAATCAGGAACAGGGTGTACAAATAAATTCTGCCGAGCTAGGGGGTGGAGAGGTAGGTGGGGCAGGATAAAACACTTAGTGAAACATCTGGCAACCTTTCCCTTAGAAGGGGAAACTGAAACCGTAGGAGTAAAGGTTACAAAGAAGTGTCTTGAAGGCAAACCTCTGAAAATAGTTATCTTGCCCTTCATGTATGATACTTCGTTTTTACCTTGTGCTGATGCAAATATTTAAAGGGATGTCACTGTTGAAGTTTAATTACTTCTTAGGAAAATGATCTGATAGAATTTTACTATTAAAAATAACAGAGCAAAGGAAAGGCATGTGGGTGGCTCAGTTGGTTAAACATCCGACTTCGGCTCAGGTCACGATCTCGCGGCTTGTGAATTCGAACCTGCGTTGGGCTCTGTGCTGACAGCTCAGAGCCTGGAGCCTGCTTTGGATACTGTGACTCCCTCTCTCTCTGTCCCTCTCCAGCTCATGCTCTGTTTCTCTTTCTCTCAAAAACAAACAAACATTAAAAAAAGGAGAAGAAGGAGGAGGAGGAGGAGGAGGAGAAGGGGAAAAATACCAGAGCAAAACTCACTCCGGGAATATTTTGGCAATGCAGAAGATTTAAGTTCTTATGATTGGAAAATTAATTTTTTTTCTCTAAAATCAATAAAAATAAATTATGTCCACTCATTTATTTCCTCGATTTTCATTTTTTCAGTAGAAAAGTTATGTTCATCTTAAAAAATGCCAAACAATTCATAAGATAAAAAGGAAAAGTGAAAGACAATGTCCTCATACCTTCTTTCTAAAAACTTATGTTCAAGGTTACGTTATGCCAGGCATATTGCAAGGTATGCCAAATACGATATTGCAAAGTAATAGCAAATATAATATGATCCCTGTTTATGAGGAAACTTAAAGTTTTGCGTCTTCTTCAATTTCTATCATAAGCTTTCTATAGTTTTCAGTATACAGATCTTTTACCTCTTTGGTTAGGTTTATTCCTAGGTATTTTATGGTCTTTGATGCAATTGTGAAGGATGCAATAATGCTGACTTGAAGGAGAACATGCACCTCAATATTTATAGCAACTCTATCAACCACTATCAACCAATTTGTTGATATTGGCTATCGACCAAAAGCCAAATTATGAAAAGATCCCAAATGTCCATCACCTGTTGAATGGATAAAGAAGCTGTGGTTTATATACAGAATGGAATACTACTTGGCAACAAAAAAGAATGAAGTCTTGCCATTTGCAACGACATGGATGGAACTGAAGGGTATTACATTAGGCAAAATAAATCACTCAGAGAAAGACAGAGGTATTTCACTCGTATGTGGAATGTGAGAAAGCCAACAGATGAACATAGGGGAAGGGGAGGACGAATAAGATAAAAAGAGAGAGGGAGGCACACCATAAGGCACTCTTTAAACACAGAGAACAAACTGAGGATTGCTGGAGGGGAGACAGGTGGGAGGATGGGCTAAATGGGTGATGGGCATTAAGGAGGGCACTTGTTGGGATGAGTACTGGGTGTCATATATGAGAGATGAATCACTGGGTTCAGTTCCTGAAGCCAAGACTGAGCTGTATGTTAACTAACTTGAGGAAAGAAAGAAAGAAAAAAGAAAGAAAGAAAGAAGAAAGAAAGAAAGAAAGAAAGAGGAAGGAAGGAAGGAAGGAAGGAAGAAAGAAAGTTCCACATCATATGAAAACAAAGCTGGGAGGGTTTAAGGGGTTAGGGGCATGATAGGCAGACAGACACATGACAGAAAAGCCACGGAGGGCATAAGTAACTTTGTGTTTTCAGAGATCTATAAGCACTGCGTTCTGGCTGCCGGGTAGAGTTGGAGAGAGGGGAAGCTGACAAGAGCTAGTATGGAAAGGTTAAAAGGGCCTACTATGTCATATTGAGGTATTTTCACTCCAATTCAGTACAATAAGCTCACAGAAGGATTTAAACAGGGAGTAACGTAATCAGTTTTGTGTTTTTAGAAAACCATCTAGGCTGCAAAGAGGTAGATGCATTGCAGGAGTACGAAACTGCACGAGCTAATACCTAGGTAGTTAGCATTAGCTAAGTGTGAGATTAGAAGAACCTAAACCGAAGTAGTGTGAGAATGAGAAGGGGGAATCAGACGCTGAGGAGATAGAGTTTAAAGAGTTGGTGACTGGTTACAAGTGGAAAGACAAGGAAAGAAAGAGCACAGGCTGATTAGGTTCCACCAATGTTCTGTAGATGGTGTTGCCAACAATTGGGGTAGAAACTCTGGGCAGTTGGAGTTGCCCAGACACTTGGATGTGTTGCAAGTGGGTTGCAAGTAAGGATTTTGAGCTACATATGTATGTGAGAATTGTTGACATCTTGGTTAGAATTAAACTTTCTGAGGATGAGTAAGGTCACTGAAAAGGAGAATGGAAAATGAAAAGACAAAGAAACCCGAAGGAATAGAGTTCCGAGGAGAGAATCAGGGGCAGGATGGATGAGACGTTCCAATAAAAGCTACTGATAATGAATGGTAAACAGTGGCAGAGGTGGACCAGGAGAGAGAGAGACATTAAGGAAGCCAAAAAACAATAACTTCAAGAGAAATGGAAAAGTCAATGGTGAATTTTAAAAATAATAAATAATAGGGGCTCCTGGGTGGCTCAGTTGGTTGAGCGACCAACTTTGGCTCAGGTCATGACCTCATGGTTTGTGAGTTCGAGCCCCGCGTGGGGCTCTGTGCTGATGGCTCGGAGCCTGGAGCCTGCTTCGGATTCTGTGTACCCCCCTCTCTCTGCCCCTCCCCCACTCATGTTCTTTCTGTCTCTCTGTCTGTCCCAGAAATAAATAAACATGAAAAAAAATTTTTAAATAATAAATATTGCAGAAAATGCAAGCAAAAGGAAGGCTAAAAACAATTTATTGTTTTAGCAATAAGAAGAAAAATAGATTATTGGTAATTTTTAATACCAGGACTTCGGAAGGAACCTAGTTAAATAGGAAAATAAACAATTTGTCATTTTCCTTTTTAAATATTTCTCTCTTTTTGAGGAGTTAGCTGTAAAGAATAAAGATCAAGTGTCAGATCTGAGGTATTATGAGTTTGCGCAACTGCATTTGAAAATTATTTATTATTATTATTATTTTTAAGAGTCCAGTGAGGCATTTTATTTGCATGAACGTATTCCATCCCTAGAAGAAGAATCCCAGCATTTACCCTCCTGTGTGTTTTCATCATGCTTCCTCTGATAGGCCAACGTTCCAACAGAAGACTATAAACCTATCAAAAGAACCTGAAGACATATTAGGGTTTAAGAAAAAAACATAAAAACACTTTAATGATACATTTATGTTCTATTTTACCGCTGCTTACGTTCATTACAATATTCTCATTTTTTTCTAGCTTTTTAGCTTCCCTTCCTCAACTAAAGCGTCACTTACGTGCCATGGCATAAATCACATCTCACTGATCCAACAAATCTTTAAGGCATACCTATTTAACATCAAGCAAGATGGTAGGCAGGGAAGGCTATGATTATTATTATTTAAGCGAAGAATCGTCGACCCAAAAGGTTTCATCGGTTTCAGCTGTGCAACTTAGTGATTTGACAAGTTCACGCTCTGCTCCCCACAAGTGTAGCTGCCATCCATCGCACACGATGCTGTTGCAATCGCCCTGACTGTGTTTCCCATGCTGTCCCTTCCGTTCCTTGACTTAGTCATTCCATAACTAGACGCCTGTACCTCCCACTCTCTTTCACTCATTTTGTCCACCCTGTCACCTGCCTCCCGTCTGGCAACCGTTTGTTTTCCGTACATTGATGAGGATTTTTAGGTGCTTGGAGCCGATTTTTAGGTGCTTGGAGAAGTGGAAGGAGTAATGGGAATCAATTACAAGAAAATGGCAGGTAACGCTGTTGAGGATGTATAGAAGGCCACAAGAGCAGACAGGGATGAACAAGTTCCTGACTGTGTTTACTCATGTGAATATCCTTGAACGAGGTGACGTTTGCTCCTGGCAGAGCAAGACGGGCACTAGTAGTGAGGAAGACGTGGGCAGGGACAAAAGCAGAAAGGTAAGAGCTAGCCTGGGGCAGTGTATTAGTGGGTAAAATTAAGAAAGGCAAGAACTCAGAAGGAAAAGATCAAGTATTACTTTTGGATGGGAATTTAGATCAGGATAAGATCGTTGGGGGAATCACCCGCAGAGTCAAACGCAATGACAGGGTAGATTAATGGGCTGAGACGTAGTCTTCAAAGAAAAGGGGCATATGAGGAGGGACCTTTGGCAGATGAAGCTAAAACGTTGGATGGGATCCTGCTACGCAGGGTCTTTTATACCAAGAAGACTTGTTTTTCCTTTAGGAAAAGCTTAAACTTATATTTGGTGCCAGAGTGGAGAAGGTATGATTTAAGGTGGCTATTTCTGAGGTGTTTCACAATACAGAAGTGAAAAGTAGTAAGCGGTAAAACACTAGAGTCTTTCCATAATTCCATACGGAACTGCCATATAAGGACAAATATTGATGTGGGATCTGTTGGGAGGCTAGGAAAATGATTTAAAAATTGCAGCCAAATTTCATTTGCTCCTTCACTTACTGGCTGTGCAAACTTAAGCAAATTAAGCAACTCCTAGATACTGCAGTTTTTTTGTTTTTTTTTTTTTAAATTTTTTTTTTCAACGTTTATTTATTTTTGGGACAGAGAGAGACAGAGCATGAACGGGGGAGGGGCAGAGAGAGAGGGAGACACAGAATCGGAAACAGGCTCCAGGCTCTGAGCCATCAGCCCAGAGCCTGACGCGGGGCTTGAACTCACGGACCTCGAGATCGTGACCTGGCTGAAGTCGGACGCTTAACCGACTGCGCCACCCAGGCGCCCCATAGATACTGCAGTTTTTAAAAATCCAAAGGAAGGTTAAAAATAGTGCCCTCTTGGGTAGTTTTTGGATGAGTCAAATGAAATATGACCACATAATACACTCAGTAGTTGTCATTATCAAAATCTGTGTGTCCTTGGGTAAGGGGACTCGCCCCTCTAGGACTCAGTGACCTGCCTGTAACATGGGGATCATGAGGAGTATCTACTCACAGGGGGTTGTAAGATACGAGATAATGCATAAGGCATTTATCTTAGTAACTCAAGGAGTGTTAGCAATCTTTATGAGTAGCGATGTTATTTTTGAATTGCGTTTCATAAGTGAAACTTCTTAATTAAGATATAAAATTGACTCACCTAAATTTTACTCAAAAACATATGTGTAATCGACTTTCTAATTGCAGTGAGTTAAAAACTCAATGATATTCTGCAAATAGGTTATACATTTTTAGATGCATATTCTTTTGAAATGATAGGAAGAATAACATCCATTTACTTTTAGAGAGAATGAAAATATTAAATAGGATTTGAAATAAAATCGTAAGATAATGAAAATCTGCGTTTTCATGAACACTGAAAAATATTCTCACCTCACGGCCCCTCAAATATTCTCCCAGAGGAGATTTATTCTGTGCCCTATGGGAGGAGTAGGGAAACAAAAAGAAGTTGCTAAAAAGACAACATTGGAAATTTGAAAGTCAGATATCTAAGCGGCAATATCTCATGATTAAAAAACGTTAAAAGTAATTTCTGAAAGATGATGCACCTTGCCACCGGTCTAATTCGCCTCCGTTATGTCTGTGAGTCCTGGTAAAGGAGAAGTCTACAAAGTGTGCTGTTAAGCATGATCATGTAATCCTGTCTCTGGCCCTAGTTTGCCATGTGGCTTTGTGCAAATTATTTAGATTCTCTGTGTCTTTTCCAGCTTTTATTATGCTTTCTCTTTCAGAGGCATACTAAAAAACTACATCTGGTAATACAGGGGTCACTTCTTTTAAATTTTTTTTTCAACGTTTTTTATTTATTTTTGGGACAGAGAGAGACAGAGCATGAACGGGGGAGGGGCAGAGAGAGAGGGAGACACAGAATCGGAAACAGGCTCCAGGCTCTGAGCCATCAGCCCAGAGCCTGGCGCGGGGCTCGAACTCACGGACCGCAAGATCGTGACCTGGTTGAAGTCGGACGCCTAACCGACTGAGCCACCCAGGCGCCCCCAGGTGTCATTTCTTATAGGTCCTGGGAATGGAGCCTTTCTTTCAAGGGAAACTCCCCCTTTCTGACGCCTGATGAAGAAAGAGTAACTAACGGGTCAAGGATGCCAACTCTCTCCATCTACAACGTTTCTTATAATTACAAAGGAATTTGCCTTCCAAACTTGACCTCAGCACTGTAGCCTTTTATGATATAGTTATAGTAAAAAGATACACGAAAGGGGTGGGTTTTTTTTTTTCTCTATATATCTCACTATTCCTAAGGATGTTTATACCATTCCTTGCCCTGTCCACACCTTTTTCTAAACATGCCTCAGGGGACAGCACAGGGGTTCTCTTCCAAAAAATAGAACCACGATAAAGCCAAGCCAAACTGAAGCACCTCCCAGGCAGTTTTGTTTTTGGGTTTTTTTTTTCTTATTTCAGGGTGGAGGTGGCCCCTAGAGACAGACCTCATTTTATGATCAAGACACTTGGAATAAAACTCAGGAATATTAAACTTAGAAAAATAGAGGGAAATATAACATCAAAAAAAAAAAAAAAGAAAGAAAGAAAGAAAAAAAAAAGAAGTGAAACTTTCAACTCCAAGGGCTTTCCATTATGGAAGCCCGGTTTCCTGGGAAATGAGCACACCTCCTGCAGAAACTCCCTAGGGTTGTGTTTTTCTGAGTCTTGAGATAAACAGGAAGAGATTGTGAATACTGAGAGAGGGAGGCAGGGAGAGAGAGGGAAGGAGGGAGGAAGGGAGAAAAGGAGGGAGAGAGAGGAGAGTCAGAGTAGAAAAATTTCCAAATGACCAGGGAAAGATGATTCTTTAGAAGGGAATTTTTATAACTTTGTTCCTTAGCAAAAGATATAGACTCCTGCTTTTGTCTTCTGTCCTACAGACAATCTTAGGAAAGGTGATGTATTTATTCTTTACATGGATATAATTATTATTAGATAATATTCTAATATGTTAAGTCCATGCCCTCGCTTTACAGGAAAGGTTTAAGATTCTTCTTTTTTATTCTTTCAGTAGAAGATCAACACCTCTCTTGGGCCCCGATATTATACAAGGAAGAGCAGGTTTCTTAAGGGACAGTTTGGTTGATTTCTATAGTTTTTCTTTCTGTTTACCTTCTTATTATTTATAATTTGGACCAGGGAAATATTAGTCATAAAAAAGGAACAGCATTTAAGAAATAGTTTATGCCTTTCAGAGTGTATTAATATAAATAGGTTTCAGCAGGAGTAGATAGGTATATGACAGATATTTATATATAATCTGCACTTTCCTTCCTTCCTTCCTTCCTTCCTTCCTTCCTTCCTTCCTTCTTTCCTTCCTTCCTTCCACATTAATTGAGCTGATTTCACCTGATGTTCTAGGTGCTAGAACTGATGTTTTTCTAGTGACTAAATAGACAATAATCTTCTTCAAAAAGGAGCTTACTTTCTATTGGGGTAAGACAGATATAAACCGACAGAAACGAGTAAGATATATAATATATTTGATAGTATTAAGATATATAGAGAAAAATAAAGCCATCATGGTGGTGAGTGCACATATGGGCTAGTACCTCTGGAATCCAGAAATCTCCACCTATTTAAGGTTTTTTTGGCCATAAGGAACTTTAAAAAGACTTAGGGTTTGGAGAGGATGTTGAGCATCAGCTCTATTCTGGCTTCTGATCTCGTTCTGATCTTGATTTGAGATACTCTTAAGTCAATGCCTTGACAGTCCAACAATTTCCAGGAAAATTTAGACCAAATCACATAGGCCAGTTAATCAAAGGAAATGGGGAAGAAAGCACATCTCTCCAATATCTGTTCGTGATTCAGAATCTCACACAAGTCAGTGAATAGAAACCAGTGTGGCTAGAAGATGAATTTAGCTGAGTCCACCTTCTGCTGTCAGAAATATGGCTGAAAACGCAATCGATTTTTAAAAATCAACAATGTTTAGGGTGCCTGGGTGGCTCAATCGACTAAGCGTCTGACTCTTGATTTTGGCTTAGGTCGTGATCTCCCTGTTGGTGAGTGTAAGCCCCACCTCAGGCTCTGTGCTGACCTTGCAGAGCCTGCTTGGGATTCTCTCTCTCTCTCTCTCTCTCTCTCTCTCTCTCTCTGCCACTCCCCTGCTTACACTCCGTCTCTCTCAAAATAAATACCTAAACTTAAAAAAGAAATGAACTCCTGGACCTCTTCCAAGAGTGCATCATGTAAATGGAAAGTTGAGGAGCAGGGAGTAGCCTGCCAATTAATTATGCAGGAGCAGAGGCGGAGCTAACACAGGTTAACACAAAGGACAAGTTTGTTTCAAGGTTAAACAGAGGCCACTGTGTGTAGAATCTTTGAATGAGGGGAGAGTAGTTCAGAAAAGAATGAAAGAACTAGGTAGGGTCCGGAAGAACAAGACTCTTGCAGAATTTTATTTTAAGTGCAAGAAAGCTATAGGAAGCTTTTAGGTGGGGAAATAATATAATCCGATTTATTTTTTTTTATTTTTAATTCTTTTTTTCTTAACGTTTATTTATTTTTGAGACAGAGAGAGACAGAGAATGAACTGGGGAGGGTCAGAGAGAGAGGGAGACACAGAATCTGAAACAGGCTCCAGGCTCTGAGCTGTCAGCTGTCTGAGCCCCGACGCGGGGCTGGAACCCACGAACCGGGAGATCATGACCTGAGCCGAAGTCGGAGGCTTAACCGACTGAGCCACCCAGGAGCCCCTAATTTTTTTTAAAAGAGCAATCTGAGTCTTCATGAAAAGTAATTTGGATTTTTTTCTAAATGTAATGCAATCCAGTGGAAGTTTTCATGGAGGTGATTGTTAGTAGAAAATAAGATTCACAGTTTAAAATATATCAATTCCAATGTCAAAAAAATTATATATCTTATTTTGAGAGAGAGAGAGAGACAGATATAGAGAGAGAGAATCCTAAGCAGGCTCCGTCCTGTTAGTGCAGAGCCTGAAGCAGGGCTCACATTAGGACCTGAGCAGAAATCAAGAGTCAGATGCTTGACTGGATGAGCCACCCAGCGCCCCACACATTCGCTATTTCTACACCATCATTACTACTTATCATTCCCCACTTGGAAATAAGGTGTAACACAAATCTCTGTACCTAGAATACATGACATGGAGGACTGTGTCAAAGAGGAGATGAATTCAGATGTCTTCAACCTTTTTGTTTCAGGACCTGACCTAACATTCCCGATGAAGGGAAACACAGTTTCAAGGAAGCGTCAGCGTTTTATTGAGGGTTTTGCTCTTTCTTTGTTCATTTTATTTATTTATTTTTTTTTAATTTTTTTTTTCAACGTTTATTTATTTTTGGGACAGAGAGAGACAGAGCATGAACGGGGGAGGGGCAGAGAGAGAGGGAGACACAGAATCGGAAACAGGCTCCAGGCTCTGAGCCATCAGCCCAGAGCCTGATGCGGGGCTCGAACTCACGGACCGTGAGATCGTGACCTGGCTGAAGTCGGACGCTTAACCGACTGCGCCACCCAGGCGCCCCTCTTTGTTCATGTTAATCACGATGCTAGATGCCACACGTTTGGGGGTGGGGGCAGCGACTTCCTTGTAGGATACCACACAGGTCATTCTGATCCAGAGCTAGCCTCAGCAGGTGACGGGTTCCCTGTCGACTCAGTAGCTCCTCTGCGATTACCACAAAGCACGACTGTGGGGGTGCAGCATTTATTATTTAACTGTTCTAAATTGAGATAGCTTAGATTCATCCTTGAGCCCCTGATGATCACGTTTCTTGACGGTCCATTTTGACAGGGATACAAATGAAGTGAACGAACACAATCCTTACAGGAAAGGGGCTTTCAACAAAGAAATCCCCGAAAGCAAACAGTAAAATGATCACTTCTCATTAGTCATACGCAATTTGCTTTTCAGAAGAAACACGATGGGGAACGTGGGGGGGGGGGGGGCGATGCGTCGCGAAAGTAACAGCACGCTAATTTCACCTCTCCTCTGCTGGTATGAACAACAGTTCCTCGCTGAGGCAGTTCCATGTCTTTCATAACTCGGATTTTGGCAAAAAGAAGGTTACACAAACCAGCTTATAAAGATACTGGCAATGCGTTGCTCGATGCAGCGCAAAGTAGAACGGGGGGGGGGGGGGGGGGGGCGGGGGCAGGGCGGCGGAACTCAGTGGGGCCGGTGAAGGATTCCCGCTGTGTAAGTGAGGCTTGGCAGTGAGCCTTTTAACCGCATTCCTGAGGATGGAGGGCATGTTATCTAGCCCCTGGTTACTGTTTTCCTGCAGAAGGGGTTCCTTCCCAGAACCAGCTCTTCTCACTTGCCCGCTGGTGGCAGAGATCCCGAGGAACAAAAAGCGAAATCCTGCCTTTTCCTTTGTTCCCTGCAGGGCACCGGCCTCCCTCTTCAGTTTGGCGACCAGTGGCCCTGACCCTGCTGACTCTGTGTTTGGTGCTGCTGCTTGGCCTGTTGGCCCTGGGGCTTGCGTGTAAGTCTGCGCTCTGACTTGGGGGGAGGGTCTTGGTTCTAAGGGTTGTCTGGGATGAGAAATACTTTTATGATTTTTTTTTTTACTTTAATTCTAACCCTAACCCTAACCCCATGGGTACTTCAGTGTACCTTATTCTAAAGCACCCATGTAAATGATGAGTAGTGAAAGAAGCATTAAGATGCAGCAATCGCTTGCCAGCTAGACTTTTACATTCCGTGTGAGATCGAATAGGGTTTTGTCCGTTTCCATGCCGATATTTAAAATCAGCAATTTTTAATGCATGCATGATTTAACCCTCTTTTATCCTACAAAAGAGTAGAGGCAGTGGTTTTTGCTCTTAGTATGCATGACTCAGCAGGCTAATACAGAGGGAAGAGATTTCATTGATGTCTACCCCCTCAATATAAGGACAGACTAGGTCCTTAATGACCACAGTATTTTTCAGAAAGCCCAGGAAGTTATAGAATCATTTTGCAAAATCTTGTGAAAACCAAACAAGGAAACATGCGTGTGGAAAAGTCTTGAAATTTCAAACCAGGAAGGACAAGTTCAAAAACTAAAAAAGCAAAGTGGGTGAATTTGCTTCATGAGATTGAGACCCTATAGTAAATGTTTCCTGAGCCGTTGAAGAAGGTGGTTCAAGGCATCGTAAGTTTTTAAAATTAAAAAATATATATATTTCTCTTTCTACCATGGCCTCCAAAGTTTTAATTCATTTTGGTATAATTTGTTTCATGACCGCCATGACTTTTAAGGATATGAAGCAACTTTCATGATTCATGAAGGACTTTTCTACTTAGATTTAGAAATCTGAAATCTGGAGTTTAAGCCTAAGGGTTGGTTGAAATTTTCTAGACAAGAGATATTAAGGATGTTGCTTGTTCTCACTGAGCCCAGTGGGAATCCATAAAACTATGGAAATGATAATAGGACTAGTTTAATGACTGAATGAGATAACAATATATGCTGATTGTCCATAGTCAACATACTAATCATTAGATGAGTGGATTTGTAGTTTCAGGTTAAGCAGAGCTATAAGCGTAGGCACAAAATATTTACTGAGTAGTGAATATGGGTGAAGATTTTAGCCCTGAAGTTAGAAACCGTTATTATGATTCTACATTGTCAGGTCAAAAGACGGAGTTTGAGAAATTAAACTGCCTGAGACAATGCAATTTATTGTGTACTGCAGTTCAAACTTGAATGCACGCGATATGAAAGCTCAAAGCATGAGATCTTAAACAGCACAATGTTTTTTCTTCCCCATATGTAAAAAGGGGAAGTAGAAATGAAGAAACCAGCTGTCCAGTCTGACTTGGTAACTCGGGTTAGTTTTCCAGTTCTACCAGCTTTCCAACACTCAGCAAGACAGCATTTCTAACAAGGAAGAAAGATTGGCGAATCTCTCCCGACAGCTGCAGTCTCTCCAGACAAAGAACAGGAAGCTTGCAGAAATTCTGCAGCGCGTGGCTGAAAAACTGTGTCGTGAGCTCTATAACAAAACTGGAGGTGAGTCCTGTTCACTGAGCTCCCTCCGCCCTCAGGATATCTGTCATGGTAGAGCTGACTTTCCCATCCGTGTACCTGGGAGTCACGTAATATTCAGTTTGTTGTCTGGCAAACATAATAAAGAATTTGGGCGCCTCCCATCCCCAGTTACTGGATCATTTAGTTCAGGTACCTCTGTGTTATAATAAAAAAGATTCTTCAAATTCAGACATTTAAAAAAATTTTTTTTAACGTTTATTTATTTATTTTTTTTAATTTTTTTTTCAATGTTTATTTATTTTTGGGACAGAGAGAGACAGAGCATGAACAGGGGAGGGGCAGAGAGAGAGGGAGACACAGAATCGGAAACAGGCTCCAGGCTGTGAGCCATCAGCCCAGAGCCTGATGCGGGGCTCGAACTCACGGACCGCAAGATCGTGACCTGGCTGAAGTCGGACGCTTAACCGACTGCGCCACCCAGGCGCCCCAACGTTTATTTATTTTTGAGACAGAGAGAGACAGAGCATGAACAGGGGAGGGGTAGAGAGAGAGAGGGAGACACAGAATCTGAAACGGGCTCCAGGCTCCAAGCTGTCAGCACAGAGCCCAACGCGGGGCTCGAACTCACGGACCGTGAGATCATGACCTGAGCCGAAGTCGGACGCTTAACCGACCAAGCCACCCAGGCGCCCCTCAAATTCAGACATTTTAAACAATAAAAACAATTAACGTTGAATAACCAAGATAACAGTGCACGTAAATAAAATACAGAGTTATTTCTTAATTTACCTTGGCACATAAAGAGCTGAGAGTAGTATGCATTTCGTAATGAGTTTATAAATCTTTTCTCACTGAGAAGTTAATGAGCTCGTAACTATTGTTCTCCCATTTTAAGAACCACACTGGCATCAGGTTAAAAATGCTGATAAACGGTATGGGGGCACCTGGGTGGCTCAGTCGGTTAAGCGTCCGACTTCGGCTCAGGTCATGATCTCATGGTTTGTGAGTTCGAGCCCCGCGTCGGGCTCTGTGCTGACGGCTCGGAGCCTGGAGCCCGCTTCAGATTCTGTGTCTCCCCTTCTCTCTGCCCCTCCCATGCTCATGCTCTGTCTTTCTCTGTCTCTCAATAATAAATAAACAGTAAAAAAATTTTAAAAAATGCTGATAGGCTGAGTCAAATCACAGTCATTTAAACCCACTCTGCCTTGCCTGGGTACCAGAAATCTGCATTGTGGTAATGATGACAATGCCAGTGATAGATGAGCCACGCTTTGATGACCACAAGACCGGAAGCCTCATCTCATTCCCAGGCCTTTTTCTCCTGTCTTTTTTGGGTTTCATCATGCCTAACTCTATTCCAGTTAGTCTTCTCTTCTGTTCTGCTCATTGTGTGAGCACAGGAAGCAACCCATATTTCGAGTCTACTTTTTTATTTTTCTTTCAGGGACTTTAAATTGGGTTGAAGTCTTCCTCCTCCTTACGGGTATCACTTCCCACGCTAACCAGACAGCCAGACTGCGTGGTTAGCCAGTAAATGGCACCCACGTGCATGCTTCCATTTCTCCAGGTGACTCTTTTCCGCATGACTCATGGCCTCACTGGTCACGATTTTCTTTCTTTTGTTTTTCTTTGTTAACTTTCCTGAGGAATAGTTGACAAATGTAGTTGTATGTATTTGAAGTAGATAAAGTTACGGTTCGAGGTACACATACATTATGCAATCATACTCAAAGTCAAGATGATCAATGCATCTAACCACCTCATAGAGTCTCGTTTTTTTCTTCTTGTGCTTCCGACAACCCGCTGTATGTTGTCTTCTATGGTGGCACTGTGCCTTCGAAAGGTAATCCAAGTTTCTCTGAAACCGGTGGTCTCTGGGATTTACAGCTAGCTGTATAAAAACAAACAGAAAGCTGGTTATGCAAATAAACCATGCCTCCCTTAAATATAAAATCTACACGCCATCTGTTAACGATATCCCTTATTGCCATGAAAATGTCCATATAGCTTTGGTTTGATGTTCGTTCTCAGTTTTATTCTGATGCTCTCCATTCCTTTCCCATTATCCATCCATCCATCCATCCACTCTCTCATTCAGCTAAGATTTATTGAGCACTGACTGATGCATGCCATGCAACGTATACACAGATTTCTGCCCTCATAGACCTCTTGCTCTATTGGGGTGGTGGTAATAAATAGACTTAAAAACATAAAATAAGATGATCAACTTGTCCTAGTGTGCTGGAAACTTTTCCAGCTTTAGTACTGAAAGTCCCACATTTTGGGAAAGCTCAGGTTTCAGGCACACAGGAAAGGGTTGGTCAAACTAAACATAATCTATAAGAAGGTAATCAATCCTATGGAAAATAAAGTAGATAAGGCATGAGGCATCAGGGATTTAGGGGTGGTGGGTTGTTAATTAAAGTAGGGAGACCCTGAATTCCTAATTAAGGTGAGGGTATCGGAGCAAAGATTTGAAGAGTTGGGGGAGTTAGCCATGTAGATAATGTGGGGAAAGCACCAGCCAAGGAGGTTCTGGAAAGAACCGGAACAGGAAGTGCAGGAGCCCTCAAGTGAATACAACTGCCTGTTCAGGGAATGATAAGGAGCCTGTGTGCCCAGGGCAGAGTGAGGGAGCGGAGAACTAATAGGAGATGTGGTAGTGATTATTTATGGCGTTAGGTGACATGGTAAGGGATTTGGCTTCTATTTTGGGCAAAATAAGGATCCATTGCAGCATCTCCGGCCAAGGAAATATATATCTGACATGAGTTTTAAAGGCTAACTCTGCAAATATGTTGAAAATAGACTGGAGGAAGGAAGAGTGAAAACAGAGAAATGACATCAGAAATGGCTTTTGCAATCATCCAGGAGAGCGATGATGGTTCCTCAAACTAGGATGTTATTAGTGGAGATGAATGAAGGATGGAATAAAATGGGAGGTGAGAGAAATAAAGGAGTCAAGGATACCTCCAGAGATTTTGGACAATGCAATTAGGGGAGACGTGATCAAGTGAGATGGGGCAGAATTCTGTAGTTATGAGGGGGAAGGTTAGAAACCAAAAGAACACTGTTTTGGGCCTGTTGAATTTGAAGTATCATATGGATATCCAAGTGGAGAGCTGAGTAAGTAGTTTGCTATAAAGTCTGGGCCAGAAATATCAACTAACTTACGAAAAATCTCCCAAATTATTTATTTATTTAAAACTTTGTTTTACCTTAAGAAATATTTCAAATATACACACACAAAAAAATACGAACAATAACATCATACCCATTAGCATATTGACCATTTACATTGTAACATGTTAACATTTTGACACTGGGTTGTTTTTAAAATAGATATATTTTTATGGAATGATTGAGTTCCCATACCTCCGTAAGGGTTGTGGTTACAAATATCTGTTCTCAAAAGCCCAAGGCCATGTACCCTCACCAGTGTTGAAACCATGGCTTTCAGGGAGTAGTTCCTACACTTATAACCTCTACCCACATAGTCCTTCTCACCCTTGACCTGTGCACTTACCTTTTCCGACTGTGGGGCCCATCTTAATTTCTGACATGTGGAGATTTACCCTTTGAATTCATACTTTGCTTAGTACTTATGCTTTTTTTTTTTCTTAAATTTTGTTGACTTTTTTTAGAATGAGAAAAGAGTCCATATCTTATTGGTATATATTGCATTTAAAAAAAAAAAAGCCTTTGGGTGCCTGGTTGGCTCAGTCGGTTACGCATTGGACTCTTGATTTCAGCTCCGGTCATGATCTCATGGTCATGATCTCATGGTCATGAGCTGAGCCCCTCGTGGGGCTCTGTGCAGGGCATGGAACCCGACTGGAATTGTCTCCCTCCCTCTGCCCCTTTCCTGCTTGAACACGTGCATATGCACATGCTCTCTCTATATAAAAAAAAAAAATTTTGAGGAAGAAAAGTATGGAAGCTTCAGTTGTTTCTTAAACACCATGCATAATTAAAAGCTCTTTATGAAACTGAATATTCTCTGTTACATATGGCAAGAAGCAATTCCAATCATTCATTGCTAGGTTCCAAACTCCATGAAAGCAGGTAGTGTCTGTTTTCTTTTTTTTTGTTTGTTTGTTTTTTTAACATTTATTTATTTTTGAGAGCGAGAGAGGGAGACGGAGAGAGAGACAGAGAGAGCACGAGCAGGGGAGGGGCAGAGAGAGAGGGAGACAGAAGAATCGGAGGCAGGCTCCAGGCTCTGAGCTGTCAGCACGGAGCCCAACGCGGGGCTTGAACTCACGGCCCCCGGGAGATCATGACCTGAGGCGAAGTTGGATGCTTAAGCGACTGAGCCACCCAGACGCCCCTGTTTCAATTTTCACTGGATATTTTCAAATTCCACTGTATATTCAGTACCAGTAACAACTCGTGGCACATAGAGGGTGTTCGGTAAACATTTGTAGTTATCATCACCCGGGCAACTAAATAAGAGAAAGGGCATCAATTCTCTCTTGAGTCATCACGTACTATATAACTTCAGGGAAGGAAAGAAGGTAGACCTGGATAGAAAAATAACGTATCAAAATTGGTTTCTTTCCAAGAACACAGATGCAGCCCTTGTCCAGAAAAATGGAAATGGCATGGGGACAAATGCTACCGATTCTGTAGAGACAGCAAGAGTTGGCAAGGCTGTGAATATTTCTGCATTGCAGAGAACGCCACCATGCTGAAGATAAACACGCAGGAAGTGCTGGTAAGATCTTGAGGCTTAGTCGGTGCATGAATTGTTTGTAAAAGGAGGTCTTTCAAAGCGCCGTGTAAGAAGAATCTAAGGAGTCAGTGCTCACAGAGTCTCACACTTACTGCCATCAAGGCCTAAGTCTTACTCCTGTTGTGTCGAGTGATTCCCTGGGTTATGGAAGAAGGCATTTTCTGTTCTCCACAGAAATCCATGCCTTAGAACCACGAGAGGAGGCGCTTCAAAATCTCCACCAGTCAGGAATCAAATTAAAACCTGTTTTCGTGCCTCACCTCCTTGGATGTGGGTGGGAAGGGCACAATATGGAGGCAGTGTCAGAAAGATGAAAATAGTCCTTCCTGTCCTTCTGTTATAAAGGGACAAGGCCTTTCATTAAAAATATTTCATTAAGTAAATCATTACTAGAGTTTGCAGATAAATATCTTGCTTTCCAGAAGTTTATAACCTAACATAGACTGGTCAAGGCAAATATGAAAGTGAAATTATAAATTGACATATATTAAGTATATGCGGTTAAAATAAACTCTAAAAATCACGTAATTGTCGCCACCTTAAAAAAATATTTATCGTTGCCTTCGGATTTAGTCCCTCAAGCAGTGTGGCCGTTATGTATTTATCATTGTTTTAGCGGAGGTCTCGGCCCAGAGTAAGTAGTTTATCCACAAAGGATTATTTAATTGAAATAAAAGGCCACCTCACTATGCAAACTCTTAACATCCCTCTGGTTACATCCGAATTCCTACCTACTTTCTGAAATCTGTGATGAATAGAACTCTGCACTGTCTCTTATCCACTAAAATAATATTTGTATCCTTTCTTGACAGCTCAATTTAAGCAGAAAGGGAGGTAACTTTATTTGACTAAGACAATGCGTCCTACCATAAGCCCATCTAATTTTTCTTATTCTCTTTGTTTCCCCCACCTCTCGTACATACTGAGGACTCAGGTATATAATTGAACTGCGTTATATATAATGGTAGGGAATATCGTGAAAGTTATACAGTGATTTTCTCTCATGCTTCATATCCTTGTATATATTTAAATCATTTCCATGTGATTTATATTCAGAACTTTTAATTTGAGGGATCTACCCTTCAGTTGGAAGTATTTCAACTACACTTCTTTCGATAGGCCTACTCGATGACTATTACTTAGTGATAGTTTCACATACACTGCCAATAATCTTTTCTTGAACAAACATGTGCTATTAACTAACTGAAGGGTTGAAGACATAAAAAATGTATGTGTCCTTAAGGAACTCACAATATGGTGGAAAAGAAGGACATAAAAATGGATAATTATCACAAATTTATATAATTTCTATGCTATCAAGAGTGAGACTAGATAGAAGGAAGTGAATAACTTAAAAACATTTCAGTATAGGGGCGCCTGGGTGGCTCAGTTGGTTGAGCGTCTGACTTCGGCTCAGGTCATGATCTTGCGGTTTGTGAGTTCAAGCCCCACATCGGGCTCTGTGCTGACAGCTCGGAGCCTGGAGCCTGCTTCAGATTCTGTCTCCCTCTCTGCCCCTTCCCATGCTCATGCTCTGTCTCTCTCTGTTTCTCAATAATAAATGTTAAAAAAATAAAAAATTTTCAATATAGATATTAGGGAAGAAATTATATATATGAGTATATATGTATATATAAATACTATACAAAAATATAAATAGACACACACATATGAAAAATTTCTCTGCCCTTCCTTGTCTGAGACATAAATCATCCTTCCAAATTTTCTCTTACATCTTTTTGCATTAAATTATATTCATTAGTCTTTTCTCCTTCTGGGTCAGTCCCTGTATAAAGGTTATTTTTCCCATGTTTACACTTGTCCTTCCATATTCTTCCATTTCCCAGAATTACTCCAATCTCTTTGTAAATCTGCCTCTCATTTTTTTTTTTAATTTTTTTTTTCAACGTTTATTTTTATTTTGGGGACAGAGAGAGACAGAGCATGAACGGGGGAGGGGCAGAGAGAGAGGGAGGCACAGAATCGGAAACAGGCTCCAGGCTCTGAGCCATCAGCCCAGAGCCTGACGTGGGGCTGGAATTCACCGACCGCGAGATCGTGACCTGGCTGAAGTCGGACGCTTAACCGACTGCGCCACCCAGGCGCCCCTGCCTCTCATTTTTTTATATAAAATTTAGTATTTGTGACTTGCAAATAATGGGTCATTTATAAATCTTGGTTGATGCGATTCATGGTTTCAGAATATCAGTATACATTCCATAATTATTAAGACAAGATCAATTCGGGGCGCCTGGGTGGCGCAGTCGGTTAAGCGTCCGACTTCAGCCAGGTCACCATCTCCTGGTCCGGGAGTTTGAGCCCCGCGTCAGGCTCTGGGCTGATGGCTCAGAGCCTGGAGCCAGTTTCCGATTCTGTGTCTCCCTCTCTCTCTGCCCCTCCCCCGTTCATGTTCTGTCTCTCTCTGTCCCAAAAAATAAATAAACGTTGAAAAAAAAAAATTAAAAAAAAAAAGACAAGATCAATTCTTTAACTTGGCCAAATTGACCTCCCCGCAGACACTTTTTCTCTCAAGGGCACTATCACCTATGTGGGGCAGGACTCATGTGTTGTTCTTGTTTAAAAGTGTTGGCTGGCCCTACACATCTCTGTGTGTATAGGGTGTAACATCTCTAAAGCTAAAGATTTTCTTGTGTGCCTTTCACAGGAGTTTGCCATGCCTCAGAGCTACTCTGAGTTTTTCTACTCTTATTGGACAGGGCTATCCCGCAATGGCAGCAGACAGGCGTGGCTATGGACCGATGGAACCCCGTATTCCTCTGAACTGTAAGCCTTCAGACCATTTTGTGGGCAAAGCATTCAATAGAGAGGGTTTGCTTGCGTCACAGGGTCCAACAATTGGGTTCAATCAGCGTTAGTCGAACATCTGCTTTGCACTGGGTGCGGAGTTTGTAAGAGGATGGACCAAGACGTTCAAAAATAAAACATAGTGCTTGCTTTTCAATGGCTTATAAACCAGTGAAGGAGACCTACAAACTGTTAGTGAAACAGTGGGGGCAGTTCCCCGTCTGGATGCTTTCAGAGTGTTTATCTCAGGGCCTGAAGTCCCTTGGAGTTATCAATACCCGGAGACAATATAAGACCTCAGATTTCTTGGCTTCCTGGGTAGTGTAATAGGGAGCGCATCTTTATTTACTTATCTATTTATCTATCTATTTATTTATTTAATTTTATATTTCATTTAAGTAAATTAATTTATTTTTTTAATATGAAATTTATTGTCAAATGGGTTTCTATGCAACACCCAGGGGAGCACATCTTTAAAAGTACAGTTTCTGAGACTAGATTTGCTGACGTTATAAGAGGAATATTATCAAAAATTACTTTTACTTATGTGAGCACTTAGATAGGATTGTCGTGGTATCTTTTGAAACAGGTAAATGTAATACCTGTCCCCAAATATATTACAGTTTAAAGCCACGTTCGGACAGATACCTTTCTTCTCTTTATATCGTACAGGATATCTTCTCCCAGGAGGTAGGACGTAATCAGTGTAATCATTTTTTTTTTTTAATTTTACAGTTAATTAAACTGAGTCGCAGATGATCTCTCAGATGGTGGTAAAATCATATGATAAATTTGATGGATTGTAGCATGCATCCTAGTTTTAATTAGAAACAGCTTTTGTTGCTTTAGATGAACGGATGCTTCCAAGAATGAGTATGGAAATTGAGGGGCTGAAAGTAAGAGCTTGGTGACCCCGTCTTCGCAGTAAATTCATTCTGCGTGTCTATTCTACAGTTTTGTCAAGCGAAGGATACTCCCTATGTACTCTCTGGGTATTTAACATTTCACTTTAGAAGTAAACTATGATTCAATTAACTTTTTTTTTTTTTTCTTTCTTCAAGGTTTGAGATTATAATAGATTTCACCAGCCTAAGAAGCAGGGACTGTGTGACCATCCTCAATGGGAAGGCTTTCTCAAAGGACTGCAAAGAGTTGAGGCGGTGTGCGTGTGAAAGACGGGCTGCAGCAGTGAAGCTTGAGAGCCTCCATTAGCCTCTCTGAGCCATTACGTGGAGGTGATGGACTCTTCCGCCATAAAGGTGATGTCAAGCTCCCTTCAGGGAAATTGAAGATCAGAACAAAAGTCAATTTCTTTATGGGCACCTGTAATAATTTGGTTTCAGTTCCTTTTTTTCTCCCATTGGAGCCATGTTTGTACAACAAAGCAGCAAAATGATTTGAGCCAAGCAAGGTCATTGCAAAGGATATTCGAGACGTTGGAAAATGGGAAAAAAGGAGGAAAGGCAGTTTCTCTGACAGGTACAAGAAGCACTTTCCTGTTTCCTGCTCAAGATCGCCAGCATTTCTGAGCTTGGGTTCACGCAAATGTTTATGAGTCACAAAGAAGTCCTATCTGCATACCACCCACCAGTCGCAGACTTTCGTAAAGTTGTAATCTACCTTCTTGACCTAGAGATGCTTTCCAGCGTTCTTCCTTCTCATCATCTAATATCATCTGCCTTTTTCCATGTCTTCCTTAATATTTGGAGAAGTGAGAAACTTACTGAAGTAGAGGAAATAAAGGTGTGTAACATTCTTTACTCCAAAGGTCAAGTAGACCATGAGAAATTAGCAGTCATTTTCTATACAACGTTCTTAAATACGGAACTAATTCTTTCTGTTTCTGTTTGCTTCAGTCTGTACTTTTCCCTTCCTACTCTCTCAATAAAGCCCCCATCTGCCATGTCTAGGGCTTGCTTCCCACTGGGATAACTCTCTTTATTAGAATCTTAACTTCTTATGAACATACCTCCCCCTGTTCACTTAAGACTCCAACAATTATCTCCTTTCCTGAGGAATTTCTTCCAAGAAAGAAATATTCTCAGCTCAGTTTTGTATCCCAGTTACTGCCCTGATCCTCCCTTCAGAGAGACTGAAGACCAGAGCAAATGTCAGTCTCTTTATGTGAATCTAATCATGTGAGTCTTTAATCAGTTCCGATTTTCTTCCATTTGATCCATGCTTATGCCTTTCAGGTACTGAAGATTTAATAATAATAAATGTAAATAATGTGAAATGTATGTGATTTGAGAATAGATTTGTGATTTGGGGAAATTTTCAGCGTGGAGATGTTCTTCAAACTATGATAGCAACCTGTGTTTTGGTTGTTTGTGCCTTACAGAGAGTTTGTAGGGACTGTACAAGAGTACTGATTATTTGATCACTGGAAGAAGATAAGTCTTTGAGAGGCACACTGATTTCAAGAAGGTGATTTTAGCACTTTCCTGAGATGAAATCTTTTGAGGCAAGATGGTCATCAACACATGGCTAAAGATAAGTCAGGGAAATTTTAATAGGTTGAGTTATCCAGTCAGGTCCTGGAAAGGGGAAGAGAGACTGTGACATTTGCACACATCACTGGTTTGTTGTGTAAGCATTCCTTTCTCAGGAAGCCAATATGCACAATCATAACAGGGGTCATGGTAAATAACACCATCACAACCACTGACTGTTGGTTTATGGAAAAATCAATTTCAAGAGTTTAATGCTAGAAAGGATCATCTATTATAAATCTTTATTTGTCAGCAGTGGAAACTGGGGTGTTTTAGTTTTATTTTCAGTAAGCATCTATCTCATGGTAAAATGATATTAAGTTAGCAATCATGATAAAGAGAATATGTCTGTATTCATTTTCACAAGACTGCATTACTTAGCAATCACTACTTGTGGATTTCTTAGGAGTTAATTTTCTTTTCAATTTTCTGTCGATTCGTCAGGAAATGTCTTCAGCGTTGAACAAATTTTGTCTTGATTTATTGTGTTGTGCAAAAATAAATGCACTTGTGGCCATAAAATGAGATGTTTTAGATCCCCTATACTGATTCATTATTGGGCAAATCACTTTACCTCATGAAGTTTATTTCATTAAGTATGAAGTGGAAATGTTTGTAATTTTCTCGTGGTGCTGTTGTTAGCTGAACTGGGGTAAATATGAAATTAGTTTTACAATCTAAATTGCAATATGAAATGTAAACGACATTAACAACACGTAAAAAAAGGATTTAGTGTTTTCTTTTAAAGTTTATTTATCTATTTTGACAGGGACACTGTGAGTGGGAATGATGCAGAGAGAGAGGAAGAGAGAGGATCCCAAGCAGGCTTTGTGCTCTCAGCAGGGCTGGATCCCATGAACCTTGAGATCATGAGCTGAGCAGAAACCTGGAGTCGGATGCTCAACTAACTGAGCCATCCAGGCACCCCTATTTTTTTTTTTTACATAAGGGACCACAAAAAAGCATAAGCAACCCTTTTTGGATATCTGTATTCTTTAGTAAATTATCGAGAGGCACTTACATTAGGAAGATGTGGATATTACCAAATGTTTTTTATGATGAGTGCAGATATTTAATGAATGCAATTAATAAAATAGGCACATAACAAGAAATGTGGTTTAGTACTTTAGTTAAGCAATTAAGTGTTATTTAAGTTTTGTGACCACGGGAAGAAAATGTGGTTAATATGAGAAAGTCAAATTATTTTGTGGACTAAGTTGTAAAACAGGGACATGGGACACATCGTTTTGACCCCTGGCATCCTACATGACTGCAGTCTAGTTCAGGGTTGAATGACAAGTGTCTCTTTAAATGCCATTACTTTAAAGAGACTAGCTGCCTGGAAAGTGGGTGTTGAAAAGTGTTCTCCCTTCAAATCTGCAACCTAAGGGAAAGTGTCACTTTAGATAGTGAAGAGGGAAAAAATAGCATTTATTTGACATTCTTGCTATTCTTAACCCTATTTCTCTCCATATTTGCCCTCGGTCCCATCATCTGTATCACAAAACTTGCGACACTGATCACAATATGAGCAGATATTTCAAAAGAACAGAAATATAGTAAGGCACAACATTTTCTCCCCATTTTAAAAAATATTTAAGAATAGGAAAGAGGGGCTCTTGGGTGGCTTAGTTGGTTAAGCATCAGACTCTCGATTTCAGCTCAGGTCACTATCTCATGGTTCATGAGATCGAGCCCTGCATCGGGCTTCCCGCTGAGAGTGGAGCCTGTTTGGAATCCTCTTTCTTTCTTTTTCTCAAAAAAAAAAAAAAAAAAGAAAGAAAAAGAAAAAGAGAAAGAATAGGAAATAATCATGACATGAACTTGGACATGTGATTTGCTAAGACATGTTTCCATGGATAATCAGAAAAAGCAGCACCGCCTGAATTAATTTTTGGCTTGTGAAAACTTTTTCTCTTCCAGGCTTTTGTGTGGTTAGTTCATTCTGAAGAAATTTCAGGAAAAGTCAAACGAGGAACATAGCCTTTCCTGGTAGATCTGAGTTCCCTAGGGTACACAATGAGTTATTTCTTTTCCTGAGGATATTGAACCGCTTTTAAAACTTATCAACAGGAAACAGATCATGAGCCCTGTAATAGCAGGAAGAGTGAGAAGTGTAAGGGGACCTTTTACATTGGAGACATAAGTGCTTATGAAATAAGGAGAAGACTCTAGTAGATTGCCTTGGGTTTGGCCTTAATATTTGTTATTTATTTAGTTATTTATTTTGAATACAAAATTTATCGTCACACTGGTTTCCCCGCGACACCCAGTGTTCATCCCAACAGGTGCCCTCCTCAATCAACTACTTTGTAAAGGGATTCTTGTCATTTTCGCAGAATGCAGAAGCCATCGTGATTTTATTTACAGTGTACATAACTTTTTTACAAGGTGCGTTGTATGAATAAGTTTTTAGGATCTGGTAATATTATTATTCTATCAACATTACTATTCTCATGTTTTCCTTTTTATACGCTTAATGTACTTTAACCATAGCTTGTAACAAAGCTTCTTTACATTTATAGGACAGGGTTTTATGTTTCCTTTCCTCTTTTTTCTTAAAGCTAACTTGGATTTCAATGAGATGGATGAAAGATATCCAATTGAGTATTGGTGAGACCAACATATAAAACTCGTTATCTCTGTGCCAAGGCCCAATCCCTTACCAGTGCCTGGAAAAAGACCTTGATATTCTGGGCCAAAAGCAATCTGCAAGAAAAAAAAAAATTTCCACCTGTAATATCTATGTGTAAAGCAGTATTGCCACTGAGGAAATTTGTAGGGTCCTATGCCAGCTGCACTGTAGATAAGATTCTGGCTTGTAAATTATGCATCACATATTGATGGAATGACATCAGCTGAAGGAAGTTTGCCTTTGGCTTCATTGTACTTTTTCTTAACAGAGTTATTAAATGCTTCCTATCCTTTCTGTAAACATAGTTCCATGACAATACTCTGAAGAATCTTGAGACAGTCAAATTGTTATTGTTTCTCGTTTATTCCAGGTTATTATATTCAACCGCCAGCTGTCAGCTGTGAAAACCAAACACAGGACTCAACTTATACTGTGTTTTCTGTGCTATTTTCCTTTTCCAGGTTCAGCAGAAAATTAGAGAAAAATGCCTGTTATTGAAAAGCCCACCGTTTAAACTCCAGGTCAAGGGTAAATTAAAAAAACAAAATAGGGGCGCCTGCGTGGCTCAGTCCAACTTCGGCTCAGATATGATCTCACAGTTTGTGAGTTCAAGCCCCACGTCGTCTCTGTGATGACAGCTTAGAGCCTGGAGCTTGCTTCCCTCTCCCTGGAGAGGCTTAGAGCCTGGAGCTTGCTTCTTGTCTCCCTCTCTCTCTGTCCCTCCCCCCACCCAAAAAATAAATAAACATTAAAAAAGTCAAAACAAAACAAAACAAAACAAAACATGAAAACATGCTCTTCCCATCCTTAAAGGACCTTATCCTTCAGAGGTCACCTTTTACAATAGACTTCTAGGTTCATTTAAGTTATTTCCGCTAGCCTCAGTGGATTTATTTTGTTTCACTTTATTTAAGCGGTATCTTTATTGTAAAGAGAGATGAGAATCTAATGTAGCTCAGCTAGTCCTTGTGAAAAATGAAAAATTAAATAAAATTATGTTGAATTTAGCAGGTATTTGATGAGAATTTACTGTGTAGCAAGTTTCACTAAGGATGGTAAACAGAAGTAATGTAGTAATAATTGGCGAATTTTTCTTTCCTGTAGATTACAAGATACTTTCATATCTTGTGTCTTGGCAACAAGCTGATCTATGTACAGGGAGCCTGCAGACCTAGGATTCAGATTGTCTATAGATTTATTTGAAGAGAGTCATTAACTTTAAAACAGATATTTTGTCTAGACAGTTGCTGACATTTATATATAAACTTTAGCTTCTCAATATTCCCGTAACCTGCGCAGGAAAAAGGGTCATGTTTATCTGGACTACATTAATAAAGTTGATGCCTACAGATGACTAGTAATTTACTCCAGATAATAATAATGAACACTGATACAGTGTCAAACTCTAGGAAAGGCAATAGTTTCAGCAACTAACATACATTGATAATTTAATTCTCAAATAATATTTTGAAATAAGCCCTATTACTATTTTACAATGAAGAAATTGAGGCACAGAGAGATGCAGTTACAGTGGAATGTTACTTGTCCAAAAAAGACATCCAGATGGCCAGCAGACATGAAAAGATGCTCAACTTCACTCGTCATCATGGAAATGCAAATCAAAACTGCCATGAGATGTCACCTTACACCTATCAGAATGGCTTAAATCAAAAGCACAAGAAACAAAAAATGTTGGCAAGGATATGGAACAAAAGGAACCTTCTTGCACTGTTGGTGGGAATGCACACTGGTGCAGCCACTTTGGAAAACAGTATGGAGGTTCCTCAAAAAGTTAAAAATAGAACTAGCCTATGATCCAGTAATCATGCTACTAGGTATCTACCCCCAAAATACAAAACACTAATTCAAAGGGTTACGTGCACCCCTATGCTTATAGCAGCATTATTTATAATAGACAAGATATGGAAGCAGCCCAAGTGTCCATCGATTAATGAATGGATAAAGATGTGGTACACACACACACACATACACACGCGTGCACACACAATGGAATATCATTCAGCCATTAAAAGGAATGAAATCTTGTCATTTGCAATGACATGGATGGAGCTAGAGAGTATAATGCTAAGTGAAATAAGAAAGAGCAAGACAAATACTACATAATTTCACTTATATATGGAATTTAAGAAACAAAGCAAGTGAGCAAAGAGGGAAAAAAAGAGAGAAGCCAAGAAACAGACTCTTAACTACTGACAGGAGACTGATGGTTACCAGAGGGGAAGTGGGGGGGGGGGCGTTAAATAGATGATG
Source organism: Prionailurus viverrinus (assembly GCF_022837055.1). Classification (NCBI taxonomy): domain Eukaryota; kingdom Metazoa; phylum Chordata; class Mammalia; order Carnivora; family Felidae; genus Prionailurus; species Prionailurus viverrinus. Next base: position 41,135,791 of record NC_062567.1, on the reverse strand, counting down.
CGGATTAAGGAATGCACTTATCATGATGAACACAGGGTGATGTATGGAACTGGTGAATCACGACATCGTACCCTGGAAATTAATACTACAGTGTATGTTAACTATACCGGAATTGAAATTTAAAAAAATAAAAAATGCTGGAGTGTTAACCTTGAGAGTCCCAGCCTGAGTCCTTTGATTTGTGAGTACTAGAGACAGTCAGAGAGAGGAAAGAAGGAAGTTCACAGCTGTCCTTTACTGGAGATGCACTGGTACTGACGGCCTAACTACTCCTTCTACTTATATAAAGTGCTCGTAATGCAAGTGTCCAGTAGAATTCTGCAATCCTAAAAGGGTATTGTCTTACAGGCAGCAGATAGCTGTCTGTCTTCTTTCTAATATGAAAATCCATATCTCTGTCCTACTCTCCTGCAGATTCAATAGTGGAATGCCTGGAAGCCTAGAAAACATGCAAAGAAAGATCTGGCAGGCAGAGATTTTAAAAGCCTACATTTATTTATTTATATATAAAAAAAAATCAGCCAGCTAGAAAGGCATCATCCCCCCAAGGGCTTATAGATTTTTGTGTGGAGTTTATAGTCACTCTAGATTAGGGGGGGAAGCAAAAGCACAAGAACATGTTTTTTCTTCAGTTTGTTCTCAGCGTTTCGGGATTTTGTCCTCAGTAGCTCGAAGTCACTTTTATTCTTGGCAATTTACACAATGTCAAATGAAGGTCTGGAAAGCATTGAAGGAAATTGCCAAGTGTAAATGCAGAGATAGGTTTTGATACCTACCTCCCAGGTAGGTAGTTTCATAGCCCACACATAGGCACACTTCACTTGCCCTTTGGAATTTTGTGGCAGGTTTTCCAATGGCCTGATCAGCACACTCTTGCAATAGATCTCTTCAAGTGCAATTTTGTTCAGGTAGAGGATCATAATGCATACTTCTCACAGATAAAATATTTCCAAATGCTGCAGTTAGCGGAAGACAGGGACTTGTCCTTGAGATATCCGCAAAGCTGGTTAGTTGATTGGAGTGTCTTTACTGGTGACCTGGGGAGGCAAAGTCAGGTAATCCGACTTTAGGCATGGGGCTGACTGTGATGGTCTTGTGGGTACCTAACGAGAGGTGGGTAGCTGTTTGTTTTGTTTTAATATGGTATCCTCCTATGGCACCCTCTTTCTTCAGTAACAGAGCTGTTTTCGCTCAATAAAAATATGCTACTATAATAGCAAAAAGCCTCATATTAAAAGAAATAGAGACACAAAAGTTGGCTCTAACTTAGGATTTCTCTCCCGACTCTTAACTCTCAAAATACTAAGGCACCTAATCCTGTTCACCAATCTCCCTAGTTCTATCTAAAAACCTTAATATGGAAATCGCTTAATAATCACCATAATGTCTTTCCCTTAGTACTCTAGCCATTAAACGGTCCACAGGAAATGTCATGATACTGATAAATGTTGTTCATGCAGTGTCTCCAATTTTGATGTGAATGTGCTACGGGTGATGGCAGCAGGACTGAGAAGGATGAAAACTTGGAAGCCATGAAGCTACCCTTCAATGACCTCAGCTTTGGTTCCAATAAAAAGCCTGTGAAGCTATCATTGCTGGTTCTGTCTTCTGGAAAAACTCTGAGGTATAAAATAAAAGGAACATCTGAATTCCCTCAGGTTTCTAATTTTTCTTGTAACAATTCCCTCAGACACTTACAGGTCAGGGGGAGGAGCGGAGCCATCTTGCCAAAGCCACGATCTGCTGAGACCATCCTGAGACAATCCCACCCAGTAATCATAGCCACTTTTGATCTTCCTCAGGCTGCCAGTGATAAAGTCCTAGAAGCAACAAGACCTCAACAGTGAACTAGGGGGAAAACAGCAACAAACTATGATGAAATATAAAGTGTGACATTTTGCCTAGATGGAAATTGAGAAAGAATAAGACAGAGATGGTTTTAAAAGAAGGGATACATTTCATAGATTTGTTTTTATTGTCGTACGATAGATGGGGTCTTAAGGACTATAAGGAAAATAAGCATCTGGCAATAAAATAATCTTAACAGATTCCGAGTTTGACAGTTAATACATGTCAAAACAAGGTGTGATACTAATGAGGAAGAGTAGAAATATCCTTGACATCATAGACCGCATAGATCATTCTTTCCCAGTATACTTCAATACGAGAAATAATTTAGAAGATTCCAGAGGCAACTTAACTGTAGGGGTATTCTGTTAGAAAAAAACATGACTAGCTTTTGTCACCAAATTTGCACAGAAAAAATAGTGGAAGCCTATAACTGTAGTGAGTTCAAGTTGTCTTGGTTTCCTGCGTGTCCTTAACATATCGTTAAATGGTTCTCTCATTATTCTTGGAAAATTGAAAGTTAGCTAATTATTGAGTATAGCAAGCATACATTTTTAATGAGGTCAGAAATGTGTCAACTCTGTATTCTACTTCATACATATTTCCATAAATATGTAAAATGATTTCAGGGAAACACTGCTTGTTAAGATGGTAGTAAACCAGACTAAACGTTTCATTTAGCAAATGCTTATTTTCATAGACCTCTCCATTTCATGACGTCACTTCCCTTTTTATACTTCCGCTTTTCCTTGGTAATTACAGAGCTGTGATTGGTTGTTATACTTCCCTACAGCATTGAAAGCGATGACTCTGAACCACACACAACTGTAATATACGTACATCTTGGAGTGGATCAACAAGTCATAAAATAGTATTTCCTTTACCGCCTCGCCTTTTTGATGAACAAAGGACATACAGCTAACATATTCTCGTTGATTTCTGGATAGCTTCCTGCTTTTGTTTTGTTTGTCTAATTAAAGGGAAAACAAACTTTGGTAATTCCCACTCCGTCTCTTTGAAACCTTTGTTACGTACAACAAATATACTACTCTTGTAGAATATTAAGGAGTCCTGTCTTCTTAGAATCAGTCCTTTCTTTTAACGTATCAGGGTATTTTCAGAATGATAGGAAACCACGAGATAGTGTTTACCATTTCCTCTTTGCTGTCTATTTGTAGAAGATTAGAGCCCTCCTTCAAACAGTCCTCTTTACTGGTATGCCAGATTTTCCAGTTTTCAAAGACATGGTAGCAACTTCCACCATTCTGAATCCAGTTGTTTGGACAAGGGCTGCAGTTATGGGCTTTGAATATAAACATACCTTGTTAAATTTATCAGAAAAATATCAGTAGCACATCTCCCCAAAGGAACCCCTTGCCTCACCCGCGGTGAAACTGAGCACTTTTAACCAAATGGTTCGTATGAGGCAGTACTTACCATAGTGAGATTTATATAATTATTTCCAGCTACAATAGGTCTGTAAGAACTAGTTTAAGATAAAATTAACTTTGGGGGGCCTGGGTGGCTCAGCTGGTTAAGCGACCAACTCTTGGTTTCGGCTCAGGTCGTGATCTCACGTTTGTGGGTTTGAGCCCCACATCAAGCTTCAAGCTGACAGTGCTGAGCCTGCTTGGGATTTCCTCTCTCTCTCTCTTTCTCTTTCTCTCTCTTAAACTTAAAATCAGCTTTGGAATGTCTTTCCCCAAATTGTTCCTCTTCTATAATAAGTGAGCTGATTGTTCTATTTTTATAAATATTTCCCTTCTTTAGGTTGACATCATTTATGTCTTCATTTGTTTGCTTATTGTTTCATGTCTGTTAACCTCACTGGTCCAATCTAATTGGACATATACTGGACCATTAGGCAAGCTGAGTAATAAGTTTCAAGTTGATGTTTAAATTCTGAGAGTTAAACATGAACGTGTTTCGTATGTAAGGGAGAGAACAAACAGTTCATTCTACTTTGAGGAATGATTTTAGAAAAATGTGAGTGAGGAAAATTGAAGAAAAACATAAGTGACCAATAAGCTTATTTCAGAACTTGGATATAACTAACAAGTAAGCCATATTGTTTAATCGGTTTTATGAACCCTGTCTTAAAGAATGTATTCACAAAAAAAGTGTGCTCAAGAGTATAAAAGGGGAACCGAAAAGCAAGAATTTGACCGTTTCTTGCACAGTTTTATAGAGGGAAAGACACTGGCATTTCCAGAACTCTAGTTTCTAGACAGAGGACTTCTACTGAGGGTCACAAATAGTTCATTATCAGTTTCCATGGATCCAACGTTGAGTTATTTAAAGCTTTTCATTATCCTTCATTTAGAATCTATGCTGATCAGTGTCTTGTCTACTGTTAAAGTTATAGCCTGAGTGGCATTGACAATGGCAGCTGAAAGGTTGGAGGACATGTTAGATTTGTAGGTCTCCAAAATGGATATTGTCATTGTCTCAAGGTCGGTGGCTCAGATGTGGGCCCAACTCATGCTTGCAAAAGCTTGATGTATTTAAAAACACTGTGGGGCACACAGTGATTCTGTAAACATTTATTTGACCACATTTTAGTCAGAAGGAGCTATAGTAGGTTTTTGATCTCTCTCATTGGTGATTCTTTAAATGGTATTCACTCCAAGGATAATTAATGCCAATTAGGTAACCATAGAATATTTGACAAACTACAAAACAAATAGAAATAGGCTGTTTTAGGTTTAAATGCTTGTAAGAGGGGAGCAGCTTGGCTGGCTCAGTCGGTAGAGTGTGACTCTTGATTTCAGGGTTGTGAGTTCAAGCCTCATGTTAGGTGTGGAGCCTACTTGAAAAGAAATGCTTGTAAAAGATGTAAAAGATAAAACTTAAATAACTTCATAGAATATTTAAAAAGAGCTGAACCCTGTATTGTTATAATTTTTGTGGTAAAGACTCTGATTCTAACATGATTTTTCTGCCCAAAGTGATATCTAAATTTGAATCTAAAGCAATGTCTCAACCAAATATATTGAAGAATTTAGAACTATAATTAAAGATGCACTTACAGGGGCGCCTGGGTGGCTTAGTCAGTTAAGTGTCCGACTTCAGCTCAGGTCATGATCTCACGGACTGTGAGTTCGAGCCCCGCGTCGGGCTCTGGGCTGATGGCTCAGAGCCTGGAGCCTGCTTCCGGTTCTGTGTCTCCCTCTCTCTCTGCCCCTCCCCCGTTCATGCTCTGTCTCTCTCTGTCTCAAAATAAATAAACGTTAAAAAAAAATTTAAAAAAAAAGATGCACTTACAAATTGGAGTGATTGGGTAAAACATCAAATGCTGCTTAAAAAAAAAAATCTGATCGGGGCGCCTGGGTGGCGCAGTTGGTTAAGCGTCCAACCTCAGCCAGGTCACGATCTCGCGCTCCATGAGTTCGAGCCCCGCGTCAGGCTCTGGGCTGATGGCTCAGAGCCTGGAGCCTGTTTCCGATTCTGTGTCTCCCTCTCTCTCTGCCCCTCCCCCGTTCATGCTCTGTCTCTCTCTGTCCCAAAAAAATAAATAAACGTTGAAAAAAAAATTAAAAAAAAAATCTGATCTAATCCTACACATTTCCCTTTGAAATTTGACTATATGCTTTTTAAATCTGCATTTTGTGGGACCTCAGTATTTTCCACGTTCTATGGAAATATATAAATAAGATTGAACTGAAGTGTGGATCAAAATTACGTCCCTCCTAATTTAAAGCTCTGACTGTAGTTCTGCAGAGAGTAAAATGTATGTCACTGTTTCTTTTAAGGGATTGGTGCCTACATTTGTATCTGCACAGTGGAAACTGATTTGATATCAATTACCTGAAATGAAGGAGTTTTGCATCAAGGTTTGACAGTATTTCATCTGAAGGTTATGGTTTTTCTGCCATCGTGTGAAATTCCACATTGTTCTCTCCTGATGGATGAGTTTTTCTTGCTGCTTCATTGCAATAGTGGACACCTGGAACACTTCAAACAATAACAATCATTCTTAATAAAAAATACTAACAAATTATTGCAAAGTAGTTTTTCCATACAGACTAAGTACAGCTGCAAATTACTGATGATCTTTGGGACTTTAATTCACATTAAGTTTTTGTTTACAATGTACACTGTTCAAGAATCAAAAACTTCAAAGGAGACAAATCAAAAAGCCACTTTATCACCCAGTCTCCCCATGCACCTGACTTCACTCCCCAAGAGCAGTCAGCTTTACCAATTTCTTTTTTACTCTTCCACATATGTTTGCTTGAATTTTATAAGCAAATGCATATAAAATGCCCTCTCTTCCCTTTGTATGGACGGTAGCAATCTGTTTATATGGTTTTTCACCTTTTATTTTACCACTTAAAATATATTTGGGGGGCACCTGGGTGGCTCAGTCAGTTGAGTGTCTGACTATTGGTTTCAGCTCAGGTCATGATCTCCTGGTTCATGAGACTGAGCATCGCATCGGGCTCTGTGTTGGCAGTAAGGAGCCTGCTTGGGATTCTCTCTCTCTCTCTCTCTCTCGCTCTCTCTCTCTCTCTGCTACTCCTTCAATCATGCTGTCTCTGTTCTCAAAATAAGTAAGTAAACTTTAAAAAAAGGTAATTATAAAGTATATTTTGGACCTAATTCCATATCAGTATATAAATAGCTTTCTCATCCTTTCATTATAACTGTATTGAATTCCATTGTCTGGATATATCATGATTTATGTTAGACATTTTCTTTTTTTTTTTTTTCAACGTTTATTTATTTTTGGGACAGAGAGAGACAGAGCATGAACAGGGGAGGGTCAGAGAGAGAGGGAGACACAGACTCGGAAACAGGCTCCAGGCTCTGAGCCATCAGCCCAGAGCCTGACGCGGGGCTCGAACTCACGGACCGAGAGATCGTGACCTGGCTGAAGTCGGACGCTTAACCGACTGCGCCACCCAGGGGCCCCTATGTTAGACATTTCCTATTGACTTTTAGACTGTTTGTAATCTTTTGGCATTCCAGAAATAAATACTGTAATAAAGAACCTTAGTCATACATAATTTCACACCTATGCAAGCATATTTTTAAGATAAGTTGCTTGGTCAAAGTTTATGTACATTTAAGTTGTATTACATATTTCCAAATTACCCTCCATATATGCTGTTGCACATGGTATCTCAATATCATTTGACTTTGCATTTCCCTTTTTACACTGGTGTCGAAACATTTTCTCGTACATACAAAATGTCATTTGTATTTCCTTTTCTATGAAGTGTATAATCATATATAATATATAATTACATACATAATTATAATTTTTCTCATTGAGTTTCTACTCTTTCCTTGACTGTTTTATATGAGGTGCTTATTGTGCTGAGAATTCATTCAAACAGGCCTGGGATCAGCCTGAGAGTGTCTGTAAAGTTTCTGCCTGGTACCGACCTCTGGACGAGGTATGAGACCTACTGATTAATAGTGTCGCTTTGCAGTCATCAGTCTGAGGATGTTGGGGCCAGATTATACTAGCTTGTCGGCATTCTTTACTGATGCCATATGACCGATGATTTGCCCCTGGTTACAAGGAGGTCCTGAGCAGGGTCTGCTGTTGAAGCCGGTTACCTTACAGAAGTATGCCTATGCGGTCAGCAAAATATAAAAATTCCCAGGCAAGACTCTATTTGGGGTGCCCTGGTACCAAAGTATTCTGTGTATACATTGGTGGTTCCCGACTGAAGAGAAGAACTTTGTTCCGAAAGGATAGTCACAGAGGGAGGACGAGACACCTGTTCGTACCTGGCCTGTCCAGATCCTTCATTGTAATACATATCCTTACTTTAATGTGGTCGTTAAATTGTACCCTTTTCTTATGGTAAACTGTACATTGGTCAGCCCTGGCATTCGGGGTCGTGTGACTCTTCTTCGGCAAATCAATCTCGTGTAACGGGTTCTGTTAGTGCACTTGTACTTTGGTAAACTGAGCTTTTCTCTGATACGAGCTGCAGTTACACTGTCCCGGTGTGTCTTTTGACTTTGCGTGTGGTAGTTTGCCCCACGTACATCAGATGCTTTTTAAAATTTTTGATTTTGTTTAAATCCAAGGTAGTTAACATACATGGTAACAACGGCGTCTGGAGTTGAATCTGGAGATTCATCATCTACCTTTGGTAGTCAGTGCCTATCCCAACAAGTGCCCTCCTTAATGCCCAGCACCCATTTAGCCCATCCCCCCACCCAACACCCCCTCAGCAATTCTCAGTTTTGTCCCCTGTATTTGAGGGTCTCTTGGGGTTTGCCTCCCTCTCTGCTTTTATCGTATTGTTCCCTTCTATTCCCCTCTGTTCATGTGTTTTGTTTCTTGAGTCATTTTTAGTAAAAAATTTACACTTGAGATTATACTTTTATAAGTGTAGTTCATTTTTCCATATTTGGTAGCTGGAATTTATTTCGTTGGAATTTATAAGGTATGACTTCAGCCTTTCTCCCCCAGATGGCTACATTGTGTGTGGTCTCATATCCTTTACTGAATGAAACCCCTCCCCATTGTCTTGTTTTTTTTTTTTTTTTTAAGTTTATTTATTTTGAGAGAGAGAGAGAGTGCCACATGCATAAGTGGGGGAGGGACTGAGAGAGAGAGAGAGAAAGAGAGGATCCCAAGCAGGCTCTGCACCATCAGTACGGAGTTCCTTGTGGGTCCCCGAACTCACGAACCATGAAATAATGATCTTGGCCGAAGTCCAATGCTTAACCGATTGAGCCTCCCACGTGCCTTTCCTCCCCATCCTCATTTACTTGCCATCTGTAGCTGAAGGGATAGAATAATGGGAATAATATATTTCTATTATTTTAGTTACATTCGATCTGCCTGCTTCTCGGCGGAATGAACCACACAGCCTTCGTTATTTTAGATTTATAATTTTATTTCAATATTCGGCAGGGCCTGCCTTTCTCCCATTTTCACATTACTTTTATATTATTTTTTGTTGCCGTTCTTTCCTTCTAAGTCTGACTCGCTTTTTAGGTCGATTCTTTTTAAAAATCATATTATATGTTTCCGATTCTGTGTCTCCCTCTCTCTCTCTGTTCCTCCCCCGTTCATGCTCTGTCTCTCTCTGTCCCAAAAATAAAATAAACGTTGAAAAAAAAATTAAAAAAAAATCATATTATAAAGTACCCATCTATTCCTAGTCTATTAAATAGTTTTCTTCACATGGATATTGCTTTTCTTTGTGCCGTTTGGTTTTTATAGAATGTCTTGAAACCCACGGCTTAATGTTTTTGATCAGTTTGCGAAAACATTCATCCAATAGGTCTTAAAATAATACCACTTTTATCGAACTATCTCTTCTACTTTAGGGTCTATTATTACACATATGCTAATCTTTCCCAATATGGTCTAGGACTCTTACCCTCTTTTCTATATTTTGCTCAAGAGCTAGGGACTAGATATGCAATGGATGGTTTATACCTTGTCCATTGGCGGTTCAAGTAACCTAGGCTGCTAGTGGCTTGGATTATGTTCCTTCTTAGCAAAAGGCTAGATATAACCAGAGTGGGGAGTAGGACAGTGATGTTATTTATTTTATTCTATCAATAATCTTTCACGTTTAGAGATTGAAAATAATATTTTTTAGGAATTTGAAGTATTATTCCAGAAGTTTAAATTTCGATGAACTCTTTCTAGATTAACCATATTCTTGAGGTTATTGCTGCTGTGTTTATTACCATCTGAAAAGGTTGTACTGTATAAAACTGTAATAAAACTGGAGAAAGGGAAATGAGACTTCTCTTTTGTTCCCCCGCAAATGGGAAGCAAAATATAGTGTTGGGCTTGTGATCAATTTGCGACAAGTGAGGAATAAAGATTAAACAATATATTTATTTGGGGGAATATAAGACAAATGTTTTTAAAGCCCCCCAAATAAAAGTATCTTGTAATTATACGATGTTGTATGATATACTTAATGGATGAATTAAGAAAATGAAAAAGAAGAGTAAAAACAAATGAAAAAAATTTGATGTTTTAGAAAATATTTTGCACTGCAGAGCTTTCAAAATAGAAATTAGCATAAATCATTTGGTAAAAATAGAAAATACAACATAGTAGGAAGAAAGCAAGAAACTGCTTTTCCTTACATTTAAACCCACCATTCAAATAGCACTTGTTAGCATTTAGTTTATATCTACTAAAACTTTTTTCCACATATGCATGTAAAACCCCATCTATGTTACATATAATTTTTATAAAACTGTATTTTTCCATAAGTGACTTTTAAGTCTGCTTATTTCATGGGAACTATTGTGTAACCATATCTCCATATTAATAGCAACAGTTCTAGAAGACCTCTTTAAATTACTGCAGTGTATCCTTTTATATCAACGTACATGATTAATTTTACCATTTTTACTGTCAGATATATATGGATGCATTTTTAATGGTATACAAGAAAAATTTGTAATTAACCCATGCATTACTTTCATATTTAAACAGGATATGGATTTCATTCATCACTCTTTGTCAGAAACATGCCCCTGTTTCTAATATGTATATTAAATTATATAGTATATAATAATTTAAATATTAATATTGGCCTTTTTGTTACAGTGAAAATTTTCACGGAGAGAATATTTAACATTCTTTATTAAGTGGAACATGATTAAGATGAGATAATTATTAGACATTAAACATGATTTTTACAACTCAAAATACACTGGCTATAAAATAATCTATAACTAGAAGGACAGCGATAAGAAAGCCTGAAGTCAACAAACCACTTCTTGTTTAGCACAACTCTTGTTTCTGTAACTGGCTTTTACTTAATAAAAGCCCTAAGAATGTTTTGAGAGTGTAAAAGATGATCTTGGCCAATGGCACTATTGGTAGCAAAAAACTAAAAGCTACTATACATGAAGAAAAGCCACTAGTAAAAATATTTTACATTTGTATAGTGCTATTTATAAGTTTTAAAAGTAGGTATTTGTAGCTATTAATGCAAAAAAAAAGCCAAAACTTGTATTTGTTTTTTTTTTTTTTTTATTTTTTTTTTCAACGTTTATTTATTTTTGGGACAGAGAGAGACAGAGCATGAACGGGGGAGGGGCAGAGAGAGAGGGAGACACAGAATCGGAAACAGGCTCCAGGCTCTGAGCCATCAGCCCAGAGCCCGATGCGGGGCTCGAACTCACGGCCCGCGAGATCGTGACCTGGCTGAAGTCGGACGCTTAACCGACTGCGCCACCCAGGCGCCCCCAAAACTTGTATTTGTAAGCATTTTCCAGAAATTACTGAAAGTTTTAAATACTTTATTTTCTAGCTAGCTTTCCTTTATCCTCATGGAAGTATTTTCTTCCCATATTTTTTGTTTTGGGAGTTAAAAAAAATTGTTTCATACAGACTACACCCATGGGATTACGGCATTAAAAAAAACAACAAACAGCAATCACTGATGTTGTCACCGTCTATCTTGCGTTCCTGACCCTGTTTTTAGTTACTTTTGTATCCTTCCAGTGTCACTCTGTGCATGAATTCTTGTACTGTCGTCAGAATGGAGCTAGACAATATTCCATTCAAAGTGCCAGGTTTTACAGAAGAAACTGAATTATTCGAGGTTAATTTACTTCTCTGTTAGTTCTCTTTCAACTCCTCAATCTATTTCCAGTGTGTCTGTTTGAGAAATATACATTTAAGTGTGAGTTTCCTAAAAAAAAAATAGACTTGCGTTTGATTTAAATAACGTTTTTATATGATACCCAGAGAGAGTAGACGGTGAGATAAGGAAGGCTTTCGCGGTGCTAACATTTGTTGTGAAATTTCTTTTGAGGTGATAGACAAGACAACAATTACTTATTGAACTTCTAGTAATTCTTAAAACAATTTTCTTTTTTTAAATTTTTTTTATTTAAAAAAAATTTTTTTTCAACGTTTATTTATTTTGGGGACAGAGAGAGACAGAGCATGAACGGGGGAGGGGCAGAGAGAGACGGAGACACAGAATCTGAAGCAGGCTCCAGGCTCTGAGCCATCAGCCCAGAGCCTGACGCAGGGCTCAAACTCACGGACTGCGAGATCGTGACCTGGCTGAAGTCGGACGCTTAACCGACTGCGCCACCCAGGCGCCCCCTTAAAACAATTTTCTAAGAACAATCAGGAAAATAAGTTCATGGCTAACATGAACAAGATCAAGTTTCTTGTACTTTGTGGAAGCAAATCTGAACCCGTCTCTTCTTCATTCTAGAACTCATAATTCTCACCAGCTAATGTCTGCTAGATAGAGAAATGTTTTTCCAGAGCATATGAAAAGGAGGAATTATCTGGACAATAAACTTTATCTCTGTCTTTCTATAAATACTTCCTAGTGCTAGCATGAGTGATAATCCAAGTTGTTGGTTGTTTTTTTGTTTGTTTTTTGTAATCTGCAGCTCTGTAATTATTATATTTTATAAAAATTTCACTAGCCAGATATGAAAACATGTCTTAAAATTTGGACTAAAGACATGTGATTAAATACGGCCCAAATAAAGTGTTCAGATTGCATTAAGCTTACTATCTTGTACTTTGCCTCATATAAAGTGAAAAGCTCTTACTAAAATAATCTGCATAAAGTCATATTTAGAATACATGCATATTTAGAAAAGAAAGAGCATTATACTGAAATCTTTCAAATTGCATCCTTTGGCATACCAATAAGAGTCACAAATTGAATCATAATATAAGTCATTATTTGCATTATTTTCCCCAAAGAGACGATGGCATTAGAATTGAGTTAAACAATTAACTCGTGCAGATGAGCGTTAAAAGTTATCAGTAGCATCCCAGTGCTTAGAGAGTTACATAAATGCCCCATAACTTAAATTAGTAAGCCATTATTTTACATCACTTATATGCATTTACAGGTTTCTCATTGATTGGTTTATCTATTTATAAACTATGACATTTATTTATAATGATATATAGAATTGTCTATAAAGCTACATGCAGCGTATATGTACATATGTATTTTTATAATGTATAATTATATGTAAAGTATATGTAGTATGTATACAGAGAGATTATTTAGAAGATACCCTTTTGTACTTACACTTGATGCCCAGGAAAACAGAGGTTGTTACTGAGCCCACGCAGAAAATACATGAAATCACCACCAGAAGACACCATGTTCCTGAGCAAGGAATAGGGCCAATGATACCGAGTTAGAGAAAGTAGACGAAAGACATGGGCTAAGAGCAGACCGAGTGAAAGAAAGAATTTGCATTCCTGCTAGAGAATCCCTGAAGCCCTGGGGACTGTGGTAACAGGAAAAAAGCACTCTGAACTTTTGGAAATGCAAGTTAGATTTGGAAAAATGTCAAATCCAATAGGTTAAACAACATACTTCTCTTAACGGTATATGATGCCACAATCTTACTACCTAGTTTTCTAGTTTTCTCTTCCAGCAATCTTTTAGAGCAAACCGGGTAGTAAGCCTTCATTTTTGAAAGCAAACATCCTCATCTCTCTCCAGTGCCACTTGAACAAGATTGGTTCAAAGATATTTCTTTCATTAAAAAAAAATTGGGGCGGAGGGGGGCGCCTGGGTGGCTCAGTCGGTTAAGCGTCTGACTTCGGCTCAGGTCATGATCTCACGGTTTGTGAGTTCGAGCCCCACGTCGGGCTCTGTGCTCACAGCTCGGAGCCTGGAGCCTGTTCAGACTCTGTGCCTCCTTCTCTCTCTCTGCCCCTCCCCCACTTGTGCACGCGCGCGCGCTCTCTCTCTCTCTCTCAAAAATAAATAAATGTAAACAAAATTTTTTTAAATAAAAAATAATTCTTTTTAATGTGTATTTATTTTTGAGAGAGAGAGAGAGAGAAATGGAGCATGAATCGCGAAGGGGCGGAGAGAGAAGGAGACACAGAATCCCAAGCGGACTCCAGGGTCTGAGCCATTAGCACAGACAGAGCCTGGCACGAGGCTCAAACTCATGGGCAGGGAGATCATGACCTGAGCTGAAATGAAGAGTCAGACACTTAACTAAATGAGCCACCCAGGCATCCCTTAATTTTAAAACATAAAATTTTGGCTGAGGGACATTTTTTTTTCCAGGTAATTTTGCATCTATTCAGGAAGGAAAAATGAAGAATGTATGATTTGCTATACACTAGTGTCTTAACACTAGCCAGAAAGAATTAAAAGTTATCTTTGTTTGGATTATGTGGTAGGCTGAATAATGCCACTGCGCCAAATGCCCATGTCCTATTCCCTGGAACCTGTAAATATTACCTTTTGTGGTAAAAGAGACTTTAAATTAAGTGAAGGATCTTGGGATGGGGGCTTTATCCTGTTTAATCTGGGCCTTTATAAGTGGGAGGTCGGGAGTCGGGGTGCTATATGACAATGGAAGCGGAAGGACACTTGAAAACATAATGCTACTGGCTTTGAAAATGGAGGAAAAGGCCATGAGCCAAGAAAAGCAAGAAATGCCGCTCTAGAAACTAGAAGACACAATGAGATGTATTCTCCCCCAGAGCCCCTTAAAGGAACGCACCCTTGCCAACGCCTTGCCCGATGAAACCAATTTTGGACTTCTGACCTTCAGAACTGTAAGATAACAAATTTGTCTTGTATTAAACCCCTTGGTCCCTGTTAATCTATTATCAAAATAATAAGAAGCTAATACAAATTTTAAATAATAATACCAGCACTGATCACTGGAGCAGACAGCTCCAGACTGATAAGATTTTGCCAGGTTTTCAACCCATGTTTTCTCTTTATTTCCTAGTATTAGTCAGGTGATTTTCAGGGTATTTTATGCAGGAACCAAACTAATAAAAAAATATATGATTTCTTTCATGTATCTACCAAATTTGGGAATTCGTTGTCTTTCCAGCAAGAGAGAGGGAAAAGGGTTACTTTTTTGTCATAGGTTACGTATTTGTCATAGCCATTGCTCTTTTCCTTTTGCACCTTTACTTACTCTCCCACATCACTTCATTTTTAACGTTAGCGTATCATGCACATTATCAGATGCATACGTGAGGAATCTCATTAGAAAAATCACCTTGGGCTCATCGTAGGCCAGGAAACAAAATGTAAACTGCAAAGTCTTGGACTAAATAATCAGAACTGGTTACCTGAACATTTGGTGGAAGACAGATGTTTCTGGTAAGGGCTTGGTGTTGGATTATCCCACTGGAGGGAGTTGTATGTCCCTTCTTCCTGCATGTCTGAGATGCTTCGACAGGTAAGGCAGTCTCCAGGAGAAGGCGAGGCCAAATATCTCCTCTTGTGGCAGGAGCAGGCTGGTGAAAGAATTGAAATTGACTACTTCTCACACCGGTGGGAAACTACGTTTGGGTTTAAGGAATAGAATCGATGCATCTTCATCTAGAAAGTAGAAGTTTGTGAAGTTGAAGCCAAAGTAGAACTTGTTAAAGAAGGAAATGAGAAAGAACCTGAACTTGAAAAGGCCGATGGTAGAATAGATTATTGCTCTGGTTTTGAAAGCACAGCAGATGTTGAAGGTGACAGCACTAGGTTATTGTCAAGATGAAAAGAATAGAAGTCCAAACAGCACCCTTATATTTGGTGTAGGAAGCATTTGGATGACCTAGGGAGCAAAGAGCCAGGGTTCGCTCACCTGGGACAAACCAGGATGTAAGGAGCTGTGGATCACTGTGTATCCTTAAAACAAACAAGATAAGGAGGGATTTCATCTCTAAAATCAATTTACCTGCTGTAGTAGTTAGGGTAATGTAGTGACAAGTGAGTTTCAGAAAGCACACTAAAGATTATTTCTTGCTCACATAACAGTTTAGCTTGAGTAACCCTGGTTACTGGGTCAATTTCTTCCAAGGGGGACCCAGGCTCCTTCTATCTCGTGAGACACCGGAGTCCCTTGGAAAGGGAAAGAGAAGATGGCAAATCCACATCTGCTCGAAAAGCCATAACCTACATGTAGCACATCCACATCCACTAATGTAATGCTTGTGTTTGGATCTAAAAGGCTGGGCCCGATAAATGTGATTTTTGCCTGGCCAGGGAAATTTTTATGACAATGTTACTCCAAATGGGAAGCATGAGTTATTTAGTGGATAGGTGGCCATTTCTGTCACATCCTGTGACTATAGCATTGGTATTAAGAAACTTGATACTTTAATCACCATTCACATATTGGCCATTTGTTCTTATGGCCAAAGGTCATGTCTTAGTAATGCATAGTTTGCAAATCTCAACAATCTGCAAAATTGCAATGTTCCCTTTTGTTTCAGTGTCCCCCTGCATCAATCATTGGTCTCTGTAACAGAAGAAAACAAATGGCATATTCAGAGAGTAATCTAAGGGCATTGAATAAGGGCACTGTTGGGGGAAGGATTAATGGACCCAAAAAAGGTGGTGAGATATGCATTGGGATACTGTTAGCACCCCTAGGCCTGAGGAGTTAAGGGGAGGGTGTTTGAACTCTATGACTTGTTTGATAGGGGTCATGGCCTGAGATACCGAACTTACAGCCTTTCCTTTGCCAAACCATGTCATGGTAGGGAAGACCCAGGGACTGAATACCTTGACCACTGTCTCATTTCAACCTTTGATCACTGCTAGGACCTCCCAATAGCTAAATTAACTGGAAGCCAGGGGCAAGTTTCCCCAAATAATGCTGGTTATTTGAGTTCTGCCTCCCAAGACACAGGGTGGGGCCAAGAGGATCTCAAGAGGTAAAGGGAGACTATCCAGCAAATTCTCTGAATACTTCTAATGGTTTTCATGTGACTTGAGATTCTGATCTGAAAAACGATGTCACTTAACTCTGTAGCCTTTTTAATGTAGTGATTTCTATCTTGAAGAGAAGAAGAGGAAGAAGCCATAAGCATACCAAACGTGCATTAAGACTAATGTCAGGAGCACAGGAACAGGAAGTTCAATGAGTTGTCATTAATTTCCAGGTGCGCTCACATTTTATCAGGACTAAATATCAAGCTTAGAAAGATCTAGTTTTCTGTAACACAGTATACGCTCTGATAAATTTCTTTAGGGGAAACATTGGGCTCTCCCAATAAAGAATTAATAGGTTACTTGTATCGCTTTTGATGTTTTTAATCATACCACCTTTTACTGATTATTCATGACTTTCCAAGTAGTGTTTCAAAAGGCTTTTATGTGAATTATTTTGATTCTCAGAACAGCTCTATGAAACAGGCACTGTCATTAGCACAGTGTAACTTCGTTGTAAATTGAAGCGCAGAGAAATCAAACTTTACCAAAGTTCACTTGGGTAGTAAGTGGAAATCAGTATTTGAAATTAGGTGCTCTGATCACAGAGCCTGTGCTATTAAAATCTGTGCTATTCTGATTTCATGTATAAGATTATTTTGATTTGAGGACCAGAAAAAAGAATCTTTGTAGGCACAGTTTGATAGGTTTACATTTTTTAATTGCATTTTTCCAGGACCTAAGATATCATATTATTCTTTGAAATTTACTTGTGCCATAGTGATGTATAAATATATGTGTTTGTTTTTTGTTTGTTTTTTGTTTTTCCATTTGCGGGTGATAAAACACTAAAGTCCAGAGATATGGTTGATTTCTGGATGATTTTCTCAAATATTGGTTCCTATTCCATTTCTCTAAATCAACAAATAAAACAGTAACATAATGATACTCTGCCCCCAAGACCATAATTTTAAGACATTTGAAGTAGAAGCGAAACTTGAGGTATTTGTGTTATTTTTCCTGTCTCTCCAAAATCTGCTTGTTTATCGATAGTCTACGACAAGAAAAAGATCCAAGGGTCTTTGGGTATTAGAGCACGAAGGTATAAAATAATACCTATTTGTTGAGTATTTATTACATGTTTGGTACACTGCTCAATGTTGTATATGTCATATCAGATGATCCTATTACCTGTGAGTAAAGTAATAATATTAAAACCATTTCACACATGAGGAAACTGAGAGTAACTTACCAAAAGCCACACAGGGAGGAAGTTCTAATGTCGTTTTTCTCACAATGTATTAAAACCTACTTGTAGCAGAATCGAGCCGGAGTGCTTCTTAAAAGCACAGGACTCGGCGTCTTCTCAGCCTTCCAACTGAGAACCTTGAGTATTTGTGTTTGCACATCTGCATGGTTTACCAAGCCTCTCAGTTGAGATGTTTGAGAATCCCATTCACAAATTTTATTACCACCAATGTGAGAAGAAAGAGTGGCTTCAAGGAAGCTGTGGGAAAGAAATGCGATGTTTGCCTGTTATCCCGTGAAAGGGTGCCTCCCCACGTATCTATAAATACTTCAGGAGTTATTCGGCAAAAACCAAGCATAGAACTGTCAGGAAGAGATAAAACATTTTTACTTGCCGTTTTGTCTGCTTGCCTACGGGCCTTGTTAAGGAAGCAGTTTCTTATTTTTCAACCCCATCAGCCTTCTTGCCCAGAAACTTTTATTTTCCTTGCACAGAAAATTACAGAGGTTGAGTCTGACCAAAGCAGACTCAGAATCCAAACTGTAATTCTGTGATGTTTTACAGATTGTGGTGCTTTTCACGCGATGACAAGTGACTATTTTTTTTTGCTTCCCGTGAGCCACAAGGAGCCGTGCTTAATGCTGGGCGTATAGGAAAGTCATGGTGTTTGCCTTCATGGAGTTATCGATATAGTTAGTACCCTGACCCCGTTCTTAGGTTGGGCGAGCGTGAGATAATGGGTGCTATTCTATTTGAAGTATGAGAAAATGAACGTTAAAGGGGCCACACTACTATTTGGTCCACGGTTGTACTTTAGTTAAGTCATCATCTACATCGTCCTACGGAGTCCAAGTTCAATTTTCTTTCCACTACCTTATGTTGTCTTTCAAACGTAGATATCTTGCACAGCTTCGGTTGATGAAAGCCTAGCCGTTCTCATTCCAATTTAAAGTGTTTTTTTGTTTGTGTCTGAAGATGCAGTGAATCATACTGCGTTGACATAATTATGAGGAGAAGACAAGAAGTTGGTAGAAAAGATAATGTAAAGATGACTCCAAGGGGGACGAAGGGAAAAAATAAACAATTTTATGTCCAGGAAGTCCTTCATCCAGATCTGTCACTGTACAATCAAGCACCTGTCTGTGACATCCTTCCCATCTCTTTGCATTACAGGAGTGTGTCCACCTTTGTCATGCCTGCCTTCCTCTCACACATTAAGTAATGTTTGTCATTACAGAAGGTGGGGTAAATTTTCCCATTATAAAAATAGGCACAATTCATATTGTCTCCTCCATTTCCAGAAAGCTCAAACCTGTGAATGGAAAAGGGAGAATGAGTTCCCGTGAAAAACGATGTCGACAATCAACGATCAAACCCTGCGTGCAAGTATTTTGTGGCACAAAGGGGAAAAAAAAATGAAAACACACATTCAGATCATTGAGAAATTTTCACTCTGCTCGGGAGTATAAAGTATGCACAGCTGAGGAGCTCCGTAGCGATTTCAAACAGCATCAATTAAGTAGTAAGTGAGCAGTAGGCACCATTAGAGTCCAGAGAAAGAGACAGATATGGATGGGATCTAAAACTATGGAGAAGGCTTTATCTTTTCATCTTTTCATAGAAGAGCATGCTTTAGCTCTGTCTTGAAGGGAGGATAGGATTTAGATAAACAGAGAGGAGTTAGAAGAACCCCGTAGGACAAGTAGCTGCACAAAATGGGAAGGAGCTCAAGGAAAAGTAAGTTGATCAGACATTTTTTTTAAATGAAAATTTGTGTTACAAGCTAGCAGATATAAGGCTAAGCACACTCTACCGTGATTGCCTTACCTTGTCTTTATTCCCTGCCGCACTGCTCGTGACAAGAGAACAAAGAATGTATACATCTAATTGGTTGGCCAAACATCTGTAGGATACCTACCATGTGCCAAAGCTGTTTTATGTGCCGATGATAGAGTCAACAAGGACACAGTCCTTTCTATCAGGGAACTTACATTAAATATAAGAGGATATTGGTAAGAAGCCAACAAATAAAACATTTCAGAGAGTGGTAAGAGTTATGAAGAAATGAAACGATGTGATAACAGACTCGAGTGGATGTGGGGCTAATTTAGTTTCAGTAATTGAAGTTGACCTCATTGAGGAAGTGAGGTTTAAACAGACATGCGAGTCACAAGGGGGAGCCCACCATGGAGTTCCAGAGGTGGAACGTTCCAGAAGAAAACAGTAAATCCAAAAGCCCTGAGACAACAAAACAAGTTGAGCTTGTTGAAAGAACAGAGGGTTCACCCGTTTGCCTAGAGTATTGGGAATGAGGCAGAAAATGACAGGAGCTAAAGCTCAAGACCTATGAAGAAATTTGCTTGTACCTGCAGTATCCTTTGTTCATCCCCATAGTAAACACTTAGGATCTGTTGAATCAATTAATTGCAAATTTTAGTAACGACCAGATTGTACAAGTTTTAGTTATATGGTTTACATTTTAACTGGAAAGACAGAGTTTTGACATACAAAGTGAGCAAAAATCTTGAGGTTGGAAACTGGAAAGCCATATTAACTATTAATGCAATTGGTTCCTTTGCCTGTCTCGTCTGTAGAAGGATGGAGCCTTATGATAGGAACATTGGAACCACCTTGTCAACGATGTGCCTGATTCTTGGAGAACCCGGGCGTGAAAGAGTAGGTAAAATGATGCTGAAAAGTCCCAATGAATCCTCAAAGTAATCACTTCCAACCACAAAACAACAAGAATGATAATTTTGTTCGAAAAATCTGTGAAGAGAATCGGATCACGTTAAATGCATTCACACGCGCACACACACACGTGCAAATATCACAACGGTAAATTCGAGGGTAGAAATGAATGGGGAAAAATATTGGAAGTACAGGTTGGTTGTGACACAGATAGAGAGCAAAGGCATGGGAGAGTAAGGAAGGTAGAACTGTCTTATTACCCGTGGTCACTTATTAGGACTCAGGTGTCAGTGACTCAGCTACTGCTTATGTAGCACACAGAAGGGTACAGAGCCACCTCCCAACTCTCTTTTTTTCATTTTTTTAATGTTTATTTATTTTTGAGAGAGAGAGAGAGAGAGAGAGAGAGAGAGAGCGGGCACAAGTGGGGCAGGGGAAGAGAGAGACGGAGTCATGGAATCCGAAGCAGGCTCCAGGCTCTGAGCTGTCAGCACAGAGCCCGATGCGGGGCTCGAACTCGCAGACCGCGAGATCGTGACCTGAGCCCAAGTCCGACGCTCAAGCGATTGAGCCACCCAGGCACCCCAAGCCACCTCCCAACTTTTAAGTAACTTGCCATCAAGAGAGTAAAGGTTCTCAGGAATAAAATTTGCTAGTTGTATTCCAAAAGTCCAGTGACTTACACATCTTTGGAGGGCACTGAACCATCTTCCCACCTCCAGACCTCATTAGTGTTCTTGCGGGACAGTCCAACCCAACGAATGAATCCAGTCCTAGACTTCATGTATTCCTATTGCAAACACAAATAAATAGAACGGTCAGCACGCTTTCACAGGTCTTGCAATGACGTAAAGACAAAGCTTCTTGATAAGACCCTGAACAACAACAATAAATTAGATTACACGTCAATATGAATATTAATTATATTTGGTGTTTAGAATTGTGCCAAGTTCGCTTGTTCCAGAATGAAAAATTGCTTGTAGAATACAGGGGAAAAAATGTTCACAAAAAGCAGATATTCTAACCTCCTCTGTGTTTATCTTTCACTGACAGAAGACTAGAGTCGATTATTACCACTTCAAATAGAGTACCAAATATGGCTCTTAAATAAGATAATGGCAAACAACTGGAGAAGAAACATAAAAAAGAAATATATTGCTGGCGAAACTATTATTCCCTAGGTTTAACCTCTACTTGGCTTTGGTTTCATCGCTTAGCTTAGTTTTGTAGTAGCCTACAAAATTTACATATGGAAGTATTAATTTGTTTCAGTTGATTGAGTAAAAGGGAGTTATATGAGGTCTTTCTCAAAGGGATTATAAACAGCATCCGCTTTATCTAATTTGCCTTTTTCTTTTTTTTTTTTAATATTTATTTATTTATTTTGAGAGAGCGCACAAGCAGGGGAGGGGCAGAGAGAGGGAGACAGAGAATCTGAAGCAGGCTTCGAGCTGTCAGTGCAGAGCCTAACACGGGGCTCAAACCCATGAATTGAGCCGAAACCAGATGTTTAACCAACTGATCCATCCAGGCGCCCTCTAATTTACCTTTCTCTGCCTAGGAATGAACACTACCCACTATACATTATGGGTCATTGCCTATTGCCCCAATTAGAATATAAGCTCCCCAAGGTTAGGACTTCTGGAAGTTTTGTTAACTGCGTAGGTTCAGATTCTGGACTAGTTTCAGTGCATATTTGTGGAATTGATGGATCAATCAATCAATCAATCAATCTATGGGTAACAAAATTAAAAGGAGTCAAATGTTCGTATACGCTCATACCTCTCAGAAAAAACAGGTGAGAATGCATTCTTGACAAATAAAAAGTGACTTGAGCTTCTTGACAGATGTGAGATACAGACTGGCATTCCATAAGAGACAGTGTCTGAAAGTCACCTTTAACCGCTTGTATTTTAAAGCTTCAGCCATAACTCACCTTTCTGTTAACCCCCTGTTCTTTTCGTTAAAATACACCCACATTGTATACTTCACTGTACAAAGTATAGTCCACCTGCCGTTCAACTATTCTTTGTTTCTCAAAAATGACGTTGCTTCCTCTTTCATTCGTAAGTCTCCAATCTGGCATCAGCTTAGGGTAGCAAGATTCAAGACATGTTTCCATGTCTCCCATTAATCTCTGGCTGTTGAAGTCGAGGTTTTCAGGCGCTCTCTTCTTTTGCCAGATTGGAAAGAAAATTAACGTATTTATCCGAATGCCGTCTCTGAGTTTCAGTCCACAACACGAGTTAGTAGATGAAGCAGCACACACAAAGGAGCATGCGTGTCAGTGGAATGTTCTCCTCATGTCTGGTCCACTTCTGTGGACTCCAGCTCAGGAAAGGAGAAGTCAGTTTTACTGATCAACTATGGCAGTTTTGTAGACTATGACTGGCTTGAGCATTTGCATTTGGTTTGATCTCTGCACACAACCCAAATCCTGATCTTGTATTCGAACTTATACTTGCGTTCATGTTTAATATACAGAATATGATACTTACCATAATAGAAGGTGTAGGATGAATACCATAAATACTTTATGCCTTTAAAAAAACGTTTCAGGGGCGCCTGGGTGACTCAGCCAGTGAAGCGCCTGACTCTTGGTTTTAACTCACATCATGATCATGTGTTCGAGCCCCGCATCAGAGTGGAGCCTGGTGGTGACGCTCTCTCTCCCTCTCTCACTGCCCCTCCCCTGCTAGCTCTCTCTCTTTTAATCTCTCTCTCTCTCTCAAAATATTTTTTAAAAATTAAAAAATGTTTTAATAAACGTATTACTGAAAAAAATTAAAAAAATTAACCTATTATTTGGTGGAAGGGAGACTCTAAGGCGTGGTTTCTGGTTTGCTTCCAGGATTCACGAAGAAGAGAAAAGCTATACTAAAGAATAAAGAGAGAGTGCATGAGTGGATGTGAACATAGTTCGCTTGAAAATAGAGCCTTTGGGGCGCCTGGGTGGCTCAGTCGCTTGAGCCTCCGACTTTGGCTCAGGTCATGATATCGCGGTCTGTGAGTTCGAGCCCCGCCTCGGGCTCTGTGCTGACAGCTCAGAGCCTGGAGCCTGCTTCGGATTCTGTGTCTCCCTCTCTCTGCCCCTCCCCCACTTATGCTCTGTCTCTCTCTGTCAAAAATAAATAAACATTAAAAAAAAAAAAAAAGAAAATAGAGCCTTTGTTAGAAGCTGTCAAAGAGGAAAATGTGGAAGAGGCAAGGCGTTTTACAGAAAAATTTCAACTGAAATCCTGTGTGTTTCGCAAATGAGATTGTTCCCACCCTACCGAAGAGCCTGTGGAAAGGTAGAGTTTGTATCATAGTTTGTTCAAGTTCAACTGTTCAACAACTTAGCAGGACCCGGGGAGCCATGTAGTACTGAGAGGACATTGTTATTTATATTTTACAGTGATTTGAGCTGCTGAGTTTCTTTATACTTTCAGATTCTTTTGTGAGTTAGTAAATGGAGTTAAGAAAGCTGAGAAAGCTTAAATGACTTGTCACAGGAGTAAGACCAGAATTCGAAGTCTCATTAGTTCATTTTCACACTTTTTACTCTCAGCTGTGGTCATTTCTACTGGGCTTGATAAGGTTCAGATTAGTACAAACTGTAAGACTCGAGAAACGTGTGTGTGTGGGCGCGCGCGTGTGTCTGTATGCGCGCGCGTTGTGTGCATAAAATCAAATGCTTCACTTACAATTTTGCTCCGCATGACTCCAAATTATTTGACAGAAGAATCTCCTTACCAGAACTTTCTGGCTGGTGATCTTCAGCAAAGTGGCATTCACGTTAACACAGTACTGCTTACTCTCTTCCCACGTCAAGTTGTGCCTGAAAAATCCATAGCAACTATCGCCGTAGTATCTCCAGTTTCGGTCACATGGGCTGCATTTATGGCCTTAAGGAGAAACCCAGCATAGGAATCTTTACTTTCTACTTTTCCTTTTTCCCTATATTCAATGTTGCTTGCAGATCTCCAGATTCCCTACGGATAACATCACAGAAATACTCCGGGGCGGGGGGGGGGGGGGGGGGGGAGGAAGAGGTTACAAAACCATACTTACTGGCGCCGCTCTTTTGTTCGGATTGTTTTATTAAATACTGGCAGAACTGCTGTGCCAACCGGTGCAGAGTGCCTGAGAAATTTTTGTTCTCCGTTTGTAGGTAGTTTCGCTCTGTGGCAGCTGGAGGTAAACATTGGGTAATAATTTGTCATCAGGATAATAACGGTGATGCAGAGACCTTTCAATGAACTCTACTTTCAGTAGAATTGTCAAACTGAGTGGTTACCGGATACACATGAATAGGCGAGGACTGCAAAGGGTCTGGGGAAAAGGGGGGAAGGGGACCCAGAACAAATTAAGAACTGTGCAAAACTGACACCTGGTGGTCATCCAAAAGAAGTTGAGTTATATGAAGGAGACCATCGCAAAGTAAGAAAATGCCCTGATCAAATGAGGTGCAGGTTTTGAGATTTCCTTGAATGCAGGTTGCTAAGCAGATTTCAAAGGTGGATGGCACGTTACTTTGTTTTTCACGTCATACCAAAATCTCTTTTGATTTAAAAAATACATTATTGATTTCTGGTTGTGCTCAAAATATTGTGATATTTGGGTGAATAAAAGATGGCACAGGAGGGGCGCCTGAGGGGCTCCATCGGTTGAGCTTCAGGCTTTGGCTCCGGTCATGATCTCATGGTCTGTGAGTTCGAGCCCCTTGCGTGGGACTCTGCTGTCAGTAGAGAGCCTGCTTCAGATCCTCTGTCCCCCTCTCTCTCTGCTCCTCCCCCACGCATTGTCTCTCTTTCTCAAAAATAAATAAAACATTTCAAAATATTTTTAACACTACTACTCACATTTTCCAAAAAAAAAAAAAAGATGACAAATGAAAGATTCTACAATATCTTGTGAAAAGTAAACAGGTACACAAACCAGCAACAGCTACATCATGGGCTTTTAGATTTGTAAAAAGAAGGGCTTTTAGACTTATAAAAAGAAAAAAGTGATCATTTTTTGTGTGTAGGACACAAATTGTTTCTGACTGAAAATAAACACATTCATTAAACACAATGGGAAGGAGGGCTTTTAGGAAGAGGGACTAGAGAGAGCAAACTCTCAGGCAGGGAAACCGAGAAAGCCCCATGTTGGTCGGGGCGTGGGATATGCGAGACAGGGAGAAAAAAAACTTGAAAAGATCGTGGGGATCTAAACCGAGCGGGATCTCCAAGACCAGTTTAAAATTCTTGAAAGGGATTGTAATTAATAAATCAGCAAAGTGATAGTAAACAGAAGGAAAAAGTCGGAAGTCGAAATTGAGAATTTCTTGGCAGCCATGTAGAAGATGACTGAAATAGTAACAAGTAGACCCACAGTGACAATTTGGTTCAGGGGCATCCACCCGGACCCTCAGGTGTTGCTTTCGCCAGGTCAACTCTTTCCCAATGAGTCAATACTTACACATCATCCACAAAGCCACCAGCCCAATAACTAACCCCACGCACAAGGTCAGCAGAATCAAAGCCATCACACGCCACAAAGGTGAGGAAGCAGAGTCAACTGTGGGCACACAATAAAGATGTTAGGGGGCGGGCTATGTGGCAGTGTCACCTCTGCCCTTGCTCTCTCAAGGTTATCTGAGTGATATAAATAGATTCATTGCCAAATCTTGCTAGTGTTCTTTTGGTGATCATCAATAGCGAGCATAACCCATTCCCCATGCCACGCACCCATCTTTTTCCAATGGATTTCGACTCTGAGTCAAAAACGACGATTAAGAGCTTTGTTTCTTGGTCTTCGTTGTGTTTTGTACCCACCCCCCTAAATGATGGCTTTTATAAGCCACAGCTGGAGAATCATACCCATTGGCTGACATCTTCAAAAATGAAGGTTAGAAAACATTCTTTCCCCTTATCCGCTTGATTTTGATTCCTCCCAGCAAGAAACTGTGTAAACCTTAGGGTAACGTTCCCTGCTTTTATCTTCTATCGCTGATATTCTAAATAAGTCTGTCTGAGCCTATGTAGGTATTAGTCAAATTCTGAAGAGAAGGAAGGTCATCAGGAAAATGAAACTACACGTGCTACCCCTAGCAGAGAAGGGAAACTCTGACTGACCGATTTCAACAATTAATTTCCAAGTTGCTGGCTCCGGGCACTCTTACCTGAGGTGAGAGCCGGTTTTCGACCTTTAATATTTAAAGTGACATATCCGTCTTCATCCTGCATGGCTTCCCTTGGACTATGAGTGAGCTTAGGGTCCAATGACTTTGCAAACTTGTAATGTCCACTCTTAACGATTTCAGTGTTGGCGAGTCGATGATCCTCCTCTCTCTGGTAAGGAGGAGCCATAGGCGTTGGGGGACATGGTTGTTTTGTTTTGGTTGGGTTTGGGTTTGGGGTTTTTTTTTTTTTTTTTGGATATTTTTTCTTCCAGGAAGCCCTTTCCTAGCTGTTCAGAGATACAAGGACCTTGAACGTAAAAACATACAAATAATAACTTGCCGTGAAGGAGGAGATATGGCATTTGCTTCCTGTTTTCTTTATCTTCAGCCCTGAATGAAGGAACATCTCCTTACGTGTATCCTTTCAAAGAACAAAAGTTCATGCCTCATCTTCGCCTTAGTGGAGTCTAAATCGTGTTGTTGAAATGAACCGTTTTGTGATGAAAATTTCCTGGGCAAAACACGAGCAGATACATAGCCTCTTCCACGGTGAGGAGAAAGTCTAACATAATTTGATCTAATATGAGCTCAATGAGACGTTTCAGGGTCTTGTGTTAGCGGGCAGCATTTCTGACTATAGCCTACACTTCATCCAAATGCGTGCATCTTCCGCAAATTATATTTTTCAAAACTTTGAGGACTCTGCAGGAAGCAGGCTTCATACTGCTTGGGTTTAGGCATCAGAGAAAACCCACCAAATAATGTGAAATAAAGCCGAGTCGGGGATGTAGGCACTGTCTTTCAAAGGTTTTCACTTTAAAATGAATTTCCAGCAAGGGGCAAATCATCATGAAGCGAAATTGTGTAATTACAGGTATGGTGGTGCTTCGATGAAGAGCTGTTTGTGGAAGGGACAGGTTCCTAGTGCCCTGCACATCGGAGTGTGATATGTGTTTCCACGCATCTAACTGTATAAAATGGGTTTTCAGGTTGTTATTGTGGCTCACACTGAAAGGAGTTGAAGGAACAGCCAGAGAGAGCTAGTTGCTGTGCTAATGTAAGAATATTAGTGAGGACGCTATTTTGTCATTAGGGTAGCTTTTATATAGTTTTATAGCAGACATATATAAGTATATATATAAATAATAATAATATAAATATACTATACAAACATACATATAATATAAATAATACTTATATATAAATATAATATAAATAATACTTATATCTAAATATAATATAAATAATTATATAAAATACAATATAAATAATAATTATTTATATATATAATAATAATATATGTACAGTTAAAACTTCATGGCCAGAAAAGCTTCCCTTCTTCTAAGTAACTTCTAGGCATTAATCTTATAAATAATCTTATTTTTATTTTTTCTCTAGTTAGCTGAGTGTCAGACTTTACTTTTCAATACAGTAATTACATAAGATCTCATGGCAGGTATTTTGTTTACTAATTTTCCTTTGGGGACATCTTGTACCTATTTCTTTTTCCCTTTCTGTTATCTCCTTCCCTCCGAATTCTTTGTCAAATTCACTTAAAATAATCTTTCATTTTGGGGCACCTGGGTGGCTCAGTCGGTTGAGCGTCCGACCAGCTCAGGTCACGATCTCATGGCTCGTGAGTTCGAGCCCCGCATCGGGCTCTGGGCTGAGGGCTCAGAGCCTGGAGCCTGCTTCCGATTCTGTGTCTCCCTCTCTCTCTGCCCCTCCCCCATTCATGCTCTGTCTCTCTCTGTCTCAAAAATAAATAAACATTAAAAAAATTACAAAAAAATAATCTTTCATTTTAAAATTTCTTTCCTTACACACCTCACCTAATTTTAAAAGTGAGGTAAAGAATAACGAAAACAACATGGGAGGCATTGCCCAGTAATTACTCAGACCCTCCTTCTCTTCTTTGGCTGCCTTTATTCACACACCATTCCTGAGGCTTTCCCTCCACCTTCACTCCTCTGTTCTGTGTTCTTTCTGTCACTGCCTTACATCAGCTTTCTCCCTCCCCCCAAAATATACAGAGACACTGAAAAATAATTGTGACATAGTGACAGAGAGAAAAGAACAGAGAGTGAGTTCAAATGACACTTTTTTTGCAAATCTTTGCTCTGCTCTTAGGAGCCCAATAAGTGACTTCTGAAAATTTACAGTTAAATGAAATCAAATATGTAAATGTAAGGTTCGTAGGCATTCAAAAGCCTTTGTAATTATTGTAAACGTTTTCTTGTTCAATTAGCAGAAATTTTCAGGAAGTATGAAACATTACAATCAGCTTGTTTTTTTGTGGTTTCTACATTCTCTAGGTCTTGGGTAATTGGTTGAGATATAAAAATATCGCGTTTATTCTTCTTGGAAATTGCCAAGAATATGTTGGGCTTACTTCCTGATTCACGAATGCTTAAAACTGTACATTTAACACCAGAAATAGGAAAGCTGAAATGTAAGCCTCAGGTGACATTCCTTTCCTATAGCTCAGCCTCTGGACTTTCTTTGGTTTTTGTTTTCCTTTTAATGATTGTAATACAACTTTTTTTCTTTTCTTTTCTTTTCTTTTCTTTTCTTTTCTTTTCTTTTCTTTTCTTTTCTTTCTTTTCTTTTCTTTTCTTTTTTTTTTTTTTTATCATTGATAACACTAGCCAAAAGCTGAGGGTCTTAGGTCCAGATCTATGTTGCATAAAAATATATTTGCCTTTATTTGTATTACCCCAACGTGGCTTGGAGGGTGTAAACATGCTGCGTAAGTACAGAGTTTCTCAGGGTCAAAGGAGCCCTTGATAACATTAGTCTTAATTCTATTTTCTTCCTCTACATAGCCTATAAATACAAGCTGAGTTACTCAGCAAATTAAACAGAGAACTGCAGGAAAAAGAGATAGAGATAACACACTTTTCTTTTTCCTTTTCCAAAATCCAAAGACTTTGCAAGATCGCGCGTGCGCGCTCTCATTTTTGAGTAAACTTTATCCCCAACGTGAGGCTCAAACTCAGGACCCTGAGATTAAAAGTTGCATGCTCTACCCACTGATGCAGCCAGGTGCCTCTTTGCTCATCACCCTACAGGACTTGTCATTGGCACGTTATTTCTGTTTTTATATTTTATTGTCCCTCTTTTCTTGTCTTAGTAGAGTAAAACTAAAAAAGTCCTCTACTGCGAATGTTGGGATAAGTTTGAATTACGAATAAATTTTTTTTATTTGTTTACTATTGTGGAGATTAAGAGGCACTTTTCCATAGGTTACCTTTTTTGATTTTAAAGCAAATTTCTAAACTGTCTTGGACACTGAAATTGGCAGTGAATATCCACGGGGAAAGTCATTGTCCTAGTCTTTGTGGAGCAGTCTTAGGTTTTAGCTATCTAACCTTTGTTCATTAGTATGTAGAACAACTTTCCTAACTCCAATATACACCAGCCCACATTCCTTGTTTCACTTTTTTTCCATTACACTTATCATTCTCTGACCACCCCCCACCCCCCCCCCAACACACTCACACTCACACACACAGGGAGGCATTTTTGTCATGTACCCCCAAAGAATGTATTCTTTAGCTCTAAAATAGTGACTGACATAGAGTTACCATCCAATAGATATTTGGTAAGTGAATGAAAGGGTATTTTCATCCTGATGTTGCACGTGTAGAAAGAGAAAGTTAAGGAACGTGGGGACTTTTCTATGTTCACACTTCTTGTAAAAAGCAGTATCATTTCCTGGTTCCCAAGTTCTTTCCCAAGTTATAAAGTCTTCCACACTTAAGTATTGTCCAGACTCCATTTCAGTTTATAGCTGAAGAATGAGTAAAAGACACTAGAATCACAATGACAAGGTATAGATTCGATAGGAAATCAGTTGAATTCATCACATTGTGGATAAAATTGTTTAATATATAATGAGGGCTAGTGGATATGTATGAGAGGAAGACCAAAGGAAAATCACGTTGACTATTATGAATGCAATAATGATGTCTTTAAACTGAAAACAAATAAAGGAAGGGAAAATTTTGCAGCTGGTGTTATCTTTTTTACAGACTTCTTAAGGCCCGTCACGTTTTCACTAATCCCCAGTACATTTATTGGTGATATCCTGTTCCCTTTAAGTCTTCCGCATTAAGATTGTTGGTTCACCTCTGACTTACTAGCTTTCTACAAATACACCAAATACTGTTTATCTTTGGAAAAGCCTAGGATTTCCTGTCATGAAAAAAAAAACATTATTAGTATTTTCTTTAGTTTTCAGCAAGCTTAAATATGTGGACTGAAAAGTGCAGTGCTTTATTAAAAATTAATGAACTACACAATGCATAGCTATCAGACAACAGCCGTGGCAAAGCCTTTTGTTAGACGGTAGAGAAAATAAAGGGAAACGTGTCAAATATCAACCGTCACACTGAGAAGTTTATCACGCACATGCCCACAAAGTATCTGTAAAGGTAAATAAGAATCAAATGGAATCCGTAAGCCTTGAGTTAAGATTTGAAGCAAAAGCAAAGAGAAAGGAAAGGAATACTTTTGTCGGGCAGGGCAAACATCTAAAAGCTATGGAAGTATGAGTGAGTATGGCGTGATCCAAGAAAGCAAAGTGATCAAGCATATTCGAACTGAGGGTTCGTGTCACAATATATTGGGATATAAGGTATCCTATTAAAATCACTACTAAACGTATCTTGCAGGGTAACTAATCAATTATTTAAATATATATTTATTGATCTCTGTATGTGTATAGTATTCTATTTTCCGGGATAACGTGGTGAGCAAAACATACAACAGTCGTGCTCTTATGGATCTTATAATCTAGTGGAGGGCGATGAACACAAATAGCAAAGAGGCAAAAAAAAAGAAAAAAGCAAGATAATTTCAGATCGTGTGTGCAATGTAAAAAATAGTGTAATAGATCTTTAGGGGCGGAGCTTGGGACAGGCCCTTGTGTTCATTTCACTGGACAAGTAAATGTTGCTCTGAGAGTTAAGGCAATCAATCTGTCAGCATAGCCCTTTATTGGAATCAGGATATTTGATTATCCGGATTGGTTGAATATACATTTCAAAATAAATTCTATCATGTATTTATCCTCCAGCTCCTCCTTGTGGCCATTTTTTTTTTTCTCTCTGCTTTTATCTTTAGGTCTCTGATGCCTGCGGATTTAATCTTGACTTTTCTCCTTCCCTTTTTGTAAATAGTGTTGAATGAATTTCCATTTTGCCCACTCGCTAAATACTGTCCAATTAAGACCCCTCTTTAAAAGTGTTCTCTGAAATGGGCACATAATATGTGGGAATGGAATGATCGTTGAAGGGTGGAGTTAGAGTATCTGATTGTGTAAACTCTATTTCTTTTAATGTATCCCAAATCAACAATACTTCCATATTTAATACGTGCCTCCCCTTATTTCCCACAATGAACAGTATAGTCTGGGAGATTTAATTCATGTGACAGCAACACAAGAAGTCAGAGTTGATTCTGAGTTTTGGGCTAAGTGAAGTTTTCATTTACTGAAATGGAGAAGCATACAGTGACACAGCTGGGAAAGCGCTGTTTATATTTTTGAGGTGTTAAGTTTGAAACTCCTATAGCATATCTAAATAAATATTCCAAGTCGTCAGTCATATGTACGGACCTGGTGATCAAACCCTGGCCTGAAGACATAGGTTTGGAGATCACCTATGTATGGCTGTCAGTATCCCTGGATGAGCACAAACAGGAGAGAGGGCCAGGAACTGAACTTTGGGCCACAGCAGTATTGTGAAGTCAGATAAGGAGGAACCAGCAAATCAGAGGGAGTATTAGGTAGTGAAGTAGAAAGAAAAACAAGATAATGGTGTCCTGTAGAACAGAGTATTTTGAATTTTTTTTTAACGTTTATTTATTTTTGAGACAGAGAGAGACAGAGCATGAACGGGGGAGGGGCAGAGAGAGAGGGAGACACAGAATCGGAAGTAGGCTCCAGGCTCTGAGCCATCAGCCCAGAGCCCAACGCGGGGCTCGAACTCACGGACCGCGAGATGGTGACCTGAGTTGAAGTTGGACGCTTCACCTACTGAGCCACCCAGGCGCCCCTAGAACAGAGTATTTTGGAGAAGAATTTTAAGTTGAAGGGAACAACCAATTATATCAAACACTGCTGACAGGCCGAGTTAAATGAAACTAGGGAAAGAGTCACTAGATGGGTTAATGTGGAGGTTGATGGTGATTTAGGAATGCTTTTGCAGATAAAGTGAGGGGAAAAGCCTGATTAAAAGCCTGAACTCCTTTGTTGTTAAATGAATTCGAGAAAGGGGGTAATTGTGTGTATATTTGTGTGTGGAAGGGTGAATGAAACCTTTTTTGCTTATTTTTAAAATGGGGAATAGTATACCCTACGTGTAAATTAAGGTGAGTGAACCAGTAGAGATGAAACAAGTTAAAAATCATTGAATACTAAGATGGAATGGATTCAAGTATGTATAGATGGAGATTGACCATGGATGAGAGTTTGTACAATTTGTACAAATGGTTGTACAAATGGATAGTGGTTGAAAATGACATTGTTTGACATACAGATACGACTTTCTTTCCTTCCTTCTTTCCTTCCTTCCTTCCTTCCTTCCTTCCTTCCTTCCTTCCTTTCTCTCTCTTTCTCTTTCTTCTGTGTTTCTTCTTTCTTTCAAGTATGATCACAGTGGGGGGATGCCAGGTGGTGTAGTCGATTACCGAGGTTATTCCAGGAACTGAGAGTCCAGTATATTGGAATTATCATCTACATAGATATTGGAATCAGTGCTAATCATGACAAGAGTCGAGATTTAAGAGATTCAAGACTATTGAAAAAATGGTAAGGAAATGAGGAGAAATTTGGCGTATGACTATAGTAAGGTGTGGTATATAATAGCGTAATCTGTCAAAATGAGCTAGAGAGATGCTGGAAGTTTTGAGGGAGATAAGTATAAACAGTGGCTTCTAAACTAATACAATTATAAAGTAATAATAGATAATAAAGCCTTTTAGCATCATAATAGCAGAAAATGTGTAAGACGTGTAACCAATCCTTTTTCTTTTTTTTTTTTAAGTTTATTTATTTGTTTTGAGAAAGAGAGAGAGAATGGAGGCAGGGGGAGGGGGAGGCGCAGAGAGAGAGAGAGGGAAAGAGAGAATCCCAAGCAGGGTTCATGCTGTCACCAGGGAGCCTGACAGGGGGCTGGATCTCAAGAATGTGAGATCATGACAGAGCCAAAACCGAATCAGATGCTTAACCAACGGAGCCACCCAGGCACACGGATCATTTTTCTTATAGAAATTATTAGCCACCAAGTGGGATTCCGCATCACGGTTTTAAAACCCAAGTATAATTTCATATAATACTGTAAAGAGGTTAAATGCTTTCTTAGGGAACTTGAGGGTATGAAAGAATCAGGGCAATGAAAATGAATACTCAGCCTTTGCAGAATGTGGTGAAAGACAAAGACCATAGGAGAGAGAGAAAAACATCCTGAGTTTTCGTTTTTGTAATCACCTGTTTAATTTAACTTTTCTTCGTATCGATGGCCTCTGCCTTTGCCTGTTACATAGAATAGTAAACAGAAATGTAAATTTGTTATTTACTTCCACATTTTTGACAGGGGAGTTTAACTGATTATGACTCAGAACCTTGAGATAATTATTTTTTTGATTGAGCATTGCATCATTTTGAAAAAACAACAACAAACCAAAGAACAGGAACAAGAAATACATGTGCATTCGTGCGTTTAGAGATCAGGCATAAAAGTTTTTGAAGAATCATTAGCTTCACATTGTCTTTCTGCAACCTATCGGATATTCATTCACACCCATGAAATACGGGCAGTTTATTCTGGAGAACTTTGACGAAGATGATCTTCACACAGAGGTGGACCTTGAAGGTTCTGGATCAAGTCCTTCAGCCGTTTGAAAACAAAAACCTACACCAAAACACCCCCCACCAGTACTGTTATGTAATCTTTTCCTTCTTACCCCAAAGGAAACTTTAGAAAAAAGATTTCTTAGTTCCCTTGCTCATATATAGACCCCCCCCCAAAAATGGCTGTCAGCGGGGCTGTGTTCCTTTCTCAGTGCTCTGTGGGAGCACCCGTTTCCTTTCCTTTGCCTCTTCCTTGGTTGCTGGCCCTCCTCCTCCACCTTCAGCCAGCAATGTTGTCTCTCTCTGCCCGAATCTAGGAAAGGTTCTCCACTTTGAAGGGCTCGTGAGCTTAAATTGGGTCCGGCAGATAACGCAGGATAACTTCCTCATCTCAAACTCTGTCACCTTGGTCACATCTGCGATCCCTGTTGCCATGCAAACTACTCTATTCAGAGGTTCTGGGGAGGGGAAGGTGCATATCTTTGGGGGAGGGCTGTTATTCTGCTTTCCACAGGTTGTCCACAACAATTATTTTTTCAAATATAAATTAGTGAATTTTTATAAGAAGCGATGATGGGATTAGAAGTAAATGCCGTGCCTGGAGTCTGATGCCGATGAACTAAATGACCAACCGTAGGTGAGAAGTGCTGTTTTTTTTCTCATGTTCTTCCAGATAATAGCCAGAGCACTTGCTATATCAATTGTCTGCTTTGGGGCCCCTGGGTGGCTCGGTTGGTTAAGCGTCTGATTCTTGACTTCGGCTCAGGTCATGATCTCACAGTTGGTGAGATGGAACCCCATGTTGGTCTCTGGGCTGACAGCACGGAGTCTGCTTGGGATTCTCTCTCTCTCTGCCCCTCCCCCACTCTCAATCTCAAAATAAATAAATAAATTTAAAAAAATCATCCACTTTCTTGCTCATAGGATGTTGTTGAAACAAAGTATCACAGTGAAATCTTTGTGCAGTGGGTTTACTTCAGTTTCACTGGAAACACCTTTTCAGGGCATTTTGAGTCCTAAGAAAGAGAACATAGAGCTTGGTTATTTTATCAAGTTATTTTTAAGATGAGATGTATATAACTTGTAGCTCAAAGAGGCTTCAAGGCATAAAGATTCTCTAGAGATTCCCCATTTGCAGTGGTCCCCGTGACAACCCAGCACTGTTTGTTCTTCCGGTTGCCCCAAACTCCAGTCTTCGAAATTTTCAGACCTGAAAGATGGCGTCTATTCTCTAGGAGTTTTAGCTGCCCCACAACAACGACTGTTGGCTGCCCGCAGGTTAAAAACCAACTGAATAAACAAATTAAAAACAAAACCAAAAGCACCACACCATGAGCCAGCCCTTTTGTCCCCAGAATCTGCCTGCTTTCTTTCACTATCCCGGAACTTCTGGTAGTTGCTTTTTAAATCTTGTCCTGAGTATTAGTTGTTATCTCCAGAGGGATTATTCTGTTTGGAATTTAGCCATGCCAGAGGGACCTGCCATGGGTACGCAGTTTTAACAGCTATCAATTTCTTCTTTATGTTCCATTGCTAGTACTGCCACTCTCCCCTCTCCACAATCTGTCTTTCTCTGTCACACACACACACACACACACACACACACACGTATTTCTTAAAACAGCAGCTAAATGTGGTTGGTCTTTACCTACACGGCTTTTTCTGTCTTGCACGGGTCTATCTGATATGAGTGAGTATAAACGAGATCCGATGTCTTCATACAGGCTTAGCTGGTCTTTGACACATGTAAACACGACAGTCGGACCCTTTACTGAAACATTCAGATCCTCTACCTGAGGATCATGGGAATTCCCCCAGGAAACCGCCATCCGGGCTCTGCTTCCAAGTACCCCTATTGCTTCACAAGAAGCAGTGCAGAAAGAACAGACAGATTGAGATCTTTTTTATTCTGGTTTCTAAAGAGAAAGGTACTTGACTTCTCTTTCTACACACACACACACACACACACACACACACACCAAACAAAAACGAAAACAAAAAACAAAAAACTGATTGTCATTCTGTCCTTACCGAGGGGCGGTGGGGTGTGTCTTGGGTCAGTAGAGTGTGTTTATAAAAGCTCCCAGCCTTGAGAAGAACACCCTGTTCCTGAGCCTGAAGACATTGCAACATTAATTAATTTACAGTAGCGCTTTCTTCTACAATGTCTGAAGAAGTGACTTACGCGACACTCACATTTCAGGATTCTGTTGGAGCAAGAAATAACCGGGATAGAAATAACCTAAGGAAAAGAGGTAGGAGTTCAGAGACAGCAAGATGTTGACCTTGGGGGATGCACAGGTGTTAAATGCTTTGAGGTCGATGCTAAGGAGAGGTGTCCTGCAGAATCTCCAAAACGGAGACAAAGTTGTGGGATGCGTTAAGTGGAATGGATGTTCCCAATTTGGGGGAGAAGACATGTACCTTCCAAGATCTCTTTAAACGTGTGGTATCACTATGTTTCTTGAGGTTCTGTGCCATAGTGAAACATATTGGATACGAGAGAAATCGAATCTGGGGATTAATGGATTTCTTTTTAAAAGTGAAGTTGTGATATTGATACCTTGTGAGAGATGCCAGGCAAATATTCTTTTAGAAGTCAGATGGGAGGCTTCTAAAATAGAGAAAGTGGAGGAAATTTCTCTTTTCAAAGGTACAAATAACTGAAGAGAGGAATGGGAAGATGAGTGAGTCAGAAATAGACAGGAGATCATTTCTGTTTTAGAAGTTTAAAAAAACTGTCTTTAGAAGGTGGAAATTCCCAGTATAATTCATACAGTTGAATCAATAATAACAGTATCTGTATAGTATTTTATATGCATTATGTCATATTTTTCTCAAAATATAATTGTGAAGTAAATGGAATGATATTAGCAAAGCTGAGGCTGAAAAAAACTAAATGGTTTAGCCAAGTTCCTACAACTAGTATGTGGAGTCCAAACTCAGTTCTAGTCTTCAGCTCATTCCCTTATCCCTTGTTGGAAGAAATATAAATCTCTGTGGTCAGGAATCCAGGTTAGTATATCAGACTATATTCTTAATTTTCAATAATCTGTTGACAGTTCAGGTTGTTGCCCAAATCATCTGATATATAGGAACTACTTTCTCCTCTTTGGATTTGTTTTTAAGTGTGTGTGTGAGTGTGTGTGTGTGTGTGTGTGTGTGTGTGTGCGCGCGCACGTGCCTGTGCATGGTATTAGGGCGATATGCAAAGAGGACGGGAATAGGTTTGTCATGGGGTCTAATAAACCTGGTTAAACATTTTCGTTTATTTGTTTGTTTAAGTTATAGCTGTAATCCTTGAGATAAAAGGAATTGTGGTTGTGCTGTATGTGACAGTGCACCTGGAAATCTGCATTAATCTGTCTGAAAATGTTGGGCTAGATGCCATTAGATTCTGAATAAAGAAATATCATAGGTTAGACTACATGTTAATTTTGCCTTTCATTCAGTATTCATTCATTACCTACCAGATGCTAAATAGAATGTAATTGATAAAAGTAAAATCCATAATAATCCTAGCCTTGTGGAGGTTTTGTGACCTCAAAAACTTGAAGTCTCCCCTATTGTCCAGATCATCCAGAGAAGCATTTTTCACCACATCTCATACATGCATTTGGTAACCTTTTTTTTTTTAATGTTTATTTATTTTTGAGACAGAGAGAGACAGAGCATGAACAGGGAGGGTCAGAGAGAGAGGGAGACACAGAATCTGAAGCAGGCTCCAGGCTCTAAGCTGTCAGCACAGAGCACTACGCGGGGCTCGAACTCACGGACCGTGAGATCATGACCTCAGCCGAAGTCAGACGCTTAACCGACTGAGCCACCCAGGCACCCCTGCATTTGGTAATCTTAAAGAAGGGTGTTCAATGATATAAAACACAAGCCTAAAAATTAGGAGACACTCTTAAAGGGAAAGAGAATGGTGGGAAGAGAAGTGGGGGAGCACTGATGGTAGAGATCTTACCGCACATCATTTTAGGTATTTTTGAGAAAGTAAAGAGAGAAAGAAAAGGGAGATTTTAGGAAGCTGGGGAAGCTTCCTAAGTGGGAGAAATAAAAACTCATGTGCAACTACAATTTCTCTGTTGGCTTTCTTCAGGGTGTCCAGCTCCTTCCCCCATCTGGCGCCAGGCTGCCCTGAGTCTGTTAACTCTTTGTCTGATGCTGCTGATTGGGCTGGTGACCTTGGGGATTATGCGTAAGTATATTTTCATCGAACCCAAGAAAGGTGATTAGGAAACACATTTGTAAACTATGCAGACTCAGGTTTGACAGTATTATATGATCACATCTCTTTCATTCTTCCAAGTCTCTAAGCTCAACAACCAAGGGACAGACTTTATGACTATGAGGATTTTGGAAATGGATTTTATCCATTTCCTCTTAATAAACTAGACTGGATTATGAACACGGCTTTTGTTTTTCTCTTTATTCATTGGAATGGGGAGCTTCTTTTCTGCATAGATGCACATCCACCTATTATCCCAGTGGTGACCAACAGGGAGCCAACGGAGGGGGACTCAAGGAAAAGCGTGCCGTTTCATTCACCCCAAAGACTTAGTACAAGACTGGCTTAATCTGCTCACTCAAGACCTTTCT
Organism: Prionailurus viverrinus; assembly: GCF_022837055.1. Lineage (NCBI taxonomy): Eukaryota > Metazoa > Chordata > Mammalia > Carnivora > Felidae > Prionailurus > Prionailurus viverrinus. The sequence goes on along the minus strand of NC_062567.1, from coordinate 41,096,768 downwards.
AGTGTAGAAACAGCCTGCCTGCTAGAAATGAAAAAGAGATAAAAACAAAGAGGAGAAGTTACCTGGGGGACCTTACCCTGTATATAGAAAGTTGAACCACCTCTGTGTAACAATGGAAGTTCCAGTCCCAATCACAATAGCCCCCCCAAAAAGAGTATTTTCTTGGTTCTGACCCATCCTTGAACCGTCAAGGTCGGACAGGATAGGGAGTTGTGGACTAACATTAAGTGGAAGAACATCCTGAGAATACACACTTTGTAGGGTGTCGTTAAGTATATGATGGACAGAGTAGAGTGTTGGCATTTTATTCCCTTTCAGGGGACTTGCAGGCAAGAAAGTTTATTTTCTGGAGGATGCTAGCACCTTCCATGCTACTTTCTTTCATTTTTACATGTGGAAGATTTCATGGGTAATTAGAATTTAGACATACTGGTTTGAACATTTAACTAGGAGCTAATGATGTGGCTTTAGCCTTTTTTCTTTTTAGCCTTCTTTCTTTTAGAAAGAAACATGATGTTCTAGCAGCAGGAACAACTATTCAGTAGCCAATCATTAGGTATTAGCAGTTGATCTTCTACAATGATGTATATTTTAAAAATGAAGATGCACTGATGCATATTCATTGGTTCACTATAGACGGGTGAAGGGATTTTTTTTTTTCCTGAAGGGCAGTGACTCTTAAATTTATTGTGACAATGAATCACCTGAGGTGCTAATTAAACAGGCCGATTTTTATGGATCCAGGGCCAGAAATAGTCTAGTGTGGCATTAAAATCTGCATTAAAAATGTTTATTTACTGGGGCGCCTGGGTGGCTTGGTCGGTTAAGCGTCCGACTTCGGCTCAGGTCATGATCTCACGGTCCATGAGTTCGAGCCCTGCGTCGGGCTCTGTGCTGACAGCTCAGAGCCTGGAGCCTGTTTCGGATTCTGTCTCCCTCTCTCTCTGCCCCTCCCCTGTTCATGCTCTGTCTCTCTCTGTCTCAAAAATAAACGTTAAAGATTTAAAAAAAATGTTTATTTACTTATTTCAAGAGAGAGAGTAGGGGAGGGGCAGAGATAGAGGGAGAGAGAGAATCCCAAGCAGCCTCCTAGGCTCCACACTCTTACTGCAGAGCCCTGCACAGGGCCCGATCTCGGGAACCGTGAGATCATGATCTGAGCTGAAATCCAGAGTTGGACACTCAGCTGACTGAGCTACCCAGGTGCTTCTAAAATCTGCATTTAAAAAAAAAAACACAAATATATGGATGATTCTGATAAAAGTGGTCTTCACACCATACCTATTGCCTTAAAGGATTCTGTTCCCATGAAAACACCAATTACATGAACCAACTCCAAATAGGAAAAAAAACCACACTGGACGAATGGCAAAATGGCATTGCCTTAGATGAAATAACAAAGATATATAATCATTAATTCATTCATTTAATACAAGTATAATCAGATGCAAAATCTCAATACAATTATAAAGGATGAGCTCCAAACAATTTGGAATAGCAAGGCAATCGTGTGTGCTTCGTCCATGATGCTTCAATTATTGGGAGCCACTAATACATACGACAGGATGTAAGAAATATGGCTGTGTTAAAAGAATTACCCCTGGCTGAGAATAAGAGGATATGTGAACATGTATCCTATTATGTCTTGGAGTTTTGCAGACATCTCATGAAATTAACTCAGATTCAGAGAGATTAAGTCAACTGCAAAACACCATCCACCAACAGCAAGATAACTTCTCCCAGCAGCTGAGCGACTGCAGGAATTTTCCCAGCGAGGAGGAGCATCTCAAATCCCAGATCTCCAGTCTATTGAAGCGGCAGGAACAGATGGCCATCAAGCTCTGCCAAGAGCTGATCATTCGCACTTCAGGTAATCAGGACCTACCGTCAGGTCAAATCTGTTGCCCCAGTGGGCACTGATCACATGAGCCACCTTGCAGTATGAGAAAGTTATGTTATCCAAAGACTCCTAATGATGTCGCCCTACATTTCCAGGGGACAAGGGAAGATAGGAATTTATTTAACATTTCTGAAAACACAGAAGTGAATTTGGGGAGCATCTTGCAATGATCCCAACCTGGATTCTTCAGCCTCTTAATGTGTGAACCATTTTTAGGTGATCCTGATGTTATAAGAAGTTAAAAGTGTAGCTGGTAACTCTGAGGCCAGAAGACTGAGCCCTGGAAGCAGAATTTCGATCACTGTTGCCCTAGCCCATAATTGGGGGTGATTTCATTTTCACAGGCTCCTAAAGCAGTATGTTTTCAGAATGCTGGGTCTCAGACCCTATCGTCAGGTTCAATTACTTAGTTCCCAAATCCTTTCCCAGTCACGCCGGGATTATTTAATTTGTGCTCATGGGTGCAATTTCTTTTTCAGACCACAAATGCAATCCTTGCCCTAAAATGTGGCAGTGGTACCAAAACAGCTGCTATTATTTTGCAACGAATGAGGAAAATACCTGGATTAACAGTAGAAATAACTGCCTGGACCAGAATTCCACCTTGGTGAAGATAGATAGCTTGGAGGAAAAGGTCTGGCTGAATTTCTTTCCCTGGTTATAGACAGTATTCATATGATGGAAAGTAAATACATGGAATTTCTGACTCACACAGTGGGAATTTCGGGCATTTTGAATGAGAATGAATATCTTAACGTCTGCAAACCAGAATGTGGCTCTCCCATGATACTTTCCCTGTTGTCTCTCTCAGGATTTTCTGAAGTCACAGCCATTACCCAAGTTTTCTTTCTTCTGGTTGGGCTTATCATGGGATCCATCTGGAAAGAGCTGGCTATGGGAGGATGGCTCCATTCCGTCTCCATCCTTGTAAGTTTCAACTGTCGGGGTGATGGGGGGCGGGGGGAAAGCAAGCGAAGAATACTAAGAAATGGAACACTAAGAAAATCAATGTTAACTGTAAGAATTATAAATCTAGATACAAAAATAAAAGAGTACAATGTACGAAGAAAAGAGAACTTCAGGAAAAACTATTGAGAGCAAGACTACCTAATTTCATGTATGTGACAAACTCATGGCAAAACACGGAAGCTTTTCTATTAGTTGAAATTTCTTTTTTTTTAATTTAAAAAACAAATAATACGCTTTGTTTGAAGCAGTTTATAAATATTAGCCCTATGATAAAAGCACTGTTATAGTCCTATTTTAGGGATGAAACAATTGCCATAGAGAGATTAAATAACTTGCCTGAGGTCACTGAGCTCCTAAGTGACAAAATCAGGACCGAGTGCTTTTGTGATCATGACCTTGGGCTCTCTGCTACCCTGGCTGCCCAACACTTACAGTCCAGAGGGTGGTGTTTATCATGGACATACATTAACACATTTATTTAAATTCCAATTGTCAACCACTTTCTAACAGCAAGTATGTCTAAATTGGCGAATCAGTTTAATAATTAGTTTTTTTGATGGAATGTACCAATTAGATTATATGGCAAATGTTTTTCATGACTTAAAATGAGCTGAATCCGCACCTTCAAGGTTTTGAGGAAATATTTAGTGTACCTATAGAATACATGATACTTTGAAAATTACGGTTTTTGCAACTATTTAAAGTTGTGAAAAAATAGATGTCAAAAATATGTCAAGGAACACAGTCTTACAAAATTCTCTTAGTGATTACAAATCAAATATTTTGAGGAACACAGCTCATCACAACCATATCAAGACGATACAGTTGTATTTGTACTTTTAAAAAAATTTTTTTTAACGTTTGTTTATTTTTGAGACAGAGAGAGACAGAGCATAAATGGGGGAGGGTCAGAGAGAGGGAGACACAGAATCTGAAACAGGCTCCGGGCTCTGAGCAGTCAGCACAGAGCCCGACATGGGGCTTGAACTCACGGACCACGAGATCATGACCTGAGCTGAAGTCAGCTGCTTAACTCACTGAGCCACCCAGGAGCCCCTGTACTTTTAATATAATACATGGTATTTGTACATTACATGAAATGTAAGGTCATTTGGCACATTTCTGGGTGTGGTGGGTTTTTTCTCCACCTCCCTTCCCATCAAGTTATTCACCCATTCACCTCACTCCTGTTTTACTCCTTAATGCATGTTGTGCAAATTTTCTTTTTTAAAAAAATTTTTAATGTTTATTTATTTTTGAGAGACAGAGAGAGACAGAGAATGGGCATGGGAGGGACAGAGGGAGAGGCAGACACAGAATCCGAAACAGGCTCCAGGCTCTAAGCTGTCAGCACAGAGACCGATGCGGGGCTCGAACCCACGAACCATGAGATCATGACCTGAGCCGAAGTCAACCGATGCTCAGCCGACTGAGCCACCCAGGCGTCCCGTCCAGGTTTCCTTAAACTGAGTTATAATCACTCATTTTCCACCAAGGGTACTGTGCTTCAGCGGTGGCTCCCCACATTCCCTGAATAACAAACAATGACAGGTCTGCACTTTTGTCCCCAGATATATGTCATCTTTGTCCATTTCCCACCATTTTGTCAGGGTGGGACACACCATGACGATTTTGCCCTCGCTAATGACCACTACCAGTCATATTAAATCAACTAGTCTGGTTTCACCCAAATACTCACGGCAAAGAGCATGTGCAAAGTAATAAAAATACAAAGATGAGAGTCACTTCTTTGCAAATGGAGCCATATTGGGCATGAGATGATAACACACTAATCCGGAGTGTTGCTGCTAGACTGAGGGTTTATAGAACATGCCACCATACCCTGGGAAGTGCCATTGTTTCCATTTTGGGCTTTACGAAGATGAGTCCCTTCTCCCAAAGGACTTTTCATTATCCCAGGCCCCTACACTCACTCCCGGTTAAAATATGGAAGAGATGGTCCCTGCAGCAAGGTGGAGAGTCTGACGTCACTGATGCCCTGAGACTGTGGCTGTTATCACGCAAGGTGCTGGGACTGAGCTTCTGAATCACACAGCCGTTTCCTCCTGAGTGAGGCTAATCTCAGCAAGTGCAGAAGCCAAGAGGAAGATTTAGTAAGCCCGGCCCTGAAGCCAGAAAAGAACACTGCAGTTTATGCAGATCATGCGAGTAAAAAGGCACACTGGAGGTTGAGACCGGCTGAGCATGATTTGTAATGACGTTATTCAAGAGTTACCACCAATTCCTTACGGAGGAACTAGGGACCGGTATCAGAACCACATCGATGTAGTCACTTATGTTCTCCCTTAACCCTTATCGTGTTCTTTCTTCCTCCTCCACACGTGTGTGTATACATATATACATAACACAAAATTATATATACACGAAATTATATTTGTGCATAACAAAATGTAATAACTGTCCACCCAGAACGTGATTTCACTTGTCTGCTTTCCTTCATAAAGTTCCAAAGTAAAGAAATCCTAGTACTTCTAATATCATATGTGCTGGGTAGTTTCTACCACGTTAATGGAGAGGTTACAAATTCTCAACCCAGGACTTAAGTATCCTGCTTAAATAATTCTACCTGGGATTATGATTAACTTGAAATGAAAAACTCAGATATGCCAGCTTGAAGAATTTTGATATGTTGTGGGGGCGCCTGGGTGGCTCAGTCGGTTGAGCCTCTGACTTCGGCTCAGGTCATGATCTCACGGTTTGTGAGTTCGAGCCCCGCATCGGGCTCTGTGCTGACGGCTCAGAGCCTGGAGCCTGTTTCGGATTCTGTGTCTCCCTCTCTCTCTGCTCCTCCCCCACTCACACTCTGTCTTTCTCTCTCTAAAAAAATAAATAAACATTAAAAAAAATTAAATAAAAAAAAAGAACTTTGATATGTTGTGGAACCAGCAGTCTCTCAAAGTTCAGATAGATGGCTTTTGGTAACTGAGAACACTGAATTGTGATCAAATTTCAAATATGAAATTTGTCTTTAATTTTAAATGGATGACTTTCCAGATTCAGCCCTAGAGAATATACCCAGATCAATGGATCCAGAGGATGTGCCTATTTTCAGAAAGGAAAGATTTATCTTTCCCGCTGCAGCGCTGAAATTTCTTGGATTTGTGAGAAGACAGCTACATTAGTGAAGATTGAAGATCTGGATTAATACGCATCTTCTGAATTCACCAAGATGTAAGGGACTTGTGATTACGTTCATGTGAAGAAAGAGAAGGCTACCCGACCACAGCCAAAAACATGAAAAGATGACGATGTACGTAAACCATCAGGCAAATAAACTTCACGGAACATCCTCTGCTTTATCGTCTGATGGCTTCTGATCTGATGTTCTGGTGACTGCTGGGGACCTCGGGAGAATAGCCACTGTATGGCCCTGTTATTCTATATCAGCATCATTTCACTGGATTTCCTCCCTCAAATAAAAGGCTCTTTTCCTGCTCTGTCATCACACATGCACAAGTGCACAAGGGTGACGTTTGAATATTTAGCAGCCAGCAGCCCTGGAACAACATTCAGGAGGCCCCGTTGTGACAAAGATCTGGGGGATTCTGGGATATGGGTGCTGGCGGCTAGGGCAGCAGCATTATACCAACTGATTTGAAAATAGTTTAGTATCTTGGCAAATTGTTTGCTCGTACCCTTTGTACGAGCTTTGTCATATAGGTGGAGTAGCACATCATTTAGTATTTATACTATCATTTTTTTAGATCAGTAATGTTGAGGTTATTGCTTGGGTAATCTGGGTGTTAGAATCGTGTGAAGATAGTAGAACCATTGTGTTCTATTTTTCAGAACTTTCCTGCGGCATAGCTGGTCAGCGTTCCTGCACGGTAGTCGCCGAACATCGTAAATCTAGCTTGAACGTTTTTCTGGGACAAAATTGCTTATTCGGTGAAGGAGATGGTTTTTACTTGCTCCTCATATAATTGTGCAGCTGCGTAGAGGCTCGATAGAATGGTAAACTAACCCACAATACTGATCTGGCCAAACCAGAGATCTAGAATTCACTGGAAAAACTGACATGATCGGAGTTCTGAGCTGGGTGCATTTCAGACTACTTTGACAATCCTTTGAAAGAACATCACGCTACATCCAGTAGCCTTTTACTCTCTAAAGATTTAAAATCGAGGGGCGCCTGGGTGGCTCAGTCAGTTGAGCGTCCGACCTCGGCTCAGGTCACGATTTCACGGACCATGAGTTCGAGCCCCGCGTCGGGCTCTGGGCTGATGGCTCAGAGCCTGGAGCCTGCTTCCAGTTCTGTGTCTCCCTCTCTCTCTGCCCCTCCCCCATTCATGCTCTGTCTCTCTCTGTCTCAAAAATAAATAAACGTTAAAAAAAATAATAAAATAAAATAAAATTGAGAGCTAATTGAAATTTTACATAGGCACTAACAGAAACTCTAGAACAAAGGAATCAAAGTCTAATGTGAAAATGTAGTGAAAATTATGAGCAAAATATCCGTAAGCACAAATTTGGAAACATAATTATTCCATCATAGTTCAAGTGAGCAGGCTTTACTAATTATCATACAGGACTGAAACACAAGTCTAACACAGATTAAAAAAAGCAACTTTACTCTTTTATTTCTTTAGTAGCTTTCTCTCACTGTCATTCGCACAAAGACAAAATTATTCCTCAAAGGTCAACGCCTCTGCACCTGACTCCCACACATTTGAGTTTTTCTTTATTCCCCTGGGAAAGATCATTTCTTCTTTTATTCCTCTATTTCTAAACATCGAAAGATCTACTATTAGTGTTAAAATATCTTTGTTGGTTATTTTGTTCCTATCAGGAGGTTACAAGTTTCTTCCCTGGTGTCTCGTATCTTTTAACTCTTATCTCCTGGGCACTCTGACTTTCACCCTCACTGAAAGAGGACATTTCTGTTTCTGACCTCACAGTGGCTCTGGAATTTCACCAGATCGTATTGCTCATAGACGTCTCCCCGCTTCCCTGCCATCATGATGTCGTCCCTGGCAGCCTTTGCAGTGGATGAGTAAACCCAAAGGTCTTCTGGAAGATCCTCCAACCCCTTATGTCGGAATAATTTATTCCTTGCTGCTTTCTGATACCTTGGCTTATGTTATGAGACATGCCATATGCCAGGAGTCAATCTCTCTCTCTCCCCACTATTGAAAATTTCTGGGAGATATCACACAACACACACACACACACACACACACACACACTGTCAAAAGTCCTGGGGAAAGGCCATGGTTTGTATTTATTTTGGATAACTGTCCTTCCCTCATTGAAGAGTTATGTAGTTTCCAAAGCTGTCTTCGTGTAAGATTTATACAGGTAGTCCCCTTAAAAGGACAGATTCCTGGGCTGCACCTCAGGTCTAAAGACTCAGAATGACTGGAGGGCAGGACTGCGGAATCTGCAAGTTTCACAAACGCCACTGGAGATACTTATTAACTCGGCCTGGATATTCGCCAATGTTTGAATAAATGGCCTCAATACTAGCTTCCCTGAGCAAGCATATTCAAAGGCAAAGGTGGCGGAACCATCCTCAAAGAGAAAACTCTTTTCTGTCTTTAAAAACATTTTGCTTATTTATTTATTTTTAATTTCATTTTTCCGGCTTTACTGTGATATAATTGACATATAACATTGTATAAGTTTAAGGTGGATAAGACAACGATTTGATATATGTATTGTGAAATGATTTCCACAAGAAGTTGGAACATTATTTTTAATGTGTATTTACTTTTGAGAGAGAGAGAGAGGGCGCGTGATCCAGGGAGAGGCAGAGAGAGAGAGACCGACAGAGGATCTAAGGCAGATAGCAGAGAACCCAATGTGGGACTCAAACTCACGAACCGTAAGCCAAAGGTGGACACTTAACCAACTGAGCCACTCAGGCCCCCCACAGTAGGTTCAGCTAACACATTCATCACTTCAGTGGATGGCTCTTTCTGCAGTGTTAGCAAAATTAGTTTGGTTCGTGCAGGGCGAATTGGGTCAGGACAGGTCAAAATTGGGACAGAAGTAATTACAAACCTCAGCTATTTCATTTTTGTGAGCTCGGCCCACAACTCTTTAATGAGAAGACTGGTTGGGGTGGTCAGGATAGACAGGTAATATGCCATTTGCTTTATCTGGCTTGGTGGACATACTTAGTTTAGCTGTGTGCTGCAATTATACTGAGAAGCTTGGAGGAAACACTGATGCCTGAGATTATTCCACCTCTTAGGACTCTGATATAGTTGATCGGGGGTGTGATTAGGTTATGGAAAAAAGAATTTAAGCTAATCTTAGGATTCTAATTTTCAGCTAGGGTTGAAAACCACTGGACTGAGATCATTCTAGTGACCATTTTGTTGGCGTAGGGCTACCATATTGGTAAAATAGCCAGACGTCCATTATATATGAAGAGAGAAGGTGAGCTAGTCCCATTGGTGAGGAGTCCATGGCCTTGGGACAGTGGGCATGGTGACTGTGATCGGAAGCTAGGGTTGTTGGTATATTCGAGGCTGTATACTGATTACCCTAAGTGAATCATTCTTGTTATGTTTGCTTATGTGTGGAGAAAGATGAAAGGGCACATTATTAACACTCTTTTCCTCAGGGCAGGTATGATAGTAGTAAAACTGGACAGGAAGAGGATAGAATTAACTTTTAAAACTGAGAATTCATGGGGCGCCTGGGTGGCGCAGCCGGTTAAGCGTCCGACTTCAGCCAGGTCACGATCTCACGGTCCGTGGGTTCGAGCCCCGCTTCGGGCTCTGGGCTGATGGCTCAGAGCCTGGAGCCTGTTTCCGATTCTGTGTCTCCCTCTCTCTCTGCCCCTCCCCCGTTCATGCTCTGTCTCTCTCTGTCCCCAAAATAAATAAACGTTGAAAAAAAAAATTAAACAAAAAACAAAACTGAGAATTCATTGTGAAGCAGAGGACTGAAGAGGTGGTCAAATTTAACAAGACGATCCTGAAGCCAATGGAATTCTGTTCCTCAGGTATGTTAGTCTTGCCGAACAAGTAACTTGAAGAGCTGACATGTTTTTTTCCCCCTCTCCTTCAAGGTATATAATATTATCAAGATAATAAAGTGCATCTCCCCTCAGTTTTCTCTAAATATATCTTAGCATGTTTTTCAATAATCAACAAAGACTAGGATTAAAAGTAGAGCATACTGGGCTTGAAACATACTGGTTCACCCATTAAGCCATTGTTTTTTAAGTTTATTTATTTTTGAAAGAGACAGAGTGTGTGCACGTGCACCTGAGTGGGGGAGGGGCAGAGAGAAAGGGAGAGAGAGAATCTCAAGCAGGCTCTGCACCGTCAGCACAGAGCCTGTCACAGGGCTCGAGCCCACAAACCTGAACCGGAATCAAAGTTTCAGATGCTTAACTGACTGTGCAACCCAGGCACCCCCAATAAGCCATTTTCAGTGGTCTCGCAGATCATTTCTAATGTTGTTCCCTATGAATAATCTACGTTCCTCTTTCCGTTTTTGTACTCATGGGGTCTAACGGCCTTGAAGCAACACCTCTACCTTGATGCCTATTATGTAGCTCCCCAGCGATTCTGGATATTTGACATGAACGGATATTTTTGGCTATCTTGAGGACCAGAAAAATGTGATGTTTCTGTAGGCAATTTTCGTCCATTCTCTGCCTAGAGTATGGAGGTAGAGAAACTTCTCTTCACGTTCAGGTTCACAGTTAGAGGTGAGAGTGCCGTGTGTCTTTTCAGTTGCTCAGCCAGCTGTAAGACAGGGCGAGAGGTATAATACTAGAAATAGCGAATGAGTGAGTGCTATATGTGGAAATACTGAAGGAGTGGTAACGTCGCTTTGGGTCTATTTATCCAAAAGCTGCTCTGTGTTTTCTTCATGTTCTAATTACCTTCTTTGGGTTAGGATGCATGTTCTACTTGTATACTCAATTGTAATTTTATTTATGGACAGAAGTCAAATCTGTGTAAATAATAAAATACGCTGTAGCTGATCTTCATGCTTCCCAGATCTGTTTAGACTGACAAAAATGTCTTAAAATTCCTAAAAGAATCATGTAGGTGCCTCTGAAACTAATTGTGATGACAACGAAAATAATTAATTATAATAACAATAATAAATATTCAAATCCTCTGAGGAAAAGGCCATCTGTGAAATCAGGGGACCCATTCTGAGAGAGGACGGGAGGATTAAGTTTAACGTCCTGGTTTGGGCACAGGGTTGGTTGGTAGAATAGTCCACGGCACAGGTGGACGTAATCTTGCAGTCTCTCTGCCCGGCCCCTGGGACCTGGAAAGTGTCCCTGAATAGCACTGTGAGCTGACAAGGTAAATCTCCATTTTAAGGGCCAAAATAAGTAGTTTCTGGGAGGCCAAATATCTGTTTTTAAAAAGGCACACCTGGCGGCTCAATTAAGCGCCCGACTCTTGGTTTCAGCTCAGGTCATGATCTCGCAGTTTTTGTGGGTTCGAGCCCCATGTCAGGCTCTGTGCTGACAGTGTGGAGGCTGCTTGGGATTTTCTCTCTCTCCCTCTCTCTGCCCCTCCCCTGCTTGTGCTCTCTTTCACTGTCTTAAAATAAACTTTAAAAAACATATATATGTATGTTTTTATATACATGTTATATATATTTTAAATATATATATTTTAAATATAAAAACATATATTTTTAAAAATATTTATATATATTTTTTATTTTTTAAATATTTTTTATATATTTGAAATATAAAAACATATGTTTTTATATTTTTAATATATATGTATATATTTTAAATATTTTTTATATATTTGAAATATAAAAACATATATATATATATATATACACATATATATATATATATTTTTTTTTTTAGGTGAAGACATTCAAGTCATGAAAGACCAGAAGAGGCTTCTAGGCTGCACCAGCAGGAGGCAGCAGACTCTCAGTGAGAGGGACAGGTACGCACCAGCTAAGGAATTTGAAATTTCTGTTGTCTGACATTCCGGATGTTTCTTCCACTTTTAAGGGATTCTCATAATCGGAGAGAGGAAGGGGTTGTGAGATTTTCTTTCAGCATAAACCAAGATTATAACAAAAACAGCCATCTCCGGACTATTCAACTAACAGCCAAGGGGAAAACTTCCAGACACGATGCGCTGTTTTTAATCCGAGCCCTCAAACTCACAGTACTGGGCAAAGGCAAATTATAATTGGCATGATAGAAAGAGCATTTGAATTCTTATTGGATTCGTTTGGTAATGATGACAAGTTATGAATTTCTGGTCTATCTCCTTGATTCTCAAGTCGTTTATAATTGTTTTTATTACAAGAGTAATATTCCTTAAGTGCTTTGCTCCATCATTCAATCAAGTAATTCAGAGCGGAATAATCAAAATAATCTACCTTCACAAAATCAGATAGTTCTCCATAAATACAAAACATGTGGGTACTTAGAGGAGGCCAATAATTCCTTTGAAAACATAAGCACATATCTTTGACTCAATTCTTCCATGATATTTTGTGATTTTAATTCAGAGAATAGAACTTAAAAATATTTCAATTCATGAACACAATTTAAAAACTTGGTTGATAACTTGCAGATGTCATAGTGTTTTATTTTGTTCATTTCTAAGTAATAACTGTAGCAACAACCACAGCCTGTGAGATAAAAGATTTTTTTAGAAATAAGAGAAATTTTTAAAAATTCTTCTTATTGAAGGAAAAATTGTGATAGACAAATTTTAATATCTGTGCCTTAGAATTTTGGCTGTTTAAATATGGATATTACCTCAGCCTTAAAAAAAAACCCTAAAATTTACATATAAATGTGGTTTACTGCATTATTAATTCATCTTTTAGTTTAGTGTGTGTTTGAATAGAGATTCAGCCTAACAGACAAGTATTGATTTTACTCTACGGATCCAGATCTGAACTTTATCTCTTGGCAAAAAGTGGTTGGTCCAAGTTGTGGACATGTGACCCAAGCGAGATAAATCTGAGTTCATTGATGAGTATTGAGGAGGGCACCTTTTGGGATGAGCACTGGGTGTTGTATGGAAACCAATTTGACAATAAATTTCATATATTGAAAAAAAAATCTGAGTTCATGAGTTGATAAATGGAAGTTGAGAAATAGATTTTTTTTTTAAGTTGGGGTTTTTAGTTGGGTTTGCTACTTGCCGTAACAATCCTCCCTGGAGAAGGTTAACTACAGTAAGCGAGCAGAACTCAGATTCAAACAGAAGCAGAGAATAGCACAGTGCAATTTCATCTGCGGAGACCTGAAATCGGTAGCTTTCTTCAGTTTTCTGTACCACCCTAATCACCTTCCCCTCTGTGAGATAACAGATGCCTTCGTTTGTCTAGGCTATTTAAATGGACTCAACTTTCTATTAACCATAACTAAAGAGACCTGATCAATAAACAATTTTTTTTTTAGTGTTTCTTTTTGAGAGACAGCGAGAGAGAGAGAGAGAGAGAGAGAGAGAGAGTGCCTGTGCAAGTGGGGGAGGGTCAGGTAGAGGGGGACAAGAGGATCTACAATGGGCTCTGTGCTGACAGCAGAAAGTCTGATTCGGGGCTCGAACTCAAGAACTGTGAGATCATGACCTGAGCCAAAATCGGATGCTTGACCGACTGAGAAACCCAGGTGCCCCCTAATACAAATAACAAATAATAACATACAAATAACAAATAATAACAAAACTCTAATAACAAAACTCTTTCCCAAATTCTATGGGAGCAAGATTTAGTCCAAATCTACCTCATCCTTCAAAGGTATGTAGGGATTATTACCGATATCAAATATTTTACTACATTCTATAGCCTTTTGGTTATATTACACAGTTATATTACAGTGTTAACATATACGTAGCTTTCTGTCTTCTATTCCCGTTTAGATGCCAGTGGGGTTGTAATTCATTTGGCAGAAATCCAGCACACTGTGAATCTTACATCTGTGCTCTAACTTTAGAAATTCTGACGGCAAGTAAAGTATGAATATAGCTTTTCTTCTGGTTTTCTGTGCCAGAAGAGAAAGCAGGCCTCAGGAGACAATTACACATCAGAATTGCCAAGACGTTACATGCTTAATCATGAGATGAACGAAAAAGATCACAGAAAATGTCTTCTGAGGTATGTGTAGATGTCTCGATTGTAGGTATTCTAACAGCCCCAACCTCGCCTCCAAAAATGTTCCCAGGAAAGCACACTTCACATTCTGCATTTTCCCAGAATTTGAAATCGAATGGACCCGAACTTTAGAAACTCAGTCTCAGGCACTTTGTAAGAAGAGAGGTAAACTAGTGTCGTACCAATGATTATCATCATGGCCAAAATAATCTTAGTGTTCCCCTTATTTTCATAAAATATAATCTGTACACAGAACCTTCTACTTATTCAGAGGACTAAATAGCAAATCTATTTTACGACAACAAACCATAGTGGTTGAGAGAACAGACGTCAGTTCAAATCACAGCTCAGCAGCTTGCTAGCCCTGTGATCTTGGGGAAGTTACTTAACATCTGTTTGCTAATTTGTTTTCATACTCAAAATAGACACGATAGTAGTTTTTTTTTTCTTTTACAAGCTTGTTGTTAAGATTAATTAAGTTAATATTAAGCTTTGAGAAAATCGTCCAGCAAACACCAGGCACTATTTGTACTATGACTGTTGTCGGACATTCCGGACAAAATAGAAGTTTGCTGAGTGAATGAAGTTGGGTTTCCTAATCAATGTAAACTCTGGCATTTTTTCACTATTTGTCTAAAACATCTGTCAAAAGATTTCTTAAAACTGTCTGTTTATTTGAGAGAGAGAGGGCGAGCTGCAGAGGGGTAGAGAGAAGGAGAGAGAAAATCCCAAGCAGGCACCTCTCTGTCAGCGGAGCCGGGCTCAGGGTTCTGTCTCGTGGGGCTCGGGGCTCATGAGATCATGACCTGAGCCGAGATCAAGAGACAGAGGCTTAACTGACTGAGCCACCCAGGCGCTCCAAAAAGATTTTAAACATTGCAGATTTTCACCCAGCAGCACGGAATAGGTTATCCTGTTCTTAATGTTTATTTATTTTGAGAGACAGAGAAGGAGAAAGCATGAGTGGCAGGGAGAGAGAGAGACAGAGAGAGAGCATGAGAGAGAGAGAGAGAGAGAGAGAGAGAGAGAGAGAAAGTCCCAAGCAGGCTCCACGCTCAGTGTGGAGCCCGAAGGGGGACTTGATCTCATGACCTTGAGTTCACTACCTGAGCCGTTATGACCAGATGCTTACCGGACAGTCACCCAGGCACCCTGAAATAGAGTGTTCTTGAAATGCAGTTGTATGTTTTTATGAAGTAAAATTGTATCACAGTGTGGCCTGTAGATAAATGCTTCAAAAATGTATGATAGATCTTTATAAGGTTTATACTTGAAAGCATCAAGAGTATACGTTTGTAGTACTTTGACAAAACAGTTTCATGAACAGTGTATTTTCTACCCAGTCTACCAATCTAGAAGAATTCTACCTTTTAGGAGGTATTTTAAATTCTAATTGTGTGTGTGTGTGTGTGTGTGTGTGTATATACATATACATATATATACATATATATGTATATATGTATGTATATATATGTACATATGTATATATATCTATATGTATGTATATGTATATATATGTATATGTATATATATGTATGTATATGTATATATATGTATATATGTATATATGTATATATATGTATATGTATATGTATATGTGTATATATATACACACACACATACATACATATATATATATATTATTCATACACGAACATACACAGTTGGAATATATATATATATATATGGCACATACATATGACACAATTGGCTCAGAAAATACCATTCACACATGCACACCCACAAATAGTTGAAAATAGAATTTGTGTAATTCGCTTCCCCCCCCCCCGCCGCCCCACCTAGTTCTGTGTATGTTTTTTTGTCCCCTAAAGAAGAATGTTTTGTGAGGCTGGAAGTTCCCAAGAAGCCTATGTCCCTTTAAAATATTTTGGTTTTAGAAGGGCCTGATTTCTCTCTCTAGCTCTCTCTCTTTGTGCTTCCTCTCCTCCGCCTCCTTTTCTTTCACCAGGGACCCTGGGGAGGGCAAGGAGCGGGAGAGGCATGATCTTGGGAGAACAAGGCATCTGCCTTATTCCAAGCCCTGTCCTACATGCACAGTTGGGCACGCACCACTGAAGACAGAGCTGGAGGAAGTCGGACTGCCTGTCGTAGTAGAGGTTGTGGGTTGGCTGCGGTATTCTCCAGTAACGAACTCCCGAAAGCCCTGCTTGCTAGAGAATCGCAAGAGCCTATCAGGCAGCAAGTTCAGATAGGGACAAACTATTGCCACTTTGCAGCTGCCAGCTGAGAATGATTTTCAGGGGGTAGGTCCCCTCCACCCCGGAGGCTATGCAGGTGGTTGTGATTGGGCTCTACCTCCATAGGTCTAGAGGGGCCCTTGCTTCCCAAGGCCTACTGAAGGGTTGCTATTTCTCCCTTATGCCTACTCTGTCATGCAGTTCAGTGTGGCCAGGGACCTGGAATAAGACAATGGTCAGGTGAGACTGGGTCACAGGAGAAGGCTGTTGAGGGATGAGGTGCATACCTACTCCAAGCCCCAATGTACCCAATGGAGAATGTTCCCCCTGAAGACAGAGTTCCACTTTACCCAACCCTTTTGCCCAAGAAGGGCCAGGTGGAGTGGCTGGTATAATTACCTGTCAACCTAAAATGGTCAGAAAGGCAATAATTAAGCAAAAGTGTTTATCTGGGATCATAAGCTGCAATTCAGGGTACACGAGTTTGGGTAGCAACCCACATAGTGTCTACTAGGGGGTGAAAGTCAAAGATGTTTATATTTTTTTAATGTTTATTTATTTTTGAGACAGAGGGAGATAGAGCGTGAGTGGGGGAGAGGCAGAGACGGAGGGAGACACAGAATCCGAAACAGGCTCCAGGCTCTGAGCTATCAGCACAGAGCCCGATGTGGGGCTCGAACCCAGGAACTGTGAGATCATTGACCTGAGGTGAAGTTGGATGCTCAACTGACTGAGCCACCCAGGCACCCCAAAAGCCAAAGGTGTTTAAATACAAAACAAGAATGCTTATATACATTGCTCAAATAATTCTTTTTTTTTTTTTTTTTTTTTTTTTTTTTTAAGAGAGAGATTGAGAAAGAGAGAGGGCCACCTGGGAGGCTCAGTCACTTAAATGTGTGACTTCGGCTCAGGTCATGATCTCGCAGTTGGTAAATTTGAACCCCATGTCAGGCTCTGTGCTGACAGCTTGGAGTCTTGTGCCTGCTTCGAATTCTGTGTCTCCCTCTCTCTCTGCCCCTCCCCTGCTCATGCTCTCTCCTTCTCAAAAATACATAAACATTAAAAAAGTTATTAAAAAGAGAGAGAGAGAGCATGCCCAAGAGTGTGAGTGGGGGCAAGGCAGAGGGAGAGCAAGAGATAGTATCTTAAGCAGGTTCCATGCCCAGCTCAGAGCCCGACATGGGGCTTGATCTCACAACTGTGACTTCATGAACTGAGCCAAAATCAAGAGTCGGTCGCTTCACTGACTGAGCCGTCCAGGCGCCGCTGTTCACAAAGAATTTTGGTCACAAAGAATTTTGATGGACTCTGGCAGCAGAAAACTAATCTTGACTAAAAGGTGGCAAGGGCTTTCGCCAAGCAAAAGTTGTAGCAAGTTGCAGATTGTTGTGCAGAGTCCTTGGAATATTTGCGGTTTGGCCCAGTTCGGAAGTTCGTGGTTCCACTTGAGGAGAACAGGGAGGACGTGCATGAAGCCCACATCCTTAATGGCCTCCCAGGTCAGTTTCAAAACCCCTTGACATAAGTGACTCCATTTTATTTCATCTTACACACACACACAGAGAGAGAGAGAGAGAGAGAAAGAGAGAGAGAGAGAGAGAGAGAGATCTGGGAGCCCTAGTTGCTGGAGAAGCCCAGAAACTCCATCAGGCAGCAAGTCCAAATTGGGACTGTCACCAATTTGTAGTCGCTGCCTGGAGCGATATCCAGGTGGGGTGAGTGGGAGGGGCCTCAAGCACGCCGGAAGCTCTCTGGTTGTTTGGGGGTGGGCCTTAGCTCCACAGTCTAAGAGGTCTAGGCTGCCCAAGGGCTACTAAAGGGGTGCCTAATGCACATGCAATTGCAGCACAGTTCGGCTTAGCCTGTAACAGGGCAAGGGTCAGGAGAAGCCTGGTCACAAGAGGCTTGGGAAGAAGGCATCTACTTAATTCCAAGCCCTACGCTACAAAAAGTGTGCCTATTCCCCAGGAAGGCAGTGCTGGAGAATGCTGGACTGCCTGGCTGGGGTCCTGGCTGGGGTTTCCTTTATATTAAATTTCCAATTCTGATGAATGTATCTACTCATTTCTAGCTGCTGGCATGAGTTCTTGGGCGTGCACTGAAGAGTTGATTGAGGTGGGGGGCAAAATTTGTCTTCTGGGTAAACTTCCGATTGTTGGAAATCTGCTTTTCAAAACACAAGACACATCTCCCGTCTTCAGTCTTCTCAGGCCAGGGGTATTAGCAGCCAGCAATAATAAACTTTAAAAATAAATCGCAACACTTTATTTCTTAGGGAAGTTTTAGCTGTAGAGGTTGATCCTGCCCTAAATGGTGTCTCACACTTCCCTGGGACCCACGGAGCACTCGAGCCAGTGAGAAGCACCGGGCAGAATTAGCAGAGAAGGGCAGTCACACGCTGCAAGGTGGAGGACATTGCAGAGGTGACAGGAAATGAACAGGGGAGCAAGAAATGGCCACCAAGGCCTCCTGAACAAACCCTCAGACCTATGAAAACTCTGAAGTATCCAAAAGCTACAAAAATATCGTCATGTATGTTTTCATTATATCCTGATTCAGCCAGAGGAAGGGTTAGCATTTAGATCCTATTTAGGGAATAGGATCAATGTTCACCAGCTGAAAAGTGAGCCTTCAAAAATGTATCCCTCACCAGAGCTACTAGTACATTTATAAAATAGCACCGCGATAGTTTGTGATTCAATCACTAATTTCATTATATACTTGTATTTTTAAAAAAAGGAAAAAAAAAGAAGATAGTCTCAGAACTCATGGATATTTCATTTTAAACCCCTTTGGCACTTAGCAGACATAACACATAACCAAAACATATTGCTTTTGAGATAAGGAACCAAAGAAAGAGAAACAAAACAGCAAGTAATGTTTAGTTTCAGCTTCACGTCAGTTCTGGTTAATCTATGACCGGTGCTTAAACCACAAGACCTGTGAACTTAAAATATTTTAGGAAAAAATCTTTCCTTAATAATTTAACTGATGGGGGCGCCTGGGTGGCTCAGTGGGTTGAGCGTCCGACTTCGGCTCAGGTCATGAGCGCGCGGTCCATGAGTTCGAGCCCCGCGTCGGGCTCTGTGCTGACAGCTCAGAGCCTGGAGCCTGTTTCAGATTGTGTCTCCCTCTCTCTCTGACCCTCCTCCATTCATGCTCTGTCTCTCTCTGTCTCAAAAATAAATAAACGTTAAAAAAAATAATTTAACTGATGAAGAGACATCAGCAGGATGGCAGAATAGGAGGTTCTTTGTCCCTTAACAGCAACACTAATTTGATGATCATCCGCACATAAAAACGTCTTCACGAGTGCTGTAGATTCCGGGGTGAGAGATTATAGGAAGGAGCATGGAAATAAGAAAAGATGCATTGATGGGAGTAAGGAGGACAGCCTCACTTCGTACACATCAGCCTTCCCTGTGCCCAGGAAGTGCAGTATAAGAGAGACCCCCTCCACCTGGTAAAATACCGGTAATGACCTCTAAAGAAATAGAGACATCCAAACTGCCTGGTGAAGAATTTAGAAAGGATGGGAAATGTTTTTAAACATCGTGCATTTGGTGAAAGAACTACCTAATGGAGAAACTGCTTTTTGAGAAATGTTTGATTGGTGGAAGCTACTCAATTACCTGATGTTGTTCAGATGAACTGTCATTCTCTTTGAGGAGCTTTCCTTTAATCCTCTTCCCAGAAATTTGTCGATTACATTTGGGGTTTCCTACCCTGGACCAGTTCTCATGGATTTTCCATTCCTGGGCCTGTGCTCCCGAAAACTTAGATTCTCTGTATCCATTTTTCTATCTCTTCAATGTACTGTGTAGTGACCTGTGACCTCAGTTCCCTCATGGATTAAAGAAGAGCTGTTAATTTTTAATTTATTTGGCTTTTTTTCTTGTTGTGTGGATGGCAGTGATCATTTCTAAGCTCCATATTTGCCAGACCAACACCCAGAAGTCCATTGCTAATTGTGTAATCTCAGGCATAATCATTTCTGCAGTTAGAACAGGCTCATTTATTGAATGGATGGACACTGAATAACTAAAAGAGTGATGGGGTGCCTGGGTGGCTCAGTCGGTTGAGCGGCCGACTTCGGCTCAGGTCACGATTTCGCGGTCCGTGAGTTCGAGCCCCGAGTAGGGCTCTGTGCTGACGGCTCGGAGCCTGGAGCCTGTTTCGGATTCTGTGTCTCCCTCTCTCTGACCCTCCCCCGTTCATGCTCTGTCTCTCTCTGTCTCAAAAATAAATAAATGTTAAAAAAAATTAAAAAAAAAAGAGTGAGTATAGTAAGAATTAAGTAAAGTGGAAACAGCTAGAGTCATGACGTGACAGAATGTTTTTATTCCCCTAAAAACAGCATTCAATGGATCAACAAAACAATCATCCCAGTAAGAGACTCAATTGAGAGAATTCATTTGCCAACACTCCCAGGAGCCTGGGAAGTAAATACCTCAGTCCTGAAGGGGGTATTCAGGCAACACACTAGAACATCTACTGCAACCTACTCTTGCACTGTTTGGATCTGCTTGGCTAGTATAAAAGTGTTCCATGACTAGCTCCTCCAGCATTCTAGTCAGTCTCTTTTCTTGGTGAAACTTACTAGTGAGACAAACTCTTCACCCTGTCATTGCAACTAACATTTACTACCTTCTTACCTCACTACCCATTCTAGACGCCACTCACCCTTGACCGTGCTCTCAACTAGTCTAGGTGTTTTACCTAGTGGGGTGACCATGATACTCATTGCTAAGGTATCTAAGACTCTGGCTGCCAAGTTCTTCTCAGATCACTTCTACTGAACTTACCTATTAACTGTCAAAGTTTAGTGGGGAACTTGCAAGAGATATCCTAGTGGGTCACCTTGATGACAAACATATGCTTCACCTTCCCTCTTATGCAACAACAGCGCGACATTCTCCTGGTAATCAGACTTAATTAACCTTGTCAGGATAGTGACTCATTGCTTTTCCTGCTGGGCTCTTGGCATAAAAACCCCAGACTAGCAGCCATAGTTTACGCTTTAATGAGATTCTGATTGTTTGCCTGATGAAAGAGCTCCCGCTGTGGAAACCAGGGCTTTCAGACCTGCATATCTTAAAGTTGAGTTTATGTAAACACAAATTCCCCAAACCGATGGTAGCAGTGGTAAACAGGGTCAATCCTATTTCCACCATTGGTTCCCAGATCTGTGGATTCTACCTACTGAGACATAGAAACATGTGATAATTGTTGATTGAGAGTGTTTTCTGTTAATCTGATATTCCTCATGTGACTCATGAGTCTTTAAAGACTCTAAAACTATTGAGAAAGGAGGTGATCTTCTAATAAATAACCCACATTAACAATTGTAACAGCAATAATGATATTTTCCATACTGAGTTGTGATAGCTAATTTTATGTGTTAACTTGAGGACCATGGGGGCACCCAGACATTTAGTTAAACATTATTCTGGGTGTGTCTGTGAGGGTGTTTCTGGATAAGGTTAATAATTTAATTGGTAGCCTGAGTAAAATAGATCGCCTGCCCTAATGTGAGTGGACCTCATCCAGTTGAAGACTAGAATTTTTTTTTTTTTTGTAAAGACTGAGTAAAAGGGAACTTCTCCTGCTTGATTGCCGAGCTGGAACACCAGCCATTTTCTACCTTTGGACCGAAACTTACAACATTGGCTGTCCTGGGTCTCTA
The DNA here is from genome assembly GCF_022837055.1 of Prionailurus viverrinus. Classification (NCBI taxonomy): domain Eukaryota; kingdom Metazoa; phylum Chordata; class Mammalia; order Carnivora; family Felidae; genus Prionailurus; species Prionailurus viverrinus. The sequence goes on along the minus strand of NC_062567.1, from coordinate 41,074,930 downwards.
GCTTGCCAACTGCATATCTTGACACTTTTTCAGCCTCCATAGTCATATGAATCAATTTCTTGTACCTATATCCTATTGGTTCTGTTCTTCTAGAGAACCCTGAATAATATAGGTCTTGGTACTAAAACTGGTTAAGAGAAACAGAATGTTGAGGATAAAGTTTCTGAATTAGTTCTGGAGTTTCTTAAATTGGCTCTTGATTTGATTAGATTTAAAGACACTAATGACTATTTCCAGTTGTAAAGGGGGGCGTTGATAGTCCACGGTGTGATGTGGCAATGGATATACAAAAACATCACCACTGGATACTCAACATCAACCACTTAAAAAAAAAAAAGAGGAAGCTGGGTGACCATGAGACTTTCATGTTTTGTTTTGTTTTGTTTTCTAATCAAACTAACAAATATAACAAAACTGGTTGGTTGTTTGTACTGGACAAAGTGGAGAAAGAAAAGGATGAGCTCAGGGATTTGAACTTCCAACTCAACTGGTGCATAAATGATCTCAAAACTTAATGTATGCCGTGAAGGACACCCTTATATTCTCCAGACACAGGGTCGAGATTGTTGAAAATCCAACCTAGAATCTCATCCTATGATTATTGAATTACTACAGATATTGAAGTCCCAGCTTCAAAGAGTATCTACTGTTAAAGAGAGAGCATTGAGTGAGGATGAATGGAGTCCTGAAAGTTGGAATGGGGACATGTGGGAATATCCTGGTGAAGCTGGGGATATTGAGCCTCTAAATTCTGATGGATCTTATTTACCACTGGAAGAGATCTCCCCATCCCCAGAGGGAGCAGCCTTTCACCCCCAGTGGGAGTAGCCTCTCTATCCCCTTCTGAGAGGATTAACCCTACGATGCTGAGGAAACTGTACAGACTCCCTGAGACAGCTGCTCAGCAAGACAATTCTGAATATCCTCAGGACCTCCCTTTCACTCTTCCTTACTTCTAAACTTACAACAAGACTCAAGTCCCAGAAGGTGCCTAACGGTACAAAGTATGATCCATGAGAAGGTGAGCTCTACTTCAAAAGAACAACTGGAGTTTTCTAATTTATGCAGATGAAAATCTGGGAAGCATGTGTGGGAATGAATACTAAGGCTGTGGGATTTTCCCACTAGATGAAAGAAACATGAAGTTGGATTGGGTCAAATTTATTAATATGAGCTCACTAGGCAGAGATTCTGCATTGAATATTGCAGTTTGGAGAGTTAGAAAAGACTAACAATTTGTTTAGTTGGTTGACTAAAATATGGACCAAAAGGTGGCCTGTCATGAGAACATTGGAAATACTAGAGCTGTTTTAGTTTAATATAGGAAAAGCTGAAGGAGGTTGGAATGTTAGAGTGGATTTGTTATTTAAAACCTACTCACCCACACTGGGAGGGTCTGGAAGACATACATAGCCTTCACCATGAGAGATAAATTTGTGAGGGGAGTCCCTAGCATCCTTGAAGAACGCTGAGATCGCTCTTCTCTGTAAACTAGACTTACTGTAGGAATTGCAGTCACTGAATTGGGAATAAAAGCAAGGAGGCTAATTGGATCCAAAGTGGCAGTGGCCGAATGGCAACATTCAACTGCAAAGGAAAGCTGAGTGTGGTTACCATGATGGGCAGCACAGCCAAAGCAGCCATCAGAACACTCTGACTCACATAGACCTGTGGCCTTGCACAATTAACTAAGGTGTTCCTAGAAGTGAAACAGATGGGAAGGCTACTAAGTCGTCACTCGATCAGTATAAGCAGAAAAGTTCTAGGTCAAGTGAACCAAAGTCTACCTGGATCATTAAAATATAGAGTCATGGTTCTTCAATCGATTTCCAGACTTACGCCAGTTTACAGACCCAGAATGAAGAGGAGGACCGGTCCCCATGAGGAAGGGTTTCGGTATATTGCCTAAAATTTATACTGTTAATCTTTTCCCCAACCTTCCTCAATGAGACCCACAGCCTTTTACTAGGGTAACTGTGCACTGTGCAAAAGGAAATAATCAGAACTTTCAAAGACTGTCTGTTGGACACTGGCTCGGAACTAATTCCAGGAGACCCAAGACCTCACTATAACCCACCAGTCAGAGTAGGGGCTTATGCAGATCAGATGATCAATGGAGTTTTAGCTCAGATCCCTCTCACAGGGGACTGGGTGGGTCTCCAAACCCATCCTGTGGTTATTTTCCTTTTCTGGAATGTACAATTGGAATAGATATACTCAGCAGCTGGCAAACTCCCCACATAGATAGGTTCCCGGACTTGTGGAATGAGGGCTATTATGGTGGAAGCTACTAGAACTGCCTGCACCTAGGAAATAGTAAACCAAAAGTAATACCACATTCCTGGAAGAATTGCACAGATTAGTACTACCCACCATGAGGGACTTAAAAAATGCAGGGGTGGTAATGCCCATCTCATTTTTCCTATTTGGCCCGTGAAGAAATAGATGGATCTTAGAGAATGACCAGAGGGTTTTGTAACCATCTGGGGATGATTATTCCAATTGGAGTTGCTGTACCCGATGTGGTGTCATTGCTTCAGCGAATTCAATACACCCCTGGTGTTTGGAATGCAGCTACTGACCTGGCCAATGCCATTTTCGCTCTTCCTGTCAATAAGACCAATCACAAGCAGTCTGATTTCAGTTGGCAAAGCCAGTAATACACTTTCACTGTTCTACCTCAGGGGCATATCAACTCTCAAGGTCCATGTCATAATTTAATGTGCAGAAACAATGATAACCTTTCCTTTCCACAGATATCACACCGATCCATTACATTAATCACATTGTATCATTAAGTATAAACATTTTTAATCTGTAAAAAAGAAAAGAAAGTAAAGAAAAAGAAAAGAAAAGAAAAGAAATTGTTCTTTCCAATCTCTTATATTAAAACTTTGTAGTTTTAATACCCCAAAGAAAATTATTTTGTTCACTTACTGTATTTGAAAGCAATACAAATTCATTTCCAAAAAATTGTGTACATATTCCCTTTTAATCTAGCCTTAAGTATTTGTTCTCCTCTCTACTTATTCTAAACTATATACAGACAAAATTAAGATAGTTGTTATGAGAAAACGGCTAGTCATCAAAGGCATCCTCTGTGCTAATTTCATACTAGCTTGGGTAAGTGTCTTAACCATCCTTTGAGAAACCACAAGTATTTCTAAAGGATTCTGCTAGACTGAGTGAGGCAAACATATACCAGACATTTCCTGGACTGAACTTAAATGCGTGTTCTATGTTTCTCTTTCTTAAGAGTTCAAGTATTAGCAACCAAAATTGTATCTAGGTATTTGTTTATAATGAGCAAGCAGCTTGCCTGAAGTGGATGGAAGGAAGATAGGTATGTAAAATTAAAATATATAAAAATCTTCTCTATTTAGAACCCAAGTGAAATATAGCATTTTTTTTCTTTCTTTGCTGTTGCAAAGATCATCACTCTGTTTCTTCTCTAAAGCAGTACCAATGTGACTTAAGTTTATTTTGATTGGCTACAGGATTTCGAAATGTTCCAATAACATTAAATCACCTTCGCTAGGTGTGGAAGGATGATTAGGAATTAATCAGGAAAATATCAGTATAATATTAAATACAATATGTTGCAAGGAGCAACACAGACAAAGCCTTGGAGGTAAGATATCTATTTGGTGGGTTTTAGAAAAGCAAGCATGATAGGAAGTTACATTATGAAGCTGTGTGGTACATAATAGCATTGGGGATTTGTTTCTTTCCCATATGATTGAGGGCTTTATATGCAAGATATGCAGAATATTCTGGGAGAGGAGACAAAGGGATGGAAGACATAAACACTAATGTTTTTAAGTTTATTTTTTTTAGTAATCTCTACACCTAACATAGGGTTCAAACTCACAACACCAAGACTAAGAGTCACATGTTCTTCCAACCGCACCAGTCAGATGCCTCAACATCAAAACTATTTTACGTGAGAAGTGTACGTGGGAAAATAGGGAATAACTGAAAAAATTTAAGGAGGTGTGAGTTATCTCAGACGAATGGTTTGCTATGCAAATAGTATAAAGACATTAAAGAGTAAGAGGGTCATGTGTCCAGATCGTGGACGTTTATATAACTTAATATGCTTAGGCATAGTTCTATGTATTGATGTCATGGTATGTAATTAAAGTCCTTATAAAACATGCTAAAAAGCTCATTAACTAGGGATTTGAAATTTTCTCATGTTCTAAAGAAAGATTAATCTAATAAATAGGAGTTAGGATGGCAGAGATATGGAAAACCGCATTATTGGTGGTAAGAGGATTAGGACCTAGAATGAGCTAACATGGAGAATAGAATAGAATAGAGTTAGAATAGAATAAAGTTCCTAAAATAGAAATTATTTGGTTTTACTAGAGGAGGGGGTATTGAGGTAGGAAGCACAATGCTTCTCATATTTCTACACTGATATATAGGAGTTGGTATAACACATTTATCTTTATTTTGTCTGTTTTTTTTTTTTTTTTTTGATTAATCAGAGAAAACTGTTCAATTGGGTAGATAAAAAGTTTGCTCTAGAGGTTAGGAGTGGGGTCTACTTGAGATAATGATGTGGCCTTCATCCACATTTAAATAAATGTTAATATATTTGGCATATGAAGAAAAGGGCATATGTAAAAAGAAGAAGGTCTAACATAGAACTTCAAAGAAAAACATTGGAGACAGAGAGAGAGAGAGAAAGAAAGAAAGAGAGAGAGAGAGAGAGAGAGAGTCCAAAGAGATAGAAAACTAGTCAAGAAGCAATATGACCACAATGGGGGAGGTTAAAGATGAGAGCATTTTCAAGAGGCATTAGATACCTACACTGTAAAATGCTCCAGGACTATAAATTGCCTACTTAATTGGCAGTTTATGATCAATGGTGACCTTAAGTGTGACTGAAGTCCCTTTACTGTTACTTTTAAGAATTTTACAATTTTTAGTTAGCTTTTTAGTATTTTTCAGATTTTTATGCTAACATAGCCTGTCATTACTAAAAACTGAAAGTGTCTTTAGAGACCTTCAGTTTGTTAATGCACATTTTTCATGAATATTATTTTTAAGTGTGATACTGTGGTTTATAATAAATATGTATTTTGGTCTTCCATCTACAGTTTCTGGCTTACAGCTCCTAAACTCCTTGGAATTTCCTAAGTGATAAATACAATGGGAACATCTTTTATTATAACATTTGGTCTCTGGTCCTCAATTCCTGAAATCAAGCCACTTCAGAGCCCTAAAGGTAAAAAGGGTATTTTGGTATTTGTAACAAGTTCCTTTCAACCAGGAAGGCGTGACAGAGTTTATGTTAATGAATTGTCTTGAGGAAATCCCCAGGCCTGGGGGGGGGGGGGTGTGGTTGCCAGGGAAACCAACCACCAAATGAGGGTTGGAACTTTCAGCCCCACCCCTGGACTTCCGCAGAGGAGATTGAATCTACCAATGGCCAATGATTTAATTAAGCCTGCCAATGCAGTGAAGTCTCTGTAAAAACCCAAAAGGAAGGAGTTAGAGAGCTTCCGGGTTGGTAAATCAGAAAGTTTCTACCTGCCATTATGCCTGGCCCCAACCCCAAATGCCACAGGAACAGAAGCTCATTTGGTCAGGACCTGGCCGTGTGCATGTCTCCATCTGGCTGTTGATTTGTATTCTTTAATATTCTTTGTAATACACCAGTAATCTAGCAAATAAACTGATTTCCTGAGTTCTGTGAACCCCTCCAACAAGTTTATTGGAAGCCAATACGGGGATTGAGGCACCCTTTGATTTATAGCAAATCAATCAGAACCACAGGTAACAGTCCAGGCTTGCAATTAGCATCTGGAGTAGAGGCAGTCTTGTGGGACTGAGCGCCTAACCTGTGGGATCTGATGATACTTCAGGGCAGTGTCAGAATTGAGTTAAAAAAAAAAAAAAAAAGAAAAGAAACAAAAGAAAAGAATTGAGTTGAACTGTAGGACACCCAGCTGGTGTCCAATTGCTTGGTGATATGGGGAAAAAAATTCCACCACATTGTAATTGGTGAGCAAAATCATAGTAAGTATGTTATATATATATATTTTTTCAACATTTATTTTTGGGACAGAGAGAGACAGAGCATGAACGGGGGAGGGGCAGAGAGAGAGGGAGACACAGAATCGGAAACAGGCTCCAGGCTCTGAGCCATCAGCCCAGAGCCCGACGCAGGGCTCGAACTCACAGACCGCGAGATCGTGACCTGGCTGAAGTCGGATGCTTAACCGACTGTGCCACCCAGGCGCCCCAAGTATGTTATATTTTTGTGGTTATTATTATTACTATTGTGAAGGACACTTCAGTAGTCCTGAAGATAAGAAAAGTGTTTTGTTCCATCACAGGTCTTGTAGTAGAATCATTTCTATGAATATATTTTCTAATAAATTGTCCTAGCATGACTAGAATAAAGCACGTGTGATAATATCTTAGTCTTCTATGATTCTGAAGGGATGCATTTGCAAATGCAGCAGAATCAAATTTTCACTGGAACAAAAGTCAAATGTGTATGTGTGAAAATACATCTTTCATTTACCTATAGTTTAACCTACCTTTCAAGTCCTTATTCCCCTAAAATACCCAGAAAATTCAACTATGCCAATTTGCCAGACAAATCAGATTATATCTGGCCTGTTGTCAGTATCTTACCTCTCATTGGCAAATATTCAGTAAATTCACAATTCTCTCATTTTTTCCTTATGACATATCTCACCAGGCAGGTATAGTCAAATACTATATTTTAATATCACTTAAAACAATTCTTATCTTGGTGTTTATGCTGCAAAATAGGTATATATTTAAGATTATTTACTTTAGTTTGGTACTTTTTTTTTCTTTAGGAATTGTCTTTTTATTTATTTTTTGTTTATTTTTATGTATTTTGAGAGAGACATAGAGAGCAAGTGGGAGAGGGGCAAAGAGACAGAGAGAGACAGAATCCCAAACAGGCTCCTGCTGTCAGTGCAGAGCCTGATGTGGGGCTCGAACTCACAAACTGTGAAATCATGACCTGGGCTGAAATCAAGAGTCAGATGCTTAACCGCCTGAGCCACGCAGGCACACAGGAATTGCCTTGTTATTGCTTATATAAAATATCTGTAGGTCTAAAAAAACCAAAACTATCATGCAAATCTAGCTTTTATTATTTCTCCTATCCCCTTCCTTCATTAGTTGTGGTTTACCCTAAAATTTTTTTTATTAAAAAACAATTTTTTAATGTTTATTCATTTTTTCAATTTAATTTTTTTTTAAATTTACATCCAAATTAGCATATAGTGCAACAATGATTTCAGGAGTAGATTCCTTAGTGCCCCTTACCCATGTAACCCATCCCCCTTCCCACAACCCTCCCGTAACCTTCAGTTTGTTCTCCATATATTCATTTTTGAGAGACAGAGACAGAGCGTGAGTGGGAGAGGGGGAGAGAGAGAGAGAGAGAGAGAGAAGGAGACACAGAATCTGAAGCAGGCTCTAGGCTCCCAGCTATCAACACAGAGCCTAATGCGGGGCTCGAACCCACGGATCTTGAGATGGTGACCCGAGCTAAAGTCGAACATTCAACCGACTGAGCCACCCAGGTGCCCCTATAATTTTTTTCTTTTAAAAATTGTAAGAAAATTACCCATAAGTATGTGTGTATGCAAGTATGTATTTAAATTGTAGCCCTCCCCACAATTTCCTAAGCAAAAGGCTATCTACTATAAATATTGTTCTCCTCCTTGCTGTTTTCATTTAACAATATCTCTTGAAGACGATCTATGACAATATAAGAAATGGGCTCTTATATATCACTTTTAAGTGGCATATTACCTTACATTATGAATGTACAGAGTTTATTCGATCAGTCACCTATGGGTGCACATTTGGGTTGCTGATACTTTTCTTATGGCAAAGAACCAACAGTGCTGTTAGGAATAGCCTTATGCGTATCTTTTTGTTTGTCACTCTACTTTGAGTATAAGATTTTTGGTTCGTCACTCTATTTTGGGTATAGATTCTTAAAAGGAGAATTTCAGGGTCAAAGAGTAAATGTATATGTCATTTTGCAAAAGGCTCCTCACTGGGGATCTCATCTTTCAGTTCTACAAGTCACGTATGAGTTGCCTGTTCCTCCATAATCTCACCAGCAGAGTATTTGTAACACTCAGAAGATTTGTTACACACACTTTTCTTATTACGTGTGCCATTAACTTTTTTCGTATGTAAAACTTAATTGTCATGCATCAGTAAGGATATTTTCACCAAAAGAGTAAGAAAGAAGATAAGGGCTAGACCATAAATTCCTGAAGTATCAGCTTTATTATCTTGAGAAAGCTCTCATAGATTTCTCATCGATGGAAATATGTAGCGGTCTGGGGAAAAAGGTTGATTACATGATTATAAAACATAGCACACCTTAGATGTTCACTTTTATTTATTAATTGAACTTATTTTTAAATTTCAGAAATAACGCATGTTTACTGTAGAAAATGGTAGGAAATACATGTGATGTTAATGAAACTAGTCCACTTAGCCGGAATCAACATGGGACTACATCCAAAAAGAATTCAATTTTCTTACACATAAAAATTGAAAAAGTAATATTAATTTTAATGGATGTTTTCCAGAATTTTTATTTTGATTACATTTAATTTATTGATGAATATGAGAGGAGTAATACGTTTAGACACTGAAATTTCTATCTAAGAATAAATTACGTTACTCCTTTTGTTCATCTTGCCATCTTTTACTACAATTTTAAATCTTCATCATTTCCTATCCCCTATTAAATTTTTCATCTGAGTTTTATATATTTGTTATGTTGGGCAATACCTTTTCTCTTATTGGAAGGATTTGCTTTTCTAACAGTTTTTCATTTGTGTGTAATAAGGTATATGTCTTGGATATTTGTCATGAGATTGGCCAACATAACTTTCAGTCATTTTTTTAATGTCACTTTTTCTACAAATCCACAATTAATATTTTGTCATTTATAATCAATTGTCACTAATCTTTTAACTTTTCTCCTCTTCACTTGCTAGAATACTGGGGCAATGTTAAATAAGAATGGTGATAAACACATTTTAGTGAGTACAAAATATGTAGAATCATCATTTTGTGTCATTTTTGACAACAATTTTATTCTTTTATTTTTTTATTAATTTTTTATCATGAAATTTATTGTCAAATTGTTTTCCATACAACACCCAGTGCTCATTCCAACAGGTGCCCTCCTCAATACCCATCACCCACCCACCCCTCCCTCCCACCCCCCATAAACCCTCAGTTTGTTCTCAGTTTTTAGGAGTCTCTTATGTTTTGGCTCCCTCCCTCTCTAACCATTTTTTTTCTTCCCCTCCCCCATGGTCTTCTGTTAAGTTTCTCAGGATCCACATAAGAGTGAAAACATATGGTATCTGTCTTTTCTCTGTATGACTTATTTCACTTAGCATAACACTCTCCATCCCATCCACGTTGCTACAAAAGGCCATATTCATTCATCCTATCTCATTGCCAAGTAGTGTTCCATTGTGTATATAAACCACAGCTTCTTTATCCATTCATCAGTTGATGGACATTTAGGCTCTTTCCATAATTTGGCTATTGTTGAGAGTGCTGCTATAAACATTGGGGTACAAGTGCCCCTATGCATCAGCCCTCCTGTATCCCTTGGGTAAATTCCTAGCAGTGTTATTGCTGGGTCATAGTGTAGATCTATTTTTAATTTTTTGAGGAACCTCCACACTGTTTCCAGAGCGGCTGCACCAGTTTGCTTCCGCTATCTTCATGTCACATCCACGAATCCAAGCATAAATGAAATCCAACATCTGAAAAACAAATGAGGAAAGTCTATTAAAGATGTGATATTGACACACACACATGCATAATATGTATGCACAGATATACTATAGATTAGTATATACATCAGAATTTACAAACATTTGCATTACATATTGAAATGACTAACAGAAGTTATATATTGAGTGAGATGATTGCTTACAATATGAGAGAAGGAAGAGACTGCAATCTGAAATGGAACGGGATTTGGATCTGGAATAATCTGAAGACAGAAGCAAAATCATAGTTATAGATAAAGAAAAATGATGAAAGGATTATTAAAAACACTCAGAGAAAACTTAAGTATGTTTGGAAGGCTGCAACAAGACCCTGGTCCATTGTATTGTATTGTATTGTATTGTATTGTATTGTATTTATTATTATTATTGTTGCGGAAACCCTATCACCTCACTGTTTCCAATGATCTTTCTATAAGACTCTGTTTTAAGTGGTCCAATATTTTTCTGTAGCTTTCAGATTAAAATTCAAACTCTCCCCATTATCTATGGGAACACTCATGACATTCTAATTTTATCCATTAGTTCATCTAGCTCCCTGTCAGCCATTCACTTTGAATACCTTGACTTTTCCAAGCACCCCCTGCTATCCCTCACTAATTTTATTGCAATATGCCTCCTCTCCCGGGATTGAATATTATACACCCATCCAGTCTGGACTGTTTTCTCCAACTATATTGTTTCTTACACTATATTTATGCTTACAGGCACTTATTACACTGAATTATAATTTTTTTTTACTTGTCTTCTTCTTATATCATGGGTTACTCAAGACAAGGGATAGTTATAAAGGTTACGCATAAAACTTTATATTCTCAAAGGTGTGTTGACACAGAGTGAAGTGATTTCCTTTATTCCTTTTTTTTTCTTTTCATGAAAGAAGGTAAGAAAGGAAACAGTGAAGAAGAGAGGAAAGAAAAATTCATCGGAGGTTATAGAATTTTCAGGAGAAGAAAGGATATGGGTCCTCTCAGAGTTTCCACTGTGATTACTTGTATCACCCTTTATATCCAGCCTCATTTGAAAAGGAAAGTTCATACACTCCATCTTTGTCTTCCACCCTTAAAATATCCTGACAGATTTCTCACTTTCACAGAGATCTAATGGAAACACTATTCTCTTAAATAACAGTAGAGTCAACCCACCCCCAACTGCCTTATTTCTTCTTAGCAAGGATCATAAGGTATATAAGAGCCCCAACACATGAAATATAATTTTATGAAAAAAAAATGAAAAAGAAAGAAAGGAAAAGAAAAGAAAGGAAAGGAAAAAAGGAAAGGAAAGGAAAGGAAAGGAAAGGACAGGAAAGCAAAGGAAAGGAAAAACTACCTCCTTTCTCCCAAAATAGAATTTAGGAAAGAGGAGAGTGGTATTTTAAAATACTCCTCTAATTAATATACTTAGAGGACTCCAAAAGATATTATCTGTGTAAGGTACAAACAGGATGCTACAAAAACTAGAACCCTCAAGAATCATATAAGAGTTTATCAGATTAAAAATATGATTGTTGAAATAATAATCAGTAGAAAGATTTTAAAAAAGAATCTAAAACCTAAAAAAGAAAATACAGAGAAAAGATGCTAATCTGCAAATCTTAATATTTGAAAAAGAGAAGTCATGAAAAGAACAGGAAATAGAGTGGAGGAAAAATAAACCTAGAAGTCACAGAGTATATTTTTCCTAAATTTGAAAGACAAACTTTCAGATTGAGAGGGCCAGAGAGTGCACAGCAAATAAATGATTAAAAAGCACTCATACCCAGAATATCCGAAAGTTTCAGCTCCCCAAATGAATAAAATATCTTTAAAAGCTAAAATCAGGTCATTTTTATGGTATGAAATTACACTGGGAGCAGACTTCTCATCAACAACATTGTTTGCTAAAAACAGTGAGGCAACTCCTGTCATACTCTCTAAGAAACTAATTTTTAACCTTTGAATTTATACCTAGCCAAAATAAAGACCTTTTCAGACATGCATGAAGACAGAACATTTATCTTCCATACACCCAGCTAAATTCCAGTAGAGCTAAACTCCATTAAAATATGAGTGTAGGGGCGCCTGGGTGGCGCAGTCAGTTGAGTGTCCGACTTCAGCCAGGTCACGATCTTGCGGTCCGTGAGTTCGAGCCCCGCGTCAGGCTCTGGGCTGATGGCTCAGAGCCTGGAGCCTGTTTCCGATTCTGTGTCTCCCTCTCTCTCTGCCCCTCTCCCGTTCATGCTCTGTCTCTCTCTGTCCCAAAAATAAATAAAAACGTTGAAAAAAAATTAAAAAAAAAAATTAAATATGAGTGTAAAATGTGAGTGTAAAAAAAGGAAGAAGGAATTGCAAAAACAAACAAACGGAATCTAACCCAAGAAAGAGTGAGGAAGAAGGAGGATTAGTTTGATAAAAATAATAATTAAACACATAAAGAAACTAAGTCATGGGGCGCCTGGGTGGCACAGTCGGTTAAGCGTCCGACTTCAGCCAGGTCACGATCTCGCGGTCCGTGAGTTCAAGCCCCGCGTCGGGCTCTGGGCTGATGGCTCAGAGCCTGGAGCCTGTTTCCGATTCTGTGTCTCCCTCTCTCTCTGCCCCTCCCCCGTTCATGCTCTGTCTCTCTCTGTCCCAAAAATAAATAAACGTTGAAAAAAAAAAAAAAAAAAGAAACTAAGTCATAAAAGACAAAGAAATGCTTTTTTAATAGAAGAATGTGTAAATGATTACAGTATTTTCATGTTTTCTTTATTTCAGATATATTCCAAGATTTTGAACCCAGTAAAGATTCGAGGGGAAGATGGAGAACCCAGTTACTGAGGAGACCATATGAAAGCATTTCACTCACAATTTTCCTCCTCCTTTAAGTCTTCACAGTATTTTGCAGTGAAGTTGTTCAGGTCGTGTAATGTGTCTTCTGTCATCTTTTTGAAACTGATATGCTCATTTGAGATATTATTACATATATTCATGTATAGTGTTACATTTTTCTCCCATTGTTGTATTATGCTTTGTTGAATGTAATCCACTGTTCTGTTGCCAAAGATGAGTTCTTGGTAATCTATAATTTATATGAGGAAATTAATAACTTTAACATAGTCAAACTTTTCTAATAAATTATATTAACGTCACAATAACAATTTAAAGTTTAATGGAATACTCCTATTAAAATGATACCTATATATGTGTAAAATACTTACCATATGTACTTTTAAGATGAAAACTCATTTGAGATAAAAAATGGTTTATGTTACTCAATGGAGAACTAGTTCCTTGTTTAAGGAAATGCCTGAATAAGCTTAAAAAGAAAAAAAAATAAAGATTTCTGTGAAGCAGAGATTTCAAAATAAGACATGATGCAATTCTGTAGTTAGTTTATAGAAATGGACATCACACTTTTGAAATGAGGAGGCGCCATAATATACTGGTGAGTCTCTGTTGTAGTTTGAGTTTCTTGGACAGATATAACCATAATTTAAGGGTGGAGAATTGGTAAACAGCAGTCTCAGGATTTAAAAAAAAGTTCAGAACCCAGGGATCATGTCTCTAAGAACATCAGAAGAGCCAGAAAACTTTATAACTTCTTCATTTTGTAGACTGTTTTGGCATATTTTGGCTTTTCTATGTAGACCAATGTTAGTTTACCTGGGAACCCTGCAACTTAATAGAATCTTTAATTTTTAATTTGAGTTTTATGAGGATTAAATTAGATAAAATCACAAAGAATGGATGCTCAAGAAATGTTAGCTATTATTAGAATCATTCTCTCATTTCCTCAAGATGCCTTTGTGCTCACTATTGTAGGAGGGAAAAGCATCTCCTACTAGCATCCAGGCTTGGGAAGAGATGCTCCCCACGTATGGAGTGCTTAAAAGAGCCTTTTAGGGGCACCTGGGTGGCTCAGTTGGTTGAGCGTCTGACTTTGGCTCAGGTCATGATCTCACAGCTCGAGAGTTCGAGCCCCGCATCCGGTTCTGTGCTGACGGCTCAGAGCCTGGAGCCTGCTTCGGATTCTGCGTCTCCCTCTCTCTCTGCCCCTAACCTGCTCACATTCTGTCTCAGTCTCTCTCAAAAATAAATAGACATTAAAAAAAGAGAACCTTTAGTTATCAAATAAGTAATTAATAGATGTTTAAAGAAACAAATTATCATAGGGTTTGGGAGTTTAGTCACAGAATAGAAGAAAACACGATCAATGTAGCAAAGAACAGAAACACGAAGGAAAGGTAAAGGGACATTAAAACCATACAGTGTAAAATCAAACGATAGACGGATGATCAAATATTCCCTCCCGGTCACTTCCAGACTACACAGAACTGGAAAAGTACTTAGGGTTCTCTGACCCTGGAAATTAAAGGTAAACATAATCATTCCATCATCAGCTATCACTTTTGGACTTGCCCCTAAAATTCCCTTTACTTTGAGGTCTAATTAATTGCTTGTATATCTGGAAATTGTCTTCCAGGTTTTTCTCAGATGAAGTATATGACTTTTTATTTTGTTAGGATGGATGAATTATATCTTTTCTGAAATTCAAGATAGACGAATGGTAGTTATTTTCTCTCCATACATATTCAGTACTAGAGGATGTCTAATTATTCTTTAATTATATCTTTGTTTAAATCTGTTCTTCTTTTCTCTTTATGAACTCTTATTACTTACATAATAAATCACTTGGATAAATTATCCAAGTCTACTATGATTTTCATATTTCTTTAATTTTGAATAATTAAATTTTAATTTCTTATTCAATTTTAATTTCCTCTGTATAATCTTCCAAAACATCCAGTTGGGCCATAATGAGCTCCACTCTCTCTTTTAACTCATCTACTGAAGTCATTGCGGTGAAAGTCACGTTGTTTCAATTTAAAATTTTTTGATTCCATAATTTAATGTCTTACATAATCCCATTATGCTGGTTGTTTAATTTGGTTATCTTTCTCTTCCAGGCATTCTATTTTACTAGTAACTATCTGTTTGGGGCCTTTGGATTTTTCCTCCTTTGGCCTCTGGGTCCTCTAAAATCAATAGCTATTTTTATTTTCCTTTAGTTTTATTTACTCTGGAGTTTGAGATCAAGCTCTGGAATACTTTGAGAAGTGTCAAACCTACGTGTAATGGAAGTCACACTTGTTCCGTCCGCTATATGTCAATGGCAGGCCACATGACAAGTTTTAATTCTATGTTCCATATAAAGGGAGACACCTGGTCCAATGCCTTCTCAGACACAAGGTCTAGTACTCTGTATGATTTAGAATTACAGGACCTTTTGTGCATGCCAATTCAGCTTATATACAAAACCTTTGAGATCAGAGAGACGAGCGAGTCCTTGAAGACAACACAAGAAGGTTGGTACAAACTTTCTGCCATAGAGTTCAATAACCTCAAGAGACTAGGGACAAGAGAGGAACAAGAGTGGAGTAAGAGAGCCCTATCTCTTCCCCCTAAGCCTTTTTTTTTTCTTCTGTGAAAGAGCCAGGCTCTTAACTATCACAGAAGTAAACAAGTACATCACCTCCTTTTTACTGGAACCTTACAAGAGTTTTGGACATAGACATATTTTTTTAAGTGTTTTTGTTTGTTTGTTTGTGTTTTGTTTTGTTTTGTTTTTTAGAGAGAGAGCGTGTGTGTGCGTGGAGGAGAGGCAGAGGGAGAGGGAAAGAGAGCATCTTAAGCAGACTCCGTGCCCAATGTGGAGCCTGACGTGGGGCAACTGACATACTTTCAATGTCTTTTCTATTTCTAGCTCCAGTTAGGGGAGGGACTTGATACTAAGAAATGGGAAGGAAGGGCAGAATAAAAGTGAATTTGGGCTATCTGAAATGTTAATGAAAAATCACTGAAATTGATCATTACAGGTAGATCTCATTCTACCTTGTTTTTTTTTTTTGTTGTTGTTGTTGTTCTAAAAGTTCTAATAAAATAAAAGGAGGATAAAGAAGGCATAGATTCACAATAATAAGGAGAAAGGAAACCATAGAAATGGCGTTTTGGAAGGTGGATAGCAGAAGCTACTGGTAACTTCACGGGCTTTGGGAAAGTGAACCAAAGTCAGCAGTGAGAAAACAGAAAAAAAAAATGCTGATCCTCATTTAAGAATCCCAAAAGCTCTATGAATTGGTGACAAAGTCATACTTTATTATTCCAAGTGGAGGTGTGGGGAAGCCTGGAAACTGGAAAAGTACCTGAGTATCTATAGATGATTCAGATACTCCTTTTGCCCCATATTTTCTCCCCTATTTCATACAACCGAGTTACCCTCTGTGAGATAATAGGATGTATATCTAAGTCTGTATCTGTATCTATACCTGTATCCCTCTATCTGCCCTATTTTCTGTCACAGAGCTTCTAAAGCCCTGATATTTTCCGAAGTAATAAGAACACTGGGAACATCTCTTATTCTGACATTTGATCTTTGACTCTGCCTCTGACATAAGGATCTTAACTCCTTATAAATTCCCAAGTGATAAAAGCCCTAGGAACATCTTTTGTTCTAATGAAGTGACTCTGAGCAGGCTCATGGGAGCTGGTCACTGGAAAGACCAAGCCACGATAAGAAGCTTGGAAGTTTCAGCACCCTCCCACCCTCTTGAGAAGGGAGACGGGCTGAAAAGGGAGTCATTAACTCCATCCATCATGCCCATGGGATGAAACCTCCATAAAAATCCCAGAAGTATGGGGTTCAGAGAGCTTCCACGCTGGTGGACATAATATCCATAAGGTGACATAACCCCGGCTCCATGGGAATAGAAGCTCCTGGGCTCAGGACCCTCACACGCCTCACCTTATTATCTCTTTATCTGGCTGTTGCCTCTGTATCCTTTATCATATCCTCTGATAAAGTGGTAAACCTAAGTGTTTCTTGGAGTTCTATGACCTACTCTAGCAAATCAATTGCCCCTGAAGGGGTAGTGATGAGAAACTCTGTTTTGTCGCCAAATCTGACAGAAGTTGTGAGTAATCTGGCCACCTGCTACTTGCCATTGGCATCTGAAGTAGGGTGGGAGCAGTCTTGTGAGACTGAGCCCTTACACTGTGGAACTGGACCACTGTCTCCAGGGAGACAGGATCGGAATGAAGTTGAATTATAGGGCATGCGGGTGACGCCACAGAGAATTGCTTGGTGAGGGAATAACCCACAACACTTTGATGCCAGAAGGGTCAGAAGTGAAGTGTTCTTTGTGAGTGTAAAGGAGACTCACAGGGAAAGAAACTCATGGTAAAGAAGAACTGTTTGTTTTTTTCCTACAACAGGTGGAAATGGAGTTTTCTCTCAATACCCTCTCTTACCCGTTCCAATGAAAAACTGTCTGGGGAAGAGTATTGGAGGATTCCTCTTCCAAGGAACTAACTGGCCCAAGAGGGGAAATGAAAACAAACAAACCAACGCAGATATTGACAATTGGGTTCCTCAGTGAAATGCCCAAGTCCACGAACTCTACGTATGCACCGACGTCCCACTCAGTTGATCGGGTATCACACTCTTGAACGAGTACGGGCAACCAAAGATCACCAGATATTTGAAAAAAAAGCCGCTACCGTGAAAGACTGAGAAAAGAATATAACACACACAAAACGGACGAAGAACGCAAGCAGAGAGAACGCAATGAGAATACTCAACAAATTCTGTAAATAAACTAAAACTCTCTTAGATTTCTGGGGGCACCAGGGTGGCTCGGTTGGTTGAGCTCCTGACTTTGGCTCAGGTCATGGTCTCTCAGTGTGTGGGTTCTAACCCCATGTCAGGCTCTGTGCTGACAGCTCACAGCCTGGAGCCTGCTTCTTATTCTATCTCCCTCTCTGTCTGCCCCTCCCCTGTTTGCTCTCTCTCTCTCTCTCTCTCTCTCTCTCAAAAATAAATAATAAACATTAATTTTTTTTTAATTTTAAGCTCTTAGATTTCTGAGGGAAGTATAAAAATAAAAAACAAAGTTGAAAGTTTCTTATAGTTAAACGTACCCTATCCAACCCAGAATTGTACCCTTATGTATTTATCTGATAAGATTTTTATTATTTTTTTACTTTTTAAAAATGTTTATTTATTTTTAGAGAGAGAACGCAAGCAGGGGAGGAGCAGAGAGAGAGGGAAAGAGAGAATCCCAAGCAGGCTCCATGCTGTCAGCACAGAACCTGAGCGGGGGGGCTCGAAGTCACAAACCAAGAGATCATGACTGAGCAGAAACCAAGAGTCAGAAACTTAGCCAACTGAGCCACCCAGGTGCCCCTACCTGATAACATTTTTTTAAAATGTTTCTTTATTTTTGAGAGAGAGAGAGCAAGGGAGGGTCAGAGAGAGAGAAAGAGAGAGGAAGGCGAGGGAGACACAGAATCTGAAGGAGGCTGTAGGCTCTGAATTTTCAGCACAGAACCTGATGCAGGGCTCAAACCCGTGAACTCTGAGATCAGGACCTGAGCCAAAGTCAGATGCTTAACCAACTGAGCCATCCAGGTGTCCCCTGATAAGATTTTTAAAAAATATGTCTACATAAAGACTTGAACATCATAGTAGCTTTATTTATATTAGCCCCAATCTGGAAGCCACCGAAATGTCCACCTACAGGTGAATGGGTAAACATTTTGTGTATTCATACTATGGAATACTACTCAGCAACGAAAAGGAATTAGCTACTAATAACACATAATGCGAGTTAATCTCAAAAACATGCTTAATGAAAGGAACCAGTCATAAAAACCCATATATAAGGTTCAAGAGCAGGCAGAACAGTGCAGGACGACAGAAAGTAGATTAGTGATTACCAGGGGCTAAAATTGGTGGTGATGGCGGTGGGGGTAACTTTGAAAGGGAAGGTTTTGTGTGTGTGTGTGTGTTTCATCTTTTGTTTACTTTTGGGGAACACTGATTAAGAAATTTTATTATAGGGGCGCCTGGGTGGCTCAGTCGGTTAAGCGGCCAACTTCGGCTCAGGTCATGATCTCGCGGTCCGTGGGTTCGAGCCCCGCGTCGGGCTCTGTGCTGACAGCTCAGAGCCTAGAGCCTGTTTCAGATTCTGTGTCTCCCTCTCTCTGACCCTCCCCCATTCATGCTCTGTCTCTCTCTGTCTCAAAAATAAACGTTAAAAATAAATTAATTAATTAAAAAAGGCACACCAGGTATCTTTTTGAATTGGCAAAAATGTTGTATATCTTGATGTTGACGGTTATGCAGGTTTATGTTTGTTAAATACAATGAACTATACACTTAAAGTGGGTGGGTGTAGGGGCGCCTGGGTGGCGCAGTCGGTTAAGCGTCTGACTTCGGCCAGGTCACGATCTCGCGGTCCGGGAGTTCAAGCCCCGCGTCAGGCTCTGGGCTGATGATGGCTCGGAGCCTGGAGCCTGTTTCCGATTCTGTGTCTCCCTCTCTCTCTGCCCCTCCCCCATTCATGCTCTGTCTCTCTCTGTCCCAAAAATAAATAAATGTTGAAAAAAAAAATTAAAAAAAAAATAAAGTGGGTGGGTGTATTATTTTGTATTTTAATTATACTTCAATAGTGTTGAATTGAAAAGACAATTTTAAAACCTCAGAGAAGTAAGATATGATTTTGTACCTACGCCCAAGAATAAGATGTGATACAAGAAGACTTTAGAAAGCAACAAACGTTTACTGAAAATGAATGATGCCAGGAACACATTTTTGAACAGGAAAACTAAAAGGTAATTTTAAAAATCATCCATGAAACAGGACAGAAGGATAAAAGGAGGCAAAACGGGAGGAAATAATATTATAAAATAGGAGAAATCCGGAAACAGATGAAATCATGCTGGGGGTGGATGGAGAAAATAATAAAAAAGAGATGATTTCCCGTAAATAAGGGATATGAGTTTTATCACCTCTTGCTTATCCTCCTTAGTTCCTTTCTCAGATGCTTCCCATCTTGTATCTTTAAAAATAATCTTGAATTTTTATGCCCTACTGTCTCCCACAAACAATGCCCAAATTAACTTTCTCCTTGACACAGTGGCTGCCTTTATTCCCTGAGGGCTTACCTGCCTCAGCTCTGCTCTCTGCCAGCCCAGCTCCGCTCTCAAGTCCCTCTGCTTTATTTTCAGTTTCACCATCTATCGCCATTGCTGGCAATTCATGGTTATCTTTTCAGGAAAAAAAAAAAGGGGGGGGGGAGGGAAGTCCATTCTCTAGTCTTCTTTTTTCCTCTCTAACTCTCCAGACATTCCCAGGGTCCTTGGTCTGATTCTGATTCTGATGACAGATAGGTATATTTTTTAATTTAAACATTAAAATATTTTAAATTAAAGAAAATAATCAGTGAAATTAATTAATTAATTAATTAATTAATTAAAAATAATTTTAAAAGGGCAATATTGGTTTCAGGAGTAGAATTCAGTGATTTCATCACTTACATGCAACACCCAGTGCTCATCCCAGCAAGTGCCCTCCTTAATGCCCATCACCCATCTCCCCCATCTCCCCACCCGCTCCCTTCCATCAGCCCTCAGTTTGTTCTCTATCATCAAGAATCTCTTGAGGTTTGTTTCCCTCTATCCTTCTCCCCCACTTCCCATATGTTATTCTGTTTTGTTTCTTAAATTCCACATACGAGTGAAATCATACGGATGAGGCAGATGCGGTATATGTACACAATGGAATATAACTCAGCCATCAAAAATGAAACCTTGCCATTTGCAATGATGTGGATGGAGCTAGAGTGTGTTATGCTAAGTGAAAGAAATCAATCAGATAATAGATATTGTATACAAATATCTTTTATAAAAATAAAATGAAAGTAACATACACAGCTGCATACAAAGGGAAAAAATTATTTTCTAACAAAACGCATTAGAGAATATACGACAGAACATAAATTGCATCTCCAGCTTTATAAGCAGCTCAAGCCAGTTGCCTATTATATTTATTGGATGGCAAGGATGTTATACTTCTCCTCAGTACTTACAGTGGGTTTGTCAACGTCATAGACACAGAGAAGAGGACTGTATTTGGGGCCCCTGGTCCTTAAAACATTATCCGCAAACCTGATGCCTCAAATTATATAACCAGAGATTTGTTCACAGATGTGATTTTTTCTTCCTCATTTGAATATAACATACTTC
This sequence comes from Prionailurus viverrinus, assembly GCF_022837055.1. Classification (NCBI taxonomy): domain Eukaryota; kingdom Metazoa; phylum Chordata; class Mammalia; order Carnivora; family Felidae; genus Prionailurus; species Prionailurus viverrinus. Next base: position 41,054,046 of record NC_062567.1, on the reverse strand, counting down.
GGGGTAAATTCAAAAATTAAAACTTCCACATACACATAGAAAGTATAATTTTATATTAAGATCAAAAAGTCTTAAAAACAAACACAAAAGAATAAAAATAATGTAAATAACAAATTATTAATGACAAAAAGCAACCCCAGGGAAAGCATAAGAAACCACGTATCCTATAGCAATATAAAAATTTCAGTACCTATGATCAAACCATCTTTCTACTGTTCCACTGTCACCTAACTTTCTAGGAATTGAGTTGCTGGAGGAAACAGACTGGAATTAAGCAGCCTGGAATGATACCATGCAGAGATGAGGAATCTTCAGCCTTGTTCCTTCTCCGCAAGAAGCAAATGTTTATCACATCATCACTGACTAGGATCCCTGGGTCCTCTAAATCTCATAGTATGTGTCTATTTTATATCTTCTAGCACTTAAATAAAAATCCCGGATAGTTACGTTCATGCTAATACTGATTTTCCTTCCCATAAGAGTCTGTATGTGAAATCATCCTAAAATGCCTAAAAAACAAGAAATGCTCTTTTGGTGACAGCAGAGACCTGGATTTCCAGAGGCCTAGACCACCATCCTTCCCCCCCCCCCCCCCCCCCCCCCACACACACACACTGTGTACAAAACGAAACTCTGACATCGTAACTTCACTGTGGACTGGCACTCCGTAACGGGAATCCCTGGAGTCTGGTGGCCTTGAGTTGAAGGCAAGAACTCACCAGTGTAGGTAAATAGTTCTCCAGTGTGTCTGATCCTGCATAGAGGCTCTTACCGGTTCTCTTGAGACTGTAGCTCTCTTGGAATTTCTTCTTCTTGGAAGGATCTGGAACGTGGAGACTAGCATTAGTCACTTCTTCAGGCACTACTGAACAAATAAAGCACAACCACCGTGTGCGGTGCATCTCACACGGAACTTCACAGAAGCGACTCTTACGGCGTGATCTATGCATGCAGAGGCCAAGTTCAGCGATCTACCTTCGTAATAAACACCAAGCAAAAATATAGTGTCAGAAAACAGACTGTGTCACTGAGAATTTCAGAATTGCTTTGTTCTCACCTGCAAGCACATCTCTTTCTTTTCTTCACTTCCTCTAGTAAAACACACAGTTGAAGCAATGGTCCGGAGAGAAAAATGTGGGTTTTAAATATAAACATTCTTTTTTTTTTAAATTTTTTTAATGTTTATTTTTATTTTTGACACAGGGAGAGACAGAGCATGAGCGGGGGAGGGGCAGAGAGAGAGAAGGAGACACAGAATCTGAAACAGGCTCCAGGCTCTGAGCTGTCAGCACAGAGCCCGACCTGGGGCTCGAACTCACAGACTGCGAGATCCTGACCTGAGCCGAAGTCAGACGCTCAACCGACTGGGCCACCCAGGCGCCCCTCTTTTCCTCACCAAAACTTTGTCTCCTGCCTTTTTCCTTCCTATTTTTGTGGACTGGAAAGGGCTCTTGGAAGTTAAGAGCAGAACAGTGACGGAGTAAGACAAAATCAAAAAAGTAGTACCAAGAGCAGAAAAAGCTACATTTGAGCTACGCTAAATATTGTCCCCCACGCCCCCGCCCTGCACACAGAACGGCCGTTGAAAAGAAGGGAGATGTATTTTAGAAGCGACAGTTCTTGCTTCAGACTGTACCCATCGGGTTAGGACCTGAATTCTAATAACTTGAGTTTGGGGAGGAAGGTAGGGTATATAGGTATATTAATCTAGTTTATAGATTGGGGAGTCATGCCTTGGTCACAGTTCAGCAGAGATTAGTCAGTGGCCAGCATACTCTGTATCCTGAATATCTAGTGTAGCAGCAAACCATAACAGATGTTGTCCGTGCCTTTAGTGGAAAAGTTATTAACTCGTTATGAACTCGTTCAGAAAACTGCCCTTGCTCAGTAAAGGGCAGCAGTTACATACTGGCATTAATAAGAGCACCTTTATTGAGTCGTAAGAAAGATCGGGACATTGCGCAGTAGGCTGACATAACCACCTCCCACAGAGTTTCTGTTTGTTTGTTTGTTTGTTTGTTGTTTTTGAACTATGTAAGAAGTACATTTAGGAAAGAGAGTGTTGGGCAAATTGCTACTAGGAAAAAGACACTGCCTTATACCACAGAGTTTGAAACATATTTTTTAATGTTTATTTATTTATTGAGAGATGGGGGGTGGGGAAGGGGCAGAGAGAGAGAGAGAAAGAGAGAGAGCGAGCGAATCTCAAGCAGGCTCTGAGCTGCCAACACAGAGCCCGTTGTGGGGCTCGAAATCACGAAACCATGAGGTCATGGCCTGAGCTGAGATCAAGAGTCAGAGGCTTGGTATCCGGACTGGAGGTTGAGGGTGGGGGCGGGGATGGGGCAGGAAATCTGTGGGTAACACGAGCTTTAGTGCTTTCTCTAAGATGAAGCAAATCAGGGGAGTCTCCAGGCCTCATTTATCAAAGACTAAACGCATCGACCTAAAGCTTTTGACCAATTTGTCCAAACTTTGACGATTCTCTTTCCAAGAACAAATGTATTTGATCCTTCTTCTGAAGTCTTAAAACATACGTACATTCGCTTCGAACCAGTGATCTCACTGTCTGGGCCCCGACACAGAGATGAGCAAAGATCCATGCACTTGGCACGTTGATCACACTGTTATTTGTGCATGAGAAATGATAAAAGAGTTAAATACTAAGCCAAGGGAAAAATTGAAATCCTTGATTATTCAGGTAATGAAATCAGACGCCCAGTAGATGTTTTGTGCCTCTCAACAGAAGACGTTGCACAGTGTCTGGATAAAAATGGGATAAAATAAAAATACTACAAAGGTAGAAATTAAGGACTATTTCACACGGTGTTGAGAAGAAGATATTTTTTTTTTTTTTGGAGGAAAACCACATTCCAATGTGTAAACTTTGATAACGTTAGAAAGCTCCAAGACTCCCGCCGAGATGCTCAGAATTCTCAACGGCTTTAATTTGCTCTGGAGCAAACAGATGTTTCTCCCATCCTCACAAATGTGCTTGTATTCGTAAGGAATTACCTGAGGAAAAAAATCATCCACTCTTCCAATCGTCTTGCTGAAACCTTAAGTGGTAATATGTCCCCTACATCTTCGAGGCTCATATCTCTTCTCACAGGTACAGACTCTCATCCCCGCCCCAACCTGGGCACGTTGTACTTGGTCTCCAGAAATAGAAATGCAATGCAGTTGATTTCATAGGTAGGTTCTGCCTCTTTCACTCTGAAAAATAAAATAAGTATTTTTACCTGGGAGTTCAGAAATGTTAATTTACTTATGTATTCACTTCTTTATTCAGCTAATTAATAGAGTATTTACTGTGTGCTATGCATTATTGCAGAGCGAATGATGGACACATTTTCGTCCTTAATGTGGCTTACATTCTACAACTCATTTTTTGTAATATGCTTTTATGTTGATGTTTTTACATATTTATTCATGGATGAGTAGTGTGACGTGAAGTAGTGACAGTGCTCAGGACAGGAATAAAGCTGGGGGAAAGGGTAGCAGAGGAAGGAGAGAAGGTTTGTGTTAAACAGGGAAGCCCTCCCTGCTGAGGTCTCATTTGGCACAGAGGACAGAGAGTAATAACAGCAAAAACATTACTCTCCAAAATAGGCTAATTGAATACTATAGTATTTACTGTGTTAGGTATTGAAATCATGAGTAGGAATAATTTTTTAAAGTAACTTGTCTGCTCTTTCAGCTTCCAAGTTTTCAGTATTTTTTCTAATGTTTGTTTATTTTTGAGAGAGAGAGAGATTGCGAGCGGTGAAAGACAGAGAGAGAGAGAGAGAGAGAGAGAGAGAGAATCCCAAGCAGGCACAAAGCTTGACATGGGGCTGGATCCCACAAACCATGAGATCATGAGCTGAGCCAAAATCAAGAGTAGGGCGCTCGACTGACCGAGCCACCCGGGCACCCCTAGATTTCAGTATTTTTACATTTCCTCTTTCTTTGTAGTTTCATCATAATATGTTCCCTCTTTTCAATTTCTGGGCCAAACTCAAACCCTTGCCAAATCTGACCAAGGCAGGAAATATGTCTATACTGTGTCGTCATCTGCTCTACATGGGAATTAATTCAGTTCTCCATCTCTGGACCCACTGGTCTAGTCCCAGGACCTTGATACACATTGACTTCTTGGGTGTGTTTCACTACCAATAATGCTCTGTCCTGAAACCCCAAATCAGAGCCCCTTCATCACCACTTATACCCAAAGTGCCCAATTCATAAACAAACCCCAGAGGAAAAAAATGACAACAGTCGAGCAAAAGAAGTCAGAAAACGGAATACTGACATATGTAGGATCTGGCTAACGGTAGACAATACTCAGGGGAGTAATGACAAAACGTCCCGGGATGAACATCATAACAGCTCTTGTATAATGCTAGGCTGGAGACTGGGAAGGAGGGCTCTGAGAGAAAGGGATGTATCGCAGAAAATACAACATGGCAGAGAATCTAAAAATCTGGAGGATATAATATACATATTTTTTTTGCAAGTTGGAATGTTAGGTAAGAAGAAAGGCACTTGTCAAGGGAGGTTTTGTGTGTCTTTAATTTCTCTTTCTGGGACTTTGTTGTCAATGTGTAGGAATGCAGGGTATTAACTTTGTATCCTACCACTTTACTGAATTCATTTATCATTTCTTGTAGTTTTTTGGTGGATCTTTAGGATTTTCCATGTAGAGTATCAGGTTGAGTACCAATAATGATAGTTTAACTTTTTTACCAATATGGATGCCTCTTAATTCTTTTTCTTGCCTGATTGGTGATGCTAGGATGCCAGTACTATGTGGAATAAAGGTGTTGAGAGTATACATCTTTGTCTGTTACTGGCCTTAGAGAGAAAGCTCTCAGTTTTTCGCCTTTGAGGATGATATTAGCTGTGGGTTTTTCATATATGGCCTTTATTATGTTGAGGTACATTTCCTTTTTTTTTTTTTTCAATATATGAAATTTATTGTCAGATTGGTTTCCATACAACACCCAGTGCTCATCCCAAAAGATGCCCTCCTCAATACCCATCACCCACCCTCCCCACCCTCCCACCCCCCATCAACCCTCAGTTTGTTCTCAGTTTTTAAGAGTCTCTTATGCTTTGGCTCTCTCCCACTCTAACCTCTTTTTTTTTTTTTTTTTTTTTTTTTTTTTTTTAATCTAGTTTGCTGGGAGTTTTTTTTTTTTTTTATCAAGAATGGATGTTGAATCCTGTCAAATGTTTTTCCCACATTCATTGAGATGATCATATGATTTTTGTCCTTTGTTTTATTGATGCGGTGTATGACATTGATTGATTTGTGAGTATTGATCCATCCCTGCCTCCTGGGAATAAATCTCACCTGATTAAGGTGAGTGATCTTTTTAATGTACTGTTGTAAGTGGTTTGCTAATATTTTGTTGAAGATTTTTGCATCTATGTTTATCAGGGATATTGGCCTATGGCGTTTTGTTGTCATTGTCGTTGTTGTTTCTTTGTTTTTCAGTGTCTGTCCGGTTTTGGTATCAGAATAATGCTGGCCTTGTAGAATATATTTGGAAGCTTTCCTTCTGCTTCTATTTTTGGAATAGCTTAGGGAAAATCGGTATTAATTCTTCCTTAAATGTCTGGTAGAATTCACCTGTGGATCCATCTGGCCCTGGACTTTTATTTTTTGGTAGTTTTTTGATTACCAGTTCCATTTTGTTATTTATAATCAGTCTGTTCAGATTTTCTATTTCTTTCTAGTTCAGTTTTAGAAGATTGTATGTTTTTTTTAGGAAAGTATCCATTTCTTCCAGGTTGTTCACTTTGTTGGCATATAATTTTTCATAGTACTTCTTTTTTTTAAATTTTTTTATGTTTATTTATTTTTGAGAGAGAGAGAGAGAGAGAGAGAGACAGAGCACAAGCAGAGGAGGGACAGGGAGAGAGGGAGACGCAGAATCCGAAGCAGGCTCCAGGCTCTGAGCCATCAGCACAGAGCCCGACGCAGAGCTCGAACCCACAAAGCACGGGATCATGACCTGGGCCGAAGTCAGACGCTCAAATGACTGAGCCACCCAGGCGCCCCCATAGTATTTCTTATCATCCTTTGTATTTCTGTGGTGTCAGTTGTTACTACCCTCTTGTTTCTGATTTTATTTATTTGGGTTCTTTCTCTTTTTTTTCTTGATGACTCTGATTAAGGGTTTGTGAATTTTGTTTACTATGGGAAGTAAATTTAAGAATTCTCTACGCTGACACCAATGGGTTAACAAGGCTTAGGGTGTGAAACCGCTGCAACGGGAAAGCTCCCAAGGTTAGCTAGTGAGATGAGTAACTTTTTATCCTTAAAGCTGCATGCTCCATCCATCTTAAACTTTAGACATAACGGCCAATTAGTTGTACCGCCTACAGGAAAACGCTTTCCAACTGGTGTCAGTATATCATTTTATTCTTTTTGGTGCAACTGTAAGTTGCTTTGATCACAACTTCGTACTCCACTTGCCCCCCAAACCCTTTGCTTCTTACACACACAAGTTAATGGTTACTATCTGATTGCTTCTGCACGTTCACCGCGTATGTAAACTCTCAAGATTCTAATAAATACGGAGAAAGGACACTTGCTCAGGGCTCTTGTCTCCCTCCCCCTCCCCACCCCAGACATTAGCCTCTCTCATTTTCACTTCTGTGTCTGCTCTCTTGCTGGACAAGAGAGAACTCCGGACTCAAAGTCTGTGACAGTTTCTCTTTTCAAAGAATCAGCTCATGGTTTCATTGATTTATTTTTTAGTCTGTATTTATTTCTGCTTGGATCTTTATGATTTCTTTTCTTCTACTCACCTGGGGCTTTGTTTGTTCTTCTGATGGTCCTTTTAGGAGTGAGGTTAGATGGTATATTTGATTTTTTCTTGTTTATTGAGGTAGGCCTGTATATACTTCTTTCTTAGAACTGCTTTCACTGTGTTCCAGAAATTGTGCACCATTGTGTAGTCATTTTCACTTGTCTCCATATATTTTTTCATTTCTTCTTTGATTGCTCCAACGACCCATTGGCTGTTTAATAGCATGATGTTTAGTCGCTGTGTGTTTGTGCTTTTTTCCAGTTTTGTTCTTGTGATTTGTTTCCAGTTGCATACTGTTGTGGTCAGAAAAGATGCATGGTATGATTTCAATCTTCTTAAATTTACTGAGGTGTGTTTTATGGCCTAATATGTGATCTATTCTGGAGAATGTTCCGTGTGCACTCGAGAAGAATGTGTATTCTATTATTTTGGGATGGAATATCCTGTGTCTATTTATTATGTCCATATTTGTCAATGTGCCATTCGAAGACATTGTCCCTTCTACTTGGAAAAGGTGGAAGGAATAAAGTGAAGCAAAATACGCAAGGACATATACAATTTCTGAAGGAAGTAGCATATTACTACATCTGTTCGCAATTGTTTGAGCAAATCGTCACATGGCCAAAAGTGACAATTAGCTGAGAAAGTGTACTCCTACTAAATAAACACAGCAAAGGTGGGGATATATAATATTCATAAGAGGAAAGAGCAGAGAGTTGGGAACCATATAATCTCAAATGATGGAAGCTCTCAAATGATGTGATTAGATTTAGGGCCTACCTCGATAATCCAGGATAATCTCCACATGCCAAGATTTTTAAGTGAATCACATCTCCATTGATCCTTTTTTTTTTTTTCCTTACAAATTAACATTTGCAGGTTCTAGGGATTAAGTCCTATTATCCTGAGTTTGTCATTTTTCAGTCTACCACAATCTGAACGGGGTAAAATTCCAAGTGGTCAAGTTCATCTGGATTCCAGATTGGGACTGCAAAACAGGAGCTTTAGGAGAAGACTATGGAATCTACTCCTTTGTGGAAGCCACCTTTGAGGGAGATGCTACCTTTGAGGAAGCAATTGTCTCTGTGGAAAATGGTTTCTCCACAAAAGTCACTGTCTGTCAGGAATCACTGTGTCTGAGGAAGCTGCTTTGTGGGACTGAAGTCACATACTTGTTAATAGACCTTTAAGTACTCTTGGTTGGCAGAGTAAGAATTGATAAAGATGGAGTAACTGGGTGTAGAGAAGGAGGAGATAGATGATGCTCTGGGGCCTACCAGACCCTTCAGCATCCACCTCCCATTCTGTTTGACTCCAACATCCTTTTGAGATTAATGATCTCTGCCTCAGTTTTATCTTCCAGTTATCCCTTGAGTTCCTCTCATGACCCATCTCTGACAATGACCTAAACAGGGAAAGGGATTCTGGGACATGTATTTCCCAGACAGGAATTTTGATGCTAATTTGACCACAGAAAATCCAACATGTAACACATTTCTGTTGATATTTAGTGTTGCCGGCCTTCAGTTTCAGCCATTTTGGTAGGAGTACCAGGACCTCACTGTATTTTTATTTTCAATTTTTTATATGGCGAATAATGACGTTGAGCACATTTTTTCCCCTATGTTTTCATGGCCATTTGAATGTCTTCTTTCAGGAAGTGACTCTTGAAGTCTTTCTGCCCATTTTTTAAAAACGTTCATTGAGGGGCGCCTGGGTGGCTTAGTTGGTTAAGCGTCTGACTTCACCTCAGGTCATGATCTCACAGTTCATGGGTTTGAGCCCCGTGTCTGGCTCTGTGCTGACAGCTCAGAGCCTGGAGCTGGCTTCAGATTCTGTGTCTCCCTCTCTCTCTGCCCTTCCCTTGCTCACGCTCTGTCTCTCAAAAGTAAATAAACATTAAAAAAAAATTTTTAAATAATAAAATAAAATAAAATAAAATAAAATAGTAAAATGTTCATTTATTTTGAGAGACAGAGCCTGAGAGGCAGAGAGACAAGGAGAGAGAGAATTCCAAGCAGACTCCACACTGTCAATGCAGAGCCCAAGTGGGGCTCAATCCCATGAAACATGAGATCAGGACCTGAGTTTAACCTACTGAGCTTAACTTACTAAGGTGCCCCATTTCTGTCCGTTAAATTTTTTTTTAATGTTAATTTATTTTTGAGAGAGAGAGAGAGAGAGCGTGTGTGAGGAAGGGTCAGAGAGAGGTGGACACAAATCTAAAGCAGGTTCCAGGCTCTGAGCTATCAGCACAGAGCCAGGAGTGGGGGCTCGAACTCACGAGCCGTGAGATCATGACCTGAACAGAAGTCAGACGCTTGACAGACTGAGCCACCCCGACACCCATGCCCACTTTTTAGAGATTTTTTTTTAATTACTAACTTGTAATTCTACCCTGACTATAAGTCCTATATAAATTTGGATATGTGTGTATTATATTCACTCAACCCAGCACATACGTGTCTTTCCAAGGGTAACTTGCATCTTCCCTTTCTTTTTTTTTTTTTTAACATTTATTTATTTTTGAGACAGAGAGAGACAGAGCATGAATGGGGGGAGGGCCAGAGAGAGAGGGAGACACAGAATCTGAAGCAGGCTCCAGGCTCTGAGCTGTCAGCACAGAGCCTGATGCGGGGCTCGAACTCACGGACCGTGAGATCGTGACCTGAGTGAAGTCGGACGCTCAACCGACTGAGCCACCCAGGCGCCCCACATCTTCCCTTTCTTAACACTGTTCTTATTTTTAGTGAAGCCTAATTTTCCTTTCTTTTTATTGTTAGTGTTTATTTCATCCTGAGAAGTCTTTGTCTGTTGTAAAGCCATGAAGATATTCTCTTATGTTTTAACTAGAAGCTTTATAGTTTGAGCTTTCAGATTTAGTTCTATGATCCATTTTGAATTAATATTTATGTATCGTATAAGGTAGATAGGATGTGCCATTTCTTTCCATGCTGACATTCAATTGATTCAACTCCATTTATTGAAAAGACAATCATTTTCTACCTCTAATGGCAGTGATAACTATTTTTATATACAAATAAGCCAATTGTATGCACATGAGCCTTTTTTTTTTCTTTTGGATTCTTCGTCTAGTCCTGTGGATATATATCTATCCTGGTATTAAATCATTCTGTTTTTTTTTTTTTTTTTACCATGGCATTAAAGTAAGTATTGGTATTCGATACTGTAATTTCTGCAAACATTCTTCTTTCCAATGTTGTCTTGGCTATTCTAAATCATGCATTTCTATGCTAGTTTTACAATTGGCATGTCACATTCTAAAAAAAAAAATTATATGAAATGTTCAGGGACTGTATTGACTGTAGAGGTAAATTTGGGAGACTTTACATCCCAAGAATATATAGAGTGTTCCAATCCAAGTGCGTGGTTACTTCTCCACTTATTAAGGTTTTCTTTTATTTTGTCAGCAACACTTGCATGCTTGGTTTCCCAGGAAGCAGATTCTGAAATCAAGGTTAGCGAGGCGGGGGGGTGGGGGTGGTTATTAGGGAGCACCCTCAGTGCAAGAGAGGGGAAGGAACCAGGATTGGGCAGAATGTTTTCCGCATTTTATTACATTTATGACTATTTTATTTTGGGATGCTGTTATAAATGATATTGCTTTTTAAATTTTTTCCATGGTTTACTGCTAACCTACAGAAATATGATTGACGTTACACCCTGACATTGTATTTTGAGGCTTTATCCAACAACTCTGATAAATTACGTATTCTAATGGTTTATAAGTTCTATCGTTTTTACGCACACACATACGCAAATATATTAGCTACAAATAAAAATGTTTTATTTCTTCCTTTCTCATGTTTTACATATTTAAATTTATTTTCCTTGCCTTATTTTCCTGCCAGGGTCTCCAGGTTACTGAACAAAATGCTAAAGGCCATTCTGATCTGGGTCCGGAGCTCAAAAGCAAAACATTCACTTTTTTACCACCAGCATGGTGTTAGGTTTACAGGTGGTTATTAGTCCTTTGTTTGGTTTGTTTTTCTTTTCACTCTTTTGATGTCACCTTCCTTTAGCAGATTAGGGAAATCTTCTGCTTCAAGTTTCCTGAGAGATTAGGTATTACGTTTTCTCAAATGCTTTTCCACATCTATTAAAATAAATTTTTTCTTTCTCTTTCTTATGTTTTTTTTTTTCCTAACATGTAAGGCAACCTGTATTGTAGCAGGATTCTCGCACAGAGAGTTGTAACACTGAGGCTTTTGAATTTCCAGGAAGCAACTTTATTCGTGCCAGCACTGCTCAGTTGGGTTCGTACCCGAAGAACTGAGCACCGAACATCATGTGGCATAGTTTTCTATACGTTTTCTATTTCTTTGTTTCCCATATACGGCAACACAAACAAACATATAGTCGATTAAGTAGTCTCAATTTACAAGGTCATGAGAGATACTGTCACGTAGGCGCATAGCCAGGTTACTTTTTTTCTCTCTCCTTAGGCAGGGGACCCTACCACAGTATTACCAGCATAAATTCTAGTTGCTCGTGATGTATTATCCTTTCGATATAATTAATTCCTAGTTTTCATTTTCCCTGATGTTCTATAAGGTGGGTATTTGCCTTGTTATTTCTGGAAAAGCGGGAAAAGTTAGCTTCAGTTTTCTGTATATTCACCCAACCCACTGAATTCATGCTCAACATAAATTGAGCCTGTATCTAGATGATAAGGTATGACTTTAGGCTCCTGTTCCATAGCCAATGAGGAGAAAGAAAGTTTACAAATGTACATGGTTAGGAGAGAAGCAGAGATTTAGTCTCATAGCATCTGTACTCCATTTGTGCGGGTCACAAGATGTATGCTCCGTGCAGTTGCCTAAATGGCAGCATAATAGCAAATTACTTGCACTAATCATATTTTTCATCTGGTATTTCACTCATTAGTGTGTTCTCAATCTTCACTGGGTTAGCCAGCTTCTCACATATAATATTCTTTGAGTCAGAGCAGAGTGTATAGGAAACATATATTGTGTCTATATATCCACAAAACATGGTGTCATCGACGTCCTTTGTATTTCGTACAAACCTAAAAGAGAAAAGAAAGAATGCGCTCAGCAAGTAGAAAGTTTGGAATGGATTCACAGGAAACAAAATTACTTTTCCACCACATCATTGCTCCTGGGTCTCCCTTGTCTAAAATACATTTTAATTATTATTTGGAGCATGAAGAGCATCCCGGCTACTCATATGTATCAGCAGATATGCAATAGCTAATGCTATCTTATTTCAGCCTGCCTCTCCCGGTTTTTTACACCTGGAATATTTGCTGTCTTTTACTTCCAGATGGTACCGCCTCCTTTCTCCAATACTTAATATGATTTAGAGTAATACAATTCTATTAGATTCTCCAGTCTGGCCGCAGTAGTAAATCTTCGACAATGTCTCTTCAAATATTTTTCATAATCACTCAAATCAAGAATTAACCTAATATGTGACACCCTCAGTTCAACATCATCTCCAAGTGACATTTCCCCCCAAGCCATTTTTTCAGAGATTTTATTCCGAAGTTCTGAATAATTACCAGCTCCTAATATAAGATTACTGAGCAAGGACTATGCATCCAAGACAAACTTATAAATTGAAAATATTATCTTTTGGGAAAAAAATGTAGTATCAATGCTTGGGTCAACAAATAATGATCACCAATAATCATTATTAATGATTAATAAGTAAGCTCATCAGTTCATAACAAATAAATAAGTTCATCAGTTAAATTTTCAAAAGTGAAATTTCCTTATTGGAAGTGACATAATACAGATGTTATTGATCACAACCCCTTTCCAGAAATAAATCCCAAAAATAACATTATTAATAAAAAACAAAATGAAATATACATTCATATATACACATGTATATACATCATATATACATACATATATGTATATTCATATATATTCATATACATACATATTCATATATATTCATATACATCCATATATACACATATATACGTTCATATATAATTATATATTATATACGTATATAAGTATATAACGTGTATATGTTATTATATACTTTTTTATTTTGGTATTATTTCTTAATAATTAAAAATATATACTATGCTTTCTATTCCACCATAGATTATCTTCCCATTAGCAATAATAACAAATAAACTCATGGAAATTCTTCTTTTTCAAAACAAGATTTCATCTGTACTCTCTCCTGATGTACACATTACCGTTACCGCTAGTCCTTTACCCCAAATGAGATTTTAAAAATATATATCCTTCCGTCCTCCATTTGTACACATAGTATCCCCCCTTTATTCTGTCATTGCAAACTCCCAAAGACACAGCTGCTTAGTCTTCCTGACCCATATTCTTACATCTACTATTCCTATCTGAAGGAAAAAAAAAACAAAACAAATACATCAATACTTGCATTTGCTTCTGGCCCACTGTGAGGAGTGTGCAGGAATCTCAGGGTATTTAGTGTGGCTGGACCCCAACATAACTGCCCTGCAGTCATACCTGCTTGACGTGTCCTCAGCCGACAAATATGTATAAATGTGTGGGCTTGTGGTAGTACACTGCAGGTTGACGTTCTGGTTTCCTTCTTTAGTCTAATCCTGTCTCTTTCCCAATTTTCAGGCATTATAAAATACAAATGGGAATTTTGACATTGTTTTTATATGTGCTTTGTCTGTCTCTCCTCCCCTCATCACAGGTAGAACAAATATAACATATGAATCAATTTATAACGGTATAGTTATGAGCACTTTCTTAATATATTACATGACAAAATATTTTATGTATGCCATATATGTAATATACCATGCCCATGCTCATTGTATCCTCTTTGCTGGAAGTGTTTTAGTCTATCTCTAAATTTTTCACTCAAAACGGCCATTTTAAATGTCGCTTACAACACAAATTTCAGAGCTAAAATGTATCTTTGGTTCACTAGTGACCTGTCAAGATAATGAGAAGTCGTTTGTGGCAACGTTTTTGCATCATTAAGCGCATTAAAGATGTTGAGGGTGCAGTTTCAACCACAGCTCGTTTAAATTGTAATCTATAACGCTAATGGAGAGCACACCTTTACTCCAACCAACTACAAAAGTTCAATAAGAATAAAGACTTACCAGTCAGAGGAGAAAATTGTCTCATCCACTATCTTGTAATCTGCATAATATTTTCTGGGAGATAACCCCAGCCAGTATCTACGTAAGTTCCTGGATTTTACAAATTCCTACAAGAAATAGAGGTTGAAAACAAAAACAAAAACAATTGTCTCCCATTTCTGTGTATTACTTCACAACATAATTTGTGACAAATTACTGTTTTAAGGTAACATCTTTTGACATTATACTACTACTTTTTGAGGTCATTAGAAAAAAAAGGAAACAAAGTGCCCCTTACTATAAGACTCCCTGCGACACTTATATATCATTTACTGCTTCACTTGGAAAAGTATCTACCGGTCCATGCATTACTTTAACTTAGGCTCTGTGAAGTTCACCAACTTCAAGATTCAAATATAGAGCAGTAGTCTAGGGGCAAAGGAGGTGGTTAACCACTAAAACACAAGTTAAGAGAAACAGGAAAAGCAGGAGAAAAACATAGCAAAGTCAGACGAGAAGTGGTTACAGACTAGAATTTAGATCCAGTCCAGACTTTTGTAGCCAAAGTAAGGTTTTCTCACTCATATCCAGACATTTTTTTTTTTTTTGAGTAAATAACTATGAGTGGATCCTTTGAGAAGGACGGGGTGTAGAAGCGACCATAGTTTCATTTCCCCTGCTGCTATCAAGGCGGACAAAGATTCTCACAGTAGGGAAGCCGAGACTTTGGGGAACATGAGTTTTTTTCCTTAAATAATATTATCCAATATTATCCAATTATTATTCATAATAATATTATGAATATTATCCAAGAGAACAGAAATGCCGAGGAATACGTAATGGTATGGAGATACCACTTAGATATTAGAGAAAAAGAAAATGAATAAATATAAATACATAAATACACACATACATCTTCTACAGAACTCACTTTTCCTGGAACCCAGGGAATCAGTATAACATATCCGCTTGGCACTTGCCTTTGACCTCCCATCTTAATCCCTACTTTTTTATACATATGTTATCCAACCTATCTTCTTATTGTAGGTTGTGGCGTTGACTTTTTCTCTTAGTTAAAAAAAATACAAAATGGTAGAAACAAAGAGTCTTCTCGATGTAAATTTTATGGAATTGTAACCCTTAAGAATGATTTCCAGGTCTTCTATTTTTTTAGATAAATTCTCAGAAATTGTGTTCTGAGAGTTGATTCTAAAGTTGTGGTTTGGAAAGGCTCACAGCCCAAAAGATTCTGGGTACCCCAAATCTACCCATCTGCCCAACCTCTGAGAGTCCATGGATGTTAAGGTCCTAAGCTACGGTTTGGGATCACACCTCGGATATACTACCTCGCAATAAACGTCCTAAGTGTCAGTCACCTCATACCCTAATTAAAATAAGTGGGAATCATGTCTGGATTAGTACAAATTTTCTCCAACACGCCTCAATCCTCTCTATTCTATGATGGGAAAAGTGACTTCCTTCTTCCCAGGCAGAGATACAGGGGATCTTACCAATACACTTTTGTTCTTAATCATCAATAGGCTGGCATTTTGAGCAGAACAGAACATGGCATTCTTTTGCCATGTGACATAATTCTTAGTTACTAGGTAACAGTTGTCCTCATGCCATATCCACTTCTTTGGGCAAGGTTTACATTTGTGCTCTGAAAGAAGAACGTAGTTTCATTTGGTTTGGGTTGATGATCTTCATTACTCTCATTATTCCCATTGTCCTCTGTGTTGAATTTACCAAATTTACTTGTCTTTCTTGCTTTTACATGAAAGGCGAAGAACCTGAATCTTGTGTTCCAGGTCCCTGTATACCACCGCAGTGCGTCCAAAACATAATCTGAACAATACATTTCAAATTAAATGTCCAGGGTACTCCAGTGTATTTTCTTAACTCCGGAGTCCAGAATACTGATGAATTAATTTACTTTTCTCTCTTTGCCATTTTTTAAATTACTACATGGCAATGAAAGCTAATCACAAAAACATTGTGTGGTAAGAATCAACCCCGCAGCCTGCATCAACCCATCTCCAACTAGGGCGTTTCTGGCTGTCTGACATTGAATACTTGGGGGAGTTTTCAAAAGCACGAAGAACATATTTTAGTTATAATAACCATAGGAACTTTAGAGATATTGAAAGACCAGTTACTCCCAATTCGAATGGCAAGACTTAACTATTTCTTTGCTATTGATTCTCATCAAACATTGACTGACGTTTAGGAACAAGGTCACCTATAAAGACCTTCTCTTCTATCCTTTAAGAAGGATATAAAGAGGTGACTTATCCTCTCCTCATTTTCTATTGACCTCAGTGCCAAGAATAATAGTAAATTTCAGATTAGAGAAACTGTAGGTGGTCTAATATTTTATTAGTTGTTATCCTCCGATAATTTGGGGCCTACAGTTGTTATTTTCTTATTTTTCTTTGCACAGTGAGTCCTTTGTCAAGTACGTTTAATTCCTCTCTCCAAATAATGGCATCCCAGGGAAAGGCTGCTAGCTTCTGATGAAATAATTCTCAGTGACTCCAAGGTTTTGTTCATTGTCTAATAAATAGCTCACAGAGGAATATAGGATTACCTGGTTCTCTTTGGTAAAGCTCATGACATAATTTGGTGGCTATTTCTTGCAGCGTGAGAGATAGGTTCCTGATCATCTGGGAACTATTCATGCTATGCATCAATTGTACAGAAACATTTCTCTGAAGTTCTTCTTTGATATTTTGTAGTTTATTCAATTTTCTCATTTCTTTCTTCAAAGTTATGTAAACTTGAGGTAGAAAAAAAAAAAAAGAAAAGAAATGACAAAATATTTTAATCCCTCAACCCACCCATCACCTTCTTTCTGCTGAACTAGTATTATGCCCGTGGGCGATGGAGGGAAGGAGTCACTTCACGGGAGTGAGGGAAACAGACTACCGTATTTAAGTACCTAGCTGTCAATACCTTTTGTGGGTATCTCACCTACAACCATCCCAAAGCCTCAAATCAAGAGTATACTGTCTTGTGAAACTCATAGAATTCTAAGTGTCTTTCCCTTTCCGTCAAAACATAGGTAATACGTACATACGCTTCCTAAGATTCCTAGTCCAATCAGCAGCAGAAGGCATAGGAGAATCAGAGCCAAGGCTCTCTGATGCCACACATGGGAAGTAGCAGCAGGTGCTGTGGAAAGCAAAATGAGGGAACAGGCCGGAAATGGTATGTATCTTCATTTGAATAATTCATTCATTCATTCATTCATTCATTCATTCATTTTGCCTTTATTTCTTTCTGCCTCTGGAGTGAGTAAAAACTCCAGGCCATTTAAAAATAGCTTTTCAAAGAATAAGTAAAAAACATGTTGCTAATTGTTTTGCACACAAACTCGTTCTCACAGGAGAGGCCGTTAATGGGTAGGCTGATCCAAGACACAAGGAGGCAAAGATGGGATTTAAAAAGGAGACTTGAGAAAACCAACGTATAATATATAATGTATCTTTTCTGTACAAATTTGGGGGAAAGGGGGAGCTGGTGACTAATAGAGAGGTCAATCAGAGCAATCCTGTCTTGAGTAGATGATTGTGATTGTCAAAGAAAATCATTTGTTATTTAGGTTCTTCCTCCCCAGATCCTGAGAATTTGGCTGTGGAACATAATTGATAGACTGTCTCTTGTAATGTCTCCGTGTGTCCTCCCTTCAGCCAAACCGTAGGCCAGATCGATATCATTTCTACATCCGAATTTCTTCATATTATTAGCAACAAACTTCTGCTGGATGTTTCTCTTTTGCTAAACACAGAAACCCTCAAATAGATCATTTCCCTATTTAAAAAAAAAACAAGAATTGCAAACTTTATATTATAAATTATTCATTATTAAATCACTACTTGATTTAAATTATCATCATTGGTATATACATGGATACTAGATGTTTCCAAAAATATAATTCAGGAATAACATGATAAGCTCATTATATTTCTGATCTGTGTTATGTCCCACATCTCTTAGTTGCTGCTGTAACATTGTGAAGTTTAGAGAGAATTGAAAATATAATGTAAAACAGATTTTTAGACTTTGAACAATAGTTAACAGTGAAAGAACTATATAGTCAAGATCTTATCTAAGGTGAAAAATATGACTTCAAGTGCTATCTTTCGTAAGAATTATGTTCTCATCTATTTATGTATTCAATTAGTCAAAAGTTCTGTTCAACAGGAAAGGTTTAATGAAGACAGGAAAATAATTGAGTTGTGTTTTGCTTGTTTGTTTGTTTTGTTTTTTTGGAAAGATCACTGTTACTGCCTCTGGACAACAAATTCATCATAGGGCTCAGTGTTGGAAGCAGGGAGAACAGCAAGAAAACTATTGTAGCATGCCATTTGAGAGAGGATAGTAGTTTGCTTTACTAGGAATAGAGAATGTGATGGCCCACGAATCCATTAAGAATACATTTTGAAGTTAGAATCTATAGGCCGAATTTATGAAATGTTTCCAAGACGTTTTTTCCTTGACAGAGGTGGTAGATAAGAAACATACACACTTAGAGGCAGTATAGTGAAGTAACAAAAAAAAAAAAAATGCACAGCACATTCCTAGGGCTAGGGTGCCTGGGTTTGTTTTTTTTTTTTTAATTTTTTTTTAACATTTATTTATTTTTGAGACAGAGAGAGACAGAGCATGAATCCGGGAGGGTCAGAGAGAGAGGGAGGCACAGAATCTGAAACAGGCTCCAGGCTCTGAGCTGTCAGCACAGAGCCTGATGCGGGGCTCGAATTCACGAACCGTGAGATCATGACCTGAGCCAAATTCGGCCACTTAACCGACTGAGCCACCCAGGCGCCCCAGTGTGCCTGGGTCTGAACGCTGGATAAGCTACTTTTCACATGGGACCTTGGACAAGTCATTGAATGTCCCTGGGCTTACTTTCTGCATTGGTTAAAAAAGAAAGCCATAAAATACCAGAGATTAAGTGATCTAATATTGGTAATACTATTAGAACACTGCTGGCACATAGATGATCGTATTTAATATGTATTTGTATTTATATTTACATTTATATTCATATTTAGATTTAGATTATTTATATTTAATGAGATGAGGATGATTAGGGAAAGGAAACAGTTTTAGGGGAATTTTTTTTTAAATATACTAAACTTTCAGGTACAGTGTGATTTTGAATGTTGTATTTCCCAATATTTCTTTACCTTTTTTCTCCCTTTAGTACTCTATGTGTCTTTCATTTAACTTAACCTCCAAAAGAAATAGAAATTTGGGGGCGATATATGGTTACTTAGTAGAAAACCAAATGACATTTAAAAAAATTTTTTTTTAACGTTTATTTATTTTGGAGACAGAGAGAGACAGAGCATGAACAGGGGAGGGGCAGAGAGAGAGGGAGACACAGAATCGGAAACAGGCTCCAGGCTCTGAGCTGTCAGCACAGAACTTGACAAAGGGCTCGAACTCACGGACCGTGAGATCATGACCTGAGCCGAAGTCGGACACTTAACCAACCAAGTCACCCAGGCGTCCCCCAAATGACATTTTTTAAAGTTTTCTCTGTCTCTCTTTTTTCTCTCTGTTTCTGTCTTTCAGACACACACACACACACACACACACACACACACACACACTTTTCCTTTCCTTTCCTTTCCTTTCCTTCTTTCCTTTCTCCCTCTCCCCCCTTCCTCCCTCACCCTCCCTTTCTTTCTTTTCTTTCTCTTTTCTTTTCTTTTCTTTCTCTTTTCTTTTCTTTTCTTTTCTTTTCTCTAATAATTAGGCTTAACATACCAGAATTGTGGTGTGTGTATGTATGTGAGTATTTTGTAGCCTCCAGTAAACATTGTTTTTTCCTTTTCTAAATGATGAGTTAGATTCTGGAAACATTAACTGCATCATATGGCTATAAAAATCACATTGAAATCAAGTATCAAACTATTAAGTTCTGCTGAACAGTTCAACCAAAGCAGTCACTTCTTTTTAAATTAAAAAAAAATTTTTTTTCATGTTTATTTATTTTTGAGAGAGAGAGAAAGAGACAGAGCATGAGCGGGGATTGGGCAGAGAGAGAGGGAGACACAGAATCCGAAGCAGGCTCCAGGCTCTGAGCTGTCGGCACAGAGCCCGACGTGGGGCTGGAACACACGAACGGTGAGATAATAACCTGAGTCCAAGTCAGATGCTTAACCAACTGAGCCACTCAGGCGCCCCCAAAGCAGTCACTTCTTAAATGCCATATATAAAATGAGAAAATTTAATCCAAAATGTAACCCATACTAGGGAAACTAAATTAAGTAAAGATTTATGAAAAAGAGCTCTATCCCCATTCAACCATAATATTCCCTGAGCTATTATCTCATCATTCAAAGAATGAATACACCTAACAGTAAGCTAATGAGATGTGATATAATCTGATTTTATGAATAATATGTCTAACAGTGTGGTAACACGTTCATTCACAAAATTTGAATTTGTAGATCTAAACACTATTATCTCACTCTTTATCTACCATTATAGTTTAATGTTAAAGAAAACTTCCTCACCTTTCAGTCTGAAGTTCATGCACTCCTATGTAATTACATATTGCTACAGAGGACTGCTTAACATCTTTCTCTGAACAAAATTTGATTTCTCAGATGGTAATGGTCAAATTGGAGCAGTTAAAAGTAACAGAAGTTAAATTCCTTTTAATACACCTTTCCGAAAAATCTTCTTGACCTTATTTATTATTGTCATTCTTTTTGAGAGCCTCTCATTTTCATTTTTGGCACCTGGAACTGAAAATATGGTTAACTTGGGGCACCTGGGTGACTCAGTCCGTTAAGCGATCGACTTTGGCTCAGGTCACAATCTCACAGTTTGTGGGTTCGAGCCCCGCATCGGGTTCTGTGCCGACAGCTCAGAGCCTGGAGCCTGCTTCGGATTCTGTGTCTCCCTCTCTCTCTGCCCCTCTCCTGCTTGCAGTCTGCCTCTCTCTCTCTCTCTCTCTCTATCAGAAATAAGTAAACATGAAAAAACATTAAAAAAAAACAAGTGTGGTCAACTTTAAATATTAAAGAAATATGTACTAGGTTAAATGAATAAGCAAAAAATGATGAATGAAATCGTGGCCAAGAATAAAACATTTTACGGGCACTTGGGCGGCTCAGTTGACTAAGCTTCTGACTCTTGGTTGGGGCTCAGGTCATGAACTCGCAGTTTGTGGGTTCAAGCCCCTTGTCAGGCTCTGTACTGGCAGTGTGGAGCCTGCTTGGGATTCTTTCTCTCTCTCTCTCCCTCTCTGTCCCTCCCCCGCTTCTCTCTCTCAAAAAGAAATGAACATTAAAAAAAGAAAACCTTTTATTGGTGTATTTCCCATCTTTATTTATCTATCTTTCATTGAAACCTCACAAAAGAATCATTAAACATGTTAGCCTTTTTCAAAAGGGCACAATTAGCATATACTAAATTATGGCTGCAAGCTCATAATTAAGCAGGTATTTTTATCCTATTTTATAGATGAGAGCACAGAGCTTCAAAGGGTCAAATGAGTTATTCACCTCTGATCGGTTCCGAACCCTCTCCTCCATAATTCCAGCAGGTCAATAAAGTAGAGAGGCTTCCCCAATCCCCAGACATACATGTGACACTCAAGCACACCCTGTGCTCACTGAACCCTTGTTTCTCTGCTGAAAAACGGCGATGCCCAGGATTATGTCATAAGACAAATAGGATAGGGGCGCCTGGGTGGCTCAGTCGGTTGAGCGTCCGACTTCGCTCAGGTCACGATCTCATGGTCCGTGAGTTCGAGCCCCGCATCAGGCTCTGTGCTGACAGCTCAGAGCCTGGAGCCTGCTTCGGATTCTGTGTCCCCCTCTCTCTCTGGCCCTCCCCCCATTCATGCTCTGTCTCCGTCTCAAAAATAAATAAATGTTAAGAAATTAAAAAAAAAAAAAAAAAAGGACAAATAGGATAGTGCTTGTCACATGGGCCGGGGGGGAATGCGAGCCAGTTTTCTTATTGTATTTGTGACTAACTAGCATTTTCTTAGCAAAAAGAAGAATATGCACGACCATGACTCTCCCGGGCAACATGTGCTTCTTGTTCTAAGACTTCATTTCACTGAGGAAAAAAAAAAAAATGTTTCACCATCCAGTAAAATCAAAATATGAGTCTATCCCAATCATCTTGAGTGTGATGTTAAAACACAGAAACTTCGCGGAAGGTGGAGGGTTTGATGTACTAATTAGCACCTTTAAGAAAAACGCTATATAATCATTTTGTACATTAGTAGCTTTGGTCAAAATGAGAGGCTTAAATTAAAATTTCATGGAGGGGCACCTGGGCGGCTCAGTCGGTCAAGCGTCTGACTCTTGATCTCTGCTCAGGTCATGATCTCACAGTTCGTAGGTTCGAGCCCCAATGTGGGCTCTGTGCTGACAGAGCAGAGCTTGCTTGGGGTTAATCTCTCCCTCTCTCTCCCTGCCCCTGCCCCGTTTATGCTCTCTCTCTCTCTCTTTCTCTTTCACTCACTCTCTCTCTCTCTCTCGCAAAATAAATAAATAAACATTAAAAAAAAAATAAATTCACACTGAAGGATCATGGTCAATTCACTAATACCTAAGGTCTTCTACCCTTCCGCTCCTATCAACCTGCAACACCTCCCAAGCTCAGCGTCTTACCTTTGATTCCAACTGTGCCAAACTCCTGGATACTTTTCTTTCTACCGGAGTCCTGAAAATTGAGGTCTGCGTAAGTAACCTCTTCAGACATCGAGGCTATGAAAAGGAATCCCACCCCCCCCAAATTATTAGTCTTTTAAAAAGATGAAATTGAACTAACGGAGTTGAATGTCACACAGGAATTGTGGCTTTGAACTTCTGTGTGTAAACCAAAACTTACGCTTAGAAGCTTACACTTACTTCTCTTTTCGCTGTACCAATCCCGGGAGTCTACAGATGAGCTGCAGCCTATGAGAGGCCTTAGACAGATACAGACACAGTTGCAAGACTGAAAGTTTTTTTTTTTTCTTATCTCTTCCTTTTTCTCATTTCTCAATATCTACCAACTACCAAAAGTGGCTTTCAAAATTGTTTTGGATATGATCAGTGTCATGCAAGGGGGCACGGGTCACCAGCAACACAGGTGCAGATATACAGAATTTATTGGAGCACAGACGTTCTCTCTCGGTCCCTGCCTAGGTCCTGATAGGATTTGCCTTTTTGGGAGACCGCACAAACCCAGAGCACCCCCAGGGAGACACAGAGGACAAGCCCCACTCTGTAACTCTGTTACATAGGAATAGGTTAGCCTAAGAGGAGCGAGGGGACATCTAGTTTCTCTAGTGGCAAGAAATAGATTAAGGGATCTGGGGCCCAGGAACCACACCACGGGGTACACATGCTAATGGCCAAGGTGGGTATATCAGAGGCCCCAGAAATTGCTTTGTAGTCCGGGAAAACCGAGGTCCGTCTTGCTGTCTCTCCACAGACTGGCTCATTCTTTTGTGAGCCAGCTCTCAGCTAAAGCCTACTAAAAAGGAGATGTAAATGAGTCTCCGGGGTCATGCAGGTCAGGATCTCATAAGGTTGATGCAGTCTTCCTAGGAGGCAGGGGTCCATTCATTTACTGATCAAGTGTAGAAAGTGAAGGTGGAAGTCGGGGCATGATTGTTTCTGAGTAAGTTCTTTCCTCATTCTTATTAATGAATCTGATGTTTTCAGTTGCATAATTGAGGAGTCGAGAGACCATAGTGAGAGTGACATACTCAGGTTCAAAAAGGAGACCCACAGTCAGGATCCAAAGACAAAACGCAAGTATGTGCATTAAAAGGGGAGTTTGAAGGGAAGAAAATGAAAGGGCAATTTGTAAGATGTGTGTAGGCTCAAAAGAATATAATAATAATAACAACAATAATATTTATGTATTATATAATATATAAATATATTTATTATTATTATGGAATATATAAAATTATTATTATTATTATTTTCCCTTGAGCCTATCCACATCTCGCAAATGGTCCCTTTACTTGTATTTACTATTTGAATCTGTCACTGTGAACAATATTAACTGTTGCTTTAGGGGCGTGGGAAACAGTGTCGCCAACAGTGACCTGCCTCAATTTCCAACTTAACAGAACCATGATTGTGTTCCTTCTGCACACACCAAATGCTCCAAACCCTAGTCTGGCGAACCAGCAGCAAAAATTCGTCTCGTGAGCTCTCACGTATAATACAAAGAACAGCTACTTCTGCTTCCAAATCAGTTCCCAGACAACACGCTGTGAATATAGGGCGTTGACCATATTCCGACAGGTGTTTTCAAGCATGTACAATAGGTTATAAGGGGGCGCTCCAAACCCCCACACGACCATCTCCCAGGTTCTTAAGTCTTCAAAAGCGTTCCAGTCATTTCTCTGTTCTACCAAGCTACCTGTTCTGAAGAAGTGGGCCATCCATTAAGTCCAGCGAGTTGTTATGCACGGCTCCCTTCCTTTGCCTTGAAATTAATTTCTTTGTCAGGAGGCATGTTGTAAGAAATGCCATGGAGATTAAGAAATTGATCTGTAAAGCCATGACTAATGGGGCTGTCTGATGCATTGACTAGAAGAAAGACAAATCTGGGTCTGCATCAGTGTTCCAGTTTTTTTTTTTTAAACTCAATTTTCTCTCGTTTCTCAAATATCCCGCACACGCATGCACGCGCACACACACGCACACCCTCCCTTTAGCTAGAGACTCATCAATCCCGTCCAATCTGAATTCTTCTCTTTCGTTTAACCAAACAGCAAAATGGATCTTATTAAGCTCATAGTTAAGATTGTACTTTCACTACATCCATCGGGTATTTCTCATACATCATCTTAACTTACAGGGAAGAAGTTTATCTGGCACAACATTTCCTTGGAAAGAGCATCACAGATAAGAAGCCATCGCAGTTCCTTAACTTTCCTTTCTTAGAGGTATTTGAAGCCAATGGCTGCTCCTTTCTCTTTAAACACTTTTCTTTTTTGGATTCCATCTTGCCCTCACTTAATCCTTAATCAAATTATTCGTAATTTGAGTTATTATTTATTTCTATTCTAGGGTTTTCATTCGACTCTTGAATTATTTCCATGCGTTGACATTCTTTATATTTTTTTTTTCTCTTCACTTAAACACACTAACCTGGGGCGCCTGGGTGGCGCAGTCGGTTAAGCGTCCGACTTCAGCCAGGTCACGATCTCGAGGTCCGTGAGTTCGAGCCCCGCGTCGGGCTCTGGGCTGATGGCTCGGAGCCTGGAGTCTGTTTCCGATTCTGTGTCTCCCTCTCTCTCTGTCCCTCCCCCGTTCATGCTCTGTCTCTCTCTGTCCCAAAAATAAATAAACGTTGGAAAAAAAATTAAAAAAAAAAACACACTAACCATTTTTGTTTTAAATTTCCTGTCCAATATCATCACTATCTGAAAGCATTTGCAACTCATTTTTCTTTTTATTAATATAATTTATTGTCAGATTGGCTTACATACAACACCCAGTGCTCATCCCAATGAGAAGCTCATTTTTTTCTCAATTTGGCTTGTCAATTGGTGTTTTGCCAGTTAGCTTTTTCTTTTTTGGGGGGGGGATGCCTCATATTTTTTTTATTAAATGCCAGATATCGTATGCAAAACCAGCAGAGATTATGAATATTTTTTTTATTAAAAGGTGGGTTTTGTTTCCTGTTTTCCTGGCAGGCAGGTACAATAGAAGCAGTAAGCCTTGATCGGTTCGAGTCCCTCAAGTTCTGTCTTGTTGGTTCTTTTTATAAATTTTGTTCAACCTTTATAGTGATCATGTGATACCGGCCATGGTTCTATGGCCAGAACCTGAGATCTCCTGGTTGCTCACTGTGTAAAACCTACTGAATACATGTATAAGTGTATAAGTGGTCAAGCAATGCATCTACTCCGTTTTTATTTTTCCGAAACGACCCATACTAGGGACAGTATCACAGATGCAGAAGCATTAGCGGTGACCGTACTTCCCTGTCACCTGTTACACTATAGGGTCATGCACAGGAATCCGGCAGGTCTGGACGTGTCAGACTCCAGGTGGGAGATTGTGACGCTGCGCACCGGTGTTACAGGTGCAAGGCTGGGGAATCCTCAGCCCCGCTGCGGGAGCCAATGAAATTAGCTAAGAAATTTGGTCACGATGTTATGACATCGTGGTCAAGACGTCTCTGACGCTGCTGCCTCAGTATGTTCACCACAGAAACCGCCAGCTCACTCCTTACGTCTGTAACTGGAAGAGGTGTCGTGATTCCTCCCGCCACCCACACGGACTGTCTTAATCACTCGACCTTAGCCGGTTAACTCTGCAGATTCGCGGGAGCCAAAACGGAAGCAAATCCGTATTGGAGGAGGGAATGCTTTCCTCTCCTTCTTGTCCTGACTCTAAAGGGTGGCTGACGTTTATTCCACCGCAGCTGAGCAAACATTTCAACCTGGAAAGGCTGCGAGGCTGGATCACTGGGACTGGCAGCCAGCCCCTGGAGGGGAAGACTCAGTTTCACTTAGTGTGTAGAAAGCTGGAAAGGGCGTCACTCCTGCTGTTACAACAGCGTCCGTCTGGATGATCTGCAAAATGCATAACTTCCCTGAAACCCCTCGGAGACCTGAAGTCAAGGGCGGACAGCTAAGCTAAACTTCTAAGAGGCAGGGCTTACTTACTTGGGGCAAACACTCAACTCGTCTAAGCTGATGTAAAGAATGAAGCTAAAGTTTTTAACAAGTTGCTTAAGAGTGTGGGTTTCTATGATTGCCTCAAGACACCAGGGTATGTCATACCCACGTGCAGGCACTTTGCAGACCTCACCAGATGCTGGAACTTTGAGGACCGTTCGGGCAACATTAGACAGTTTCCTTTATGGTGAAAGGTTGGGGGGAGGTGAACAGCCAGTCACCGTACAAAAGACGTGAAGTCCCATCTGGAAATGTCTCCCCTGCGGAACAAAAGCGTCCCTCTCAGGCCACAAGTGGACTAGGTGCAGCTCAAACGGAGACAAATGTGTCTATACTCCCGGGAGGGGGCGGGAACTGGAAAGAATCCTGATAGTATTCACACCCGCTTCTAGACTTACTCTGCTAAATGACGCTCTAGGCTCTAGTTACTGACAGTGGCTGCTTGTCTGATACCCAATCTGTCTCACTTCCCGTTTCTTCAGTGTTTCTCTCACCTTCCAGAAAACACAGCCTGCGCCAGCTTCTTCGGGTCTCCTGTTGCCTTTTTCCATTGTCCCTTTCTCGCGCCCTTTCCACCTTTGAAGGGGCAGCAGGGCATCTTTCTTGCATAGTCCTCGCCTATCCTCAGTCGCTGGGTTGTGTCCCTGTGTGAGGGTTCCCAGAGAGCTGTAAGAAGGGAATCAAGAAAAACCCCACACCAAGCCCTGGAGCACCGACCCATTTCAAAGATAAGAAAAATCGTTGCGCCCTGAATAGGGATGCCCGAAAAAAGGCAAGACCTCTAGTGCAATCTGAAATTCAGCCCCGAAATGGTTTATTTATGTCGCGTGCAGTGTTTTCATTTGCTGTGTTTGTCCTATTTGTTGTTGATCTGAAATTCAAATTTGACCGGGAATTCTATATTTTAATTTGCTACGTCTGGGCACCCCTCCATAAGCCGGGTGGCTAGAAAAATGGAGACAGACATGTAGAGGTTGTAAACATTCTTTCAGTGAGAAGGAAGGTTTATCCTGACCACTCGCCCTACGGTATGTTCTCCCTACACCCCTGCACACACTTATCAGTCGACCTATCCAATACCCGAGCCCATGTTTTTTCATGGTATTTACCAAATCCCTAGGTGTCCAATTAATATTTTCCGAGTCACTGAAAGGCATCCAGAAATTACTGTGTTTTGTTTTGTTTTGGTTTGTTTTGTTTTAATGGAATGGCTTCTTGCTACTTTAGGCTCTGCCCTTCACAAGTCACAGAAAGCTTACTGAATGAGGGAGCCCCACAGCCACTGAGGTGTCTGCCCAATCAGTTTTCCAGGAAAAGAAACTATGTATAATGAACCTCTAAACCCAGCCTGTCACAACAAGTGGAATAAAATAGCGCAAAATCAAACCTTGCATACTTCTGTACCAGAGAGC
The DNA here is from genome assembly GCF_022837055.1 of Prionailurus viverrinus. Classification (NCBI taxonomy): domain Eukaryota; kingdom Metazoa; phylum Chordata; class Mammalia; order Carnivora; family Felidae; genus Prionailurus; species Prionailurus viverrinus. The sequence goes on along the minus strand of NC_062567.1, from coordinate 41,026,068 downwards.
TTTATCCGGTAGCGAACATCTCTACCTTCGCTTACGTCTCAAGACAACTGGGGACCTGGTGGGGGACAAGCACTCCACAACTGCAGCGCAGAATTTGCTGGAGAGGAGACTGGCCAAGGGAATCTTGCCAGGCAACAGGCTGAAGCCTAGACCGTATTCGGATCATTACTCAGGAGACACTGGTCAAGCTCGTTGCCTGGAAACACTCTCTTTGCCAATCTCACCCTAGCACCTGTTGCAACACCGTCTTCTTGGTTCCCGCACCCCAAAACAGGTGGATTCCACATTTCGCGAAATGTTGCCGTGAGTAATATAATTACTTTCTCTTTTCTACTTGGTATCCGAAACGTTGAAATGCTCATTGAAAAGTAGCTCCGCTCAACACCCAGGACTGTAAACATGAGCGAAATGAGGAAAAAAGGTTTAGAGGATACAGTACGTTCTGAAAAATCTGAAAACACTTCCTTAAGGGAGAGTTAATGAACTAAACAGAAGAAAAACTCAGCCATGAGATTCCAGGAAAACACTGTGTGTATTTCAAACGTAATTTGTACGGCTGGGATATTTTCTTACGGGTCTGTCGGCCTTCCCTCCCGCCTACCAGGAACTGATCGCCAAGTTTATGGTCAAGGAGGAACCGTAAACCTGCAACCTTCAGCTACGTTCATGAAAATGGGAAGAATGTACAGACAGGGATCAGAGGCTAGGAAAACAGATGAATCTGGTGTTTTGTAAGAACTGTAGCTCTGCGTGTGTGCACAGAAATGAACTTCAGTCTTTCATTGCATAAAACTCTCGGAGACTTTTCTCCCCCCGCACCAGAACAGTTTGGGGTCAGTCTTGTAGCTTTTGTGGTTCTTTTCAGAAATCGTTAAGAGTCTCATTTGAGAAATTATTATGTCCAGCAAAATCTCCAAACTCCAAACTCTTCTATTCAAACTTAAATGTAAACCTCATGTTAAAAACACTATTCTCCTCTGCCTGGGTGGCTCCGTCCGCCAAGCATCCAACTTCAGTTCAGGTCGTGATCTCACAGTTTGTGGGTTCGAGCCCCACAGCGGGCTCTGTGCTGACAGATCCTTTGGATTTTCTGTCTCCATCTCTCTCTACCCCTCTCCCGCTCACACTCTGTCTCTCAAAAATAAATAACCATTAATTTTTTTAAAGCGCAGTCTTCCTCCAGCCTATACCACTTCAGACCTGGTAGCCCACAGGAGATGGGATGGGCTGTGTGTGTTTCCAACCTCACATGGTGGAAGAGAAAACTGAAGAAGCACAGATGTGTGCTGCTCAGAGCTACCTTACTGAGTGATTCCGTGGGTTTTTCAGAAATCACCGTATCCACCTGCTGCTTACTTCCTGTCAGAGATTTTTCTGCCTCACCTTTTGGAGTTTTATGGATTCTCATTTATGAGGGTTTCACTGCCTACAATCCTCTTCGGTACCATTCTAAACATATTTGTGGCCAAATACACATAATAGAAAATTTCCCATCTTAACTGTTTTGAAATATGTAGTTTAGTACTGGTAAGAGCATTCACACCATTGTGCAACCAGTCTGCAGAACCTTTTTCATGTTGCAAAACAGAAACCTTAAACGCCTTAAATAACAACTTTGCACTTCCTCCTCCCCGCCCCCTCAGTCCCTGGCAACGACCATTCTACTTTGGTCTCTATGAATTAAACTACTCTACACACCATATACAAGTGGAATCACACAGTGTTGGTTTTTCTGTGGCTGGCTTATTTCACTTAGCATTATGTCCCCAAGTTTCATCTACATTGTCAGAATCTTCTGCTTTTTCGAAGCTGGGGAATATCCCATGGTAGGTATATGTCACATTTCATTCATTCATCCATCGATGGATCCTCAGGATGCTTTCACATCGTGGCCATTGGGAATAGTGCTATTATGAACACGGGGTTTACAAATATCTCTTCAAAATCTTGCTTTTAATTCTTTGAGAGTATATAGCCAGAAATAGAATTGCTGATTCAGATAATAATTCAATGTTTAATGTTTTGAGGCACCACCCTATTGTTTTCCCTAGTAGCTGCACCATTTTATACCCCCACCAATACTTACCATAGTGCATACATTGTTGTAATGCATCTTTAATGTGCCCTAATCATCAGATAAGTAGACAAAAATAAGCATAGATAGGAAATACACACGTGCACGCGCGCGCGCACACACACACACACACACACACACTCCATTATGGGAACTCTACCCCCATTATCTCATCTAAACCCAATTACCTCTCAGAAGCCTCATCTCCTAATACCATCACATTGAGGGTGTAGGGTTTCACCATATGAATTTTGTAAGTACACATTTAGTCCATAACATAGGTATAAAGTGTATATGTACATAATGTGTGTGTGTGTATATATATATGTATATATATGTATATATACATATATATACATATATATATATATAATGTGGGTGTGTATGTGTATATATTTTTATTTTTATATGTACCTTTACAAGAGAATGTATGTATGTGTTAAGGGTGATTGTACATTACTTTTTACGGTCTGATAGGCACAAAATTCATCTATCATGGTTGAGTTAAATAACACCATGTTCTAGCTACATGTTTCAAATTTTAGTTTTCCAGTATAGTTATGCATATTTATAATATATGCATGGTATATTTAGTCTAATTGTATAAAGTACAAACTTCACTGCTCGTCTTTCAGCCTGCGAACCACGATGTATAAAGTAGATATGCATGGTGATCAATGACCAATCATGTAATGTCCTTGTAAGTCTGTCAATGACTAATTAATGTGCATCTGTCTTTAGTTAGCACCTAGACAATTAAGTGTCATGTTACGTTACGCTTCATCTCATAATGATAAACTCATGTGATATCTTGCAAAAGTAAATAAGCAAAAGAGGGAACCGGTCAAAAATCATTAAAATGTAGCCAAGAAACAAAAAGTGATAGTGCTGAATGAAAGCCAAAGTCAAGTCGAAAACAGAAAGTCGAATAGTTGATCTTTCTGAAAACAGAAAGAAATAGTTGATCATGAGCATATTAATACTTCCACTTTTGGAGAGACTGTAGACATGCAGCCAGAGGAATTTTGTTCCAGATGCAAAAAAAAAAAAAAAAAAAAAAAAAAAAGAAATGTGGAAAGCCCATACTTAGAAGTATGAAAGTTTAAGAAAGCATACAAAAGATGCTTGGACCATGTTATCGGTTACACAGCAAGAAGGCAAGACTGTTCAACTTTTGTTTTAATACAAAACCTTTTTTTTTTAATTTTGTTTTTTAATTTAAAAAAGTGTATTGAGGTATAGTGGGCATACAATATTGTATTAGTTTCACGTATACAATAGAGGGATTTGACAATTCTATAAATTATCCAGTGCTCACCACGACACGTGTAATTATCATCTGTCACCATATCATTATAATATTATTGACCACATTCCCTATGCTGTACTTTTCATCCCTGTGACTTATTTATTTTATAACTAGAAGTTTGTACCTTATCAACACCAACCCCTTTCCCCTCCCCTCTGGTATCCCCACTTTATTATCTATATTTATGAGTCCATTCCTGATTTTTTTGTTTGTTTATGTGGTTTGTTTTTTGGGTTTTTTTTTAGATTCCACTTATAAGTAAAACGATATGGTATTTGTCTTTCTCCATCTGACTTCTTTAAAAAAATATTTTTAATGTTTATTTATTTTTGAGAGAGAGCAACAGAGTACGAGCAGGGGAGGGTCAGAGAGAGAGGGAGACACAGAATCTGAAGTAGGCTCCAGGCTCTGAGCTGTCAGCACAGAGCCCGACTCGGGGCTGGAACCCATGAACCATGAGGTCATGACCTGGGCCGAAGTTGGGCGTCTAACGGGCTGAGCCACCCAGCCACTCCTCTCCGTCTGACTTCTGTCACTCAGCATAATACTCTCTAGGTCCATCCATGTTGTCACAAATGGCAAAATTTCATTCTATTTTATGGCTGAGGAATATTCTATTGTGTATATGCTATATCTTCTTTATCCATTCATCTATCTATGGACCCTTCGGTTGATTCCATATCTTGGCTATTGTAAATAAAACTACAGTGAACATAGCACTGCACATATCTTTTCAAATTAGTATTTGCATTTTCTTTGCATAAATACCCAACAGTGGAGGGGCACCTGGGTGGCTCAGTCAGTTAAGCCCCTGACTTCGGCTCAGGTCATGATCTCACGACTTGTGGGTTCAAGCCCTGCATCGGGCTCTGTGCTGACAGCTCAGAGCCTGGAGCCTGCTTCGGATTCTGTCTCCCTCTCTCTCTGCCCCTCCCTGGCTCACGCTCTGTCTCTAAATAAATAAATTAAATAAATAAATAAATATTAAAAAAAATTTTTTAAATGCCCAACAGTGGAACTACTGGACTGTATGATATTTTTATTTTTAATATTTTGAGGATCTTCCTTCCACACTGTTTTCCACAGTAGCAACACGAATTTACATTCTTACCAACAGTTCACAAGAGTTCCTTTTTCTCTATGTCCTTATCAATACTTGCTATTTCTTGCTTTTTTTTATACTAGCCATTCTGACAGGTGTAAGCTGGTATCTCATTGTGGTTTCGATTTGCATTTTCTTGGTGATTAGTGACACCGGGCATCTTTTCATGTGTCTGTTGGCCATCCGGATGTCTTCTTCGGAAAAATGTCTATTCAGACCCTCTACCCACTTTTAAAAATATGATCATTTGGGGGGGTTTGGTATTAAGTTGTATGAGTTCTTCATAGGTTTTGGATATTAGCCCCTTATCAGATATATCACTTGCAACTATCTTCTCCCATTCAGTAGGTTGTCTTAGCATTTTGTTGAAGGTTTCCTGGGCTGTGCAAAAGCTTTTTAGTTTGATGTAGTCCCAATAGTTTATATGTGCTTTTGTTTCGCTTGACTGAGTAGGCATATCCAGAAACATGTTGGTAAGTCTAACGTCCAAGAGATTACTGTTTACATTTTCTTTTAGGAGTTTTATGATTTTAGGTTTTACACTATGTCCTCAATCCATTTTGAGTTTATTTTTGTGTATAGTGTAAGGAAGTGGTCTGGTTTTATTTTCAAAGTACTCTTCATAAGTTTTTAGGCTTTTTAAAAAACAAAATAAAATAAAAGACTTGAATTCTCAATGTTTCTGATGTTTTTTTAAAAAAATTTTTTGATGTTATTAAAAATTTTTTTAATGTTTATTTATTTTTGAGAGAGACAGAGGCAGAATGTGAGTGAGTTAGGGGCAGAGAAAGAGGGAGACACAGAATCCGAAGCAGGCTCCAGGCTCCCAGCCGTCAGCACAGAGCCTGATGTGGGGTTCAAACTCACAGAGCTGTGAGATCATGACCTGAGCCGATGTCAGATGCTCAACCGACTGAGCCACCCAGGCGCCCCTTAAAATTTTTTTTAATATTTATTTATTTTTGAGAGGAGAGAGAGACAGAGTTTGAGCGGGGGAGGGGCAGAGAGAGGGGGAGACACAGACTCTGAAGCAGGCTCCAGGCTCCAGCTGTCAGCACAGAGCCTGACGACGCTGGACTAGAACCCACGAACCACAAGATCATGACCTGAGCCAAAGTCGGATGCTTAACTGACTGAACCACCCAGGCGCCCTTCAGTGTTTCTGATGTTTTAAATACAGTGTTGTAAAAAAAAAAAAAGATTTATTGGTTTTTTTACTCCCTGTATGTTTTTGAGGGAGAGTAACAGAGTTTTCAATATTTCAAAAAAAATTTTTTTAATTGAGGAACAATCATAATTTCCCCTTGATTATTAGAGTAATATGGCTTGGTTTTTGCCTGTGTGTCTTTTTTTTTTTTTTCAACGTTTATTTATTTTTAAGACAGAGAGAGACAGCATGAACGGGGGAGGGGCAGAGAGAGAGGGAGACAGAATCGGAAGCAGGCTCCAGGCTCTGAGCCATCAGCCCAGAGCCTGACGCGGGGCTCGAACTCACGGACCGCGAGATCGTGACCTGGCTGAAGTCGGACGCTTAACCGACTGCGCCACCCAGGCGCCCCCTGTGTGTCATTTTTTATCATCCCATTCCACTGTGGAAAGGGAAGACTGCCTATACATGAAACTAATTTTCATTCAAGCACTAAAATTTATCCAATTGTTCCTAAGCAGTCCATAGGGGGAGCTGGAACTCAAAAACTGAAAAGAATCGGCGGGGGGCGGGGGGGGGGGGGGGGAGTATTTGAAAAAAGTAGGAGGGATAGCAAAGCCACCTCGTGGCTAGGTTTCAGGCTGTCGGTCCACATGTTATAAAATTGTCTCAGATTTGAGATTTTAGGGTGACTATATAAAGCCGTCCAAAATGAGGGGAATCGCCCTCCCCCTGCCCAGCTGGGGGGTTAGCAGGTGGGAGGGAAGGAGCCAATCAGAGACTGAGTTCTCAGAGTCGTCTCTGTGGTCCAGCCAATCCCAGGCTGTTGAGCCCTGGCCCCTGGGATAAAGGTAGCGGTTGATGCCTGCCCGCAGGCCGTTACTTCCCCAGCCTCATAACAGAAGAGCCTTGTCCGTGAGCCTCGGAGATGGAGGGCAGTAGGGCTGAGCATAGCGATGGTACTGATGGGATGCAGGCCATGGAGCAGAAGGTCACGAGGCCAGGTAAGGGGCGCCACGGAGCTTGACCTTGGGTACAGGAACTGAGCTCTCCCATGATTAGCCTACCCTCCCTTCTGGATCCCAGCTTGCAGTCCGAGCAGTGTTTCTTTAATTGTCCATAACCTGGCCCTGAAATAAAAGCAGGCATCATTAATAAAACAAAGGATTCAAAGAAACGGTGGATCCACCCCTCTGCACCCGATTTTTTCCTTCTTAGAAGAGGCAGAAATTCATTAAAAAGTCCCAGGATGAAGTTTGGTTTTCTATTCTGGAACCGGGGCAAGAGCACTGAGTCAATAAAATAATGGTCAGAAATGGCGCCAAAAAGTGGAAGCCAAGCACTGCTGAGACTTTTGCTGCTGAAAAGGTCCAGCTCTTAGTACCCTTTCTCCTTCTCCCATTTTCCAGTTGCTGGGTTGTAAAGCACCTAGAGCAGGTAGAGAAAAAGACAAATCTCACGCGAGTTTTCTGTTTGTTTGCTTGTTGTTTATTTTTCTCTAGAAGATAAACAATGATATGCATCTTCCCTAGGTATAGTAACAAAGAAAATGCTAGTCATATCAAGTATATGTGGAGGCATCGCTTTACTTCTGTGGGTAATGTTAGAATTTCCTAGAAAATGTAAGTAAACAATTTCTGCTAAAACTATGTTCATTGTATTATCATTGATTCAGTCTGGTACCAGTGACTACTAGCCTGTTCTTCTTCCCTGGCATTGAACAATTGGAATCAGAAAGCATTCTCCTTGCCAGAGCCATCTCATTGTTTTTCAAACCCAGTCATCTGCTTTGCCTTCTAGAATGTTCGTTGTCTTAATATCTATTGAACTTCAGGCACGGTGCTAGGTGATGATGTTACCAAGATGAAAAAAAAAAAAAAAAGAGAAAGAAAGAAAGAAAGAAAGAAAGAAGAAAGAAAGAAAAGAAAAGGTGGTGTGGGGGGGTGGATTTTGGCCTGAAAGGAATTAATACTTGATGGAAGAAACAAGCATCTATGCCAATAGTAACTGTAAAATAATTGTTAAATACAAGTATGTTCAATGTGAAGAGGAAGAAAAGGAGATTATGAATCTGCGCTTGGTAGGTAAGACGTTATGAAGGTAGGGGTATTTGCGCTGAAACTTAAGGTCAAGTAGGTATTTAGGAGAGAGTGCCTTTGATGAGAGAAAGAACACGAGTGTTAGAGAATCACACCAGGAATAACTGTGATAAGAGTTCAAAAAATTGGAGTGAGGACTGACAGTCGTATCACGTTTTCGCTACTGCGTTAACTCTCTCCCATACATGATTATTTTATACTTTCTCTTTTCTCTCCAGACCTTTCATGCCTTTTTCTTCATCTTCACTCTCGAGTCTATGTTTTGCTTTTCGTTTTACCTCATCAGTTATAACAATGACTAGAAAACTCCCAAAGACTCCCATGACCACATCTACTTTTTTACCTCTATCCCTACCCATCTACCCTAGATTCCTGGTACTGTAGGTGGAGTATTCATGCCCCACACTAGATTCTATAGCCTCTCACCGATCAGTTATATTACTCGGGTAATATTCCCCTCTCTCCTACATTATAGTTTTTTCACACTCAACTGAAACGTCTCCATCAGCAATACATGATGGTGATATCTCTCTTACCTTGAAAATAAAATTCAGGGGTGCCTGGGTGGCTCGGTTGGTTAAGTGTCCAACTTCGGCTCAGGTCACGATCTCACGGTCCATGAGTTCGAGCCCCGCGTCAGGCTCTGGGCTGATGGCTCGGAGCCTGGAGCCTGCTTCCGATTCTGTGTCTCCCTCTCTCTCTGACCCTCCCCCGTTCATGCTCTGTCTCTCTTTGTCTCAAAAATAAATAAATGTTAAAAAAATTTTTTTTTAAATAAAAATAAATAAAAAGAAATAGAAAATAAAATTCATTAGCCCTTACTCCTTCTTTACCTACCAATTTCTTTCTTTTTTTTCTTCTGTTACAGCAACCACCTTGAATTTTTTGCTAATTTTTTTCTAAATTCTATCTTCCCATTTTCTGTTAAACGTACTGTGGTCAGTTTCCACTTCCTTTTCTGTCTACTGAATTTGTCTTTCAAGTTCATTGGCAACTTCTGTGTTGCCGCACGGTATGCTTTCTACCTAATTTACTGGCTTCTTCACAGACGACATTTATATTTTAGAAGCCCCACTAAGAAAGTCAAAAACAAATGAAAATTGGTTTAATTGTATTTTGTATTTAACCCAGTGTGAAAACTGAAATAACACGGGGTCATTTATGTCAAGGTGTTTTAAAAGGCATCCAGGAGGTCATTAAGGAGGTGGGCCTTATGCACGTCCTCCTGAACAGCTGAACTGGGCCAAACCCCAAATAGTCCAAGGACTCCACCAGAACACCTGCGATGTGCTACAGTAATGGACTTTTGTTCAGTGACAAACCACCTGTGCTTAGCCAAGATTAATTTTTAGCTACCAGCACCAATTAAAATTCTTCGTAAGCAATATATGCTCTCGGGGCGCCTGGGTGGCTCAGTCGGTTGAGCGTCCGGCTTCAGCTCAGATCACGATCTCGCAGTTTGTGGGTTCGAGCCCCGCATCGGGCTCTGTGCTGACCGCTCGGAGCCTGGAGCCTACTTCGGATTCTGTGTCTCCTTCTCTCTGCTCCTCCCCCGCTCATGCTCTGTCTCTCTCTCTCCTTCAAAAATAAAATAAAATAAAATAAAATAAAATATTTAAAAAAACAAAGCAAAAAACATTGCTCTCTCATCTTAAAGAACCCCTGACTTTTGTTCCCAAGTGGGATGCTATTTTGGATTGTACTCAAGTCTGTGTACCCTGAATTGCAACTCTTTGATTCCACAGCAATGCTTCTGCTTGATTATTGCCTCCTGAAAAATTCAGGTTAACAAGTGTATGGTCAGTATATTATCACCTCACCACGTATCAATAGATTAATCATTCATGATATTTAAAAAATTGTTGTAGTCCGTTGTTGATATTCCATGTGTATTTTATGCTTCTGGGACATTTGGAATTGGACGGGCCACATTTCAAATGATTGATAGCCACGTGTAGCTAGTGGCCACCGTACTGCTTAGTACACTTCTACAATATATTTTAAACACATTTTTTAAAAAACAAATCAGATCTCTTTAAAATGCTGCATTGGTTTTTCATTCAGTTGGAGTAATGCCACATTCTTGCAGATGGCCTCCAGGCTCTGTTGGGTCCAGTCACCCAATTACCTTTGTGATCTCATCCCCCGCTACTTACTTGCCTCTTCACTCAGTCGTCTTCAGTTGTACCAGCATCCTCACTCTCTCTCTCTTTTAAAATTTTTTAACTTTTTAATGTTTATTTGTTTTTGAGAAAGAGAGAGTGCTAGCTGGGGAGGGCAGAGAGAGAGAGAGAGAGAGAGAAAGAGACACAGAATCCAAAACAGGCTCCAGGCTCTGAGCCGTCAGCACAGAGCCCGATGCGGGGCTTAAACCCACAAACTGTGAGATCGTGACCCGAGCCAAAGCTGGACGCTCAACCGACTGAGCCATCCGGGCACCTTCAAGCATCCTCACCCTTTTATTAACAAGCCAGGCACTTCACCTTGGTCCTTTGTACTGTTTTTTGTTTTTTTCTTTTTCCTCTTTGCTTGGGAAAATCTCCCCCTATATGTGCATATTCCTCACTAGCTCAGTTGGTTCAAACTTTTAGTAAATATTAACCTCTGATTGAATCCTATCCTGACTACTGTGTTAAAATTGCAAGTCTTTCCACCAATAATCCTAATCGCCTTCACTCTGATATATTTTATGACAAACTATATAATACAGTAGACATGCAAGTCCCATAAAGCAAGGATTTTCTTTTTTGCATATACACTGTCGTATTCCTAGAGCTACAAAAATATCTGCCACATGATAGAAACTCAACTGATAGTTGTCGAATGAATGAATGAGTGTATGAACGACAAAACTTGGTTTTCTGGTGACCCAGGTTCTGAACCAAACACTTGAGTTTTGTACAAGCTTTTTATTTCAACACCAAACTTTAACATCATTTTGAGCTTGATACTTTCAGATAATTTTGGTGACCTGATTTTTCCACTTGGTTTTTATACCGGGGCTCATATGAATAGTCCTACACTGCTGTTTTCTTTCCCATTTGAAGATTCTCTCATTCATAGGCCTGACTATAAACCCGTCATATATTTCAGATGTGAAGAGGTGTCCTTTTGGTGAGCCTTCTGTTTCTCAGGGCTATACCTTAACAAGTAACTTCATCAATCTAGTTGCAGTAAGTTGGAAAATAAAAAGTGGATGGTAGAAAGCTCGTAAAATCCTGATCTTTATTTCCCTGCATTCTTTTGTGCTTAAGAACAAAGGAACACCTCCAACTCCTGTGGGAATGTTGTTCTTGAAAGACAGTCAAGTTTCAACTAAGTCAGCAATAGGAAACCACCCCTCTGATGCTATGGATATAGACAATTGGTTTATTTACAGTGGAAAGGAAGTGGGTGAATAGGAAAGAAATGGATGAATAGAGAAAATGCCAGTAGTATAAAAAATGGGAGGAAACTGGCTAAAGATTAGTTTCTGGATGTTTATTTGTTTATTATTGCTAATCTTTTTTTTTTTTTTTTTTTTTTTAATTTTTTTTTTTCAACGTTTATTTATTTTTGGGACAGAGAGAGACAGAGCATGAACGGGGGAGGGGCAGAGAGAGAGGGAGACACAGAATCGGAAACAGGCTCCAGGCTCCGAGCCATCAGCCCAGAGCCCGACGCGGGGCTCGAACTCACGGACCGCGAGATCGTGACCTGGCTGAAGTCGGACGCCTAACCGACTGCGCCACCCAGGCGCCCCATTATTGCTAATCTTAAATTATACATACACCTTCATTCTTCAATGCCGATTTCTTTCATTCTATGTTCTTGATCTTTTCTTTTTTTGAGCTGAGGTCTGAAGTTAAATCATTTGAATTGAATATGAAAGTAAAATACATTTTCTCAATCTGAAATATATCTTTTACCCTAAATGTGAGACTCTTCCTTTGTCCTATACTTTCTTCATTTTTTTTTTCTACCATTGTGTTAATTTTAGTTAAAAAGCCAAAGATACTTAATGACAATACATGCTCTGAGGATGAAACTATATGTCCACAAGACTGGAACCAAATCAGTAATAATTGCTTCTTTCAATCTGAACGTGCAAAAACTTGGATAGAGGGTCAAGAAAACTGCAAAGCCTATCGTGGATCTCTGGCCATATTCAACTCCAAGAATGAAGTGGTTAGATTTCTCTTTCACAATATAAATCTCATTTAATTTATTGACTAGCTATTATATGACAAGTATACTTCAAGGGTGTGATAGATCAGTCAACAAAACAAAGACTTTTGCCTTTATGGAGCTTAGATTCCAAAGGAAGCAAAAGGGAATAAAACATAATTGTAATACATATATTAAATTACATAGTATTTTAGAAGGTAGTAAATTCTTATATACATATACATGATTTATGGATATGATATATATGATATGATATGATATGATATATGGTATGATATAGATATATAGATATAGATATAGATATATAGATATAGATATAGATATATAGATAGATACATAAGCAATATTATGAGTGTCCTAGGTGGATAGGCTGCAAGTAAGATAGTCTTATTTCATTGAGATGATGGCACTGAGCAAAACTGTAAAGTAGTTAAGAGAGTTGGTTGGAGGAATATCTGGGGGATAAGCTTCCCAAGAAGAAGAAACATCTGGAGCATGGACCTTAAGGTAGGTGTATGCCTGGAATATTCAAGGACCAGAAAAAACAAAACAAAACAAAACAGCCAATGTGCCTAGCATGAGGGAGTGAGTGAGGAATGTGGATGATTAGGGTCTTGGACGCTATTGTAAATACTTTGGTCTTCCTCCAAGTAAAATTAGGGAGATATTGCAGAACTATGAACAAAAGTGAGACATGATCTGACTTGAGTTTTAAAAGAATCGTTTGCTTTGCTGTGATGAGCTAATGAGTGGCAAATACAAAAGCAGAGTGCCATGCTACAAAGCTATTGGGATAACCCTAGCAAGAGGATAATGGGCCCGAAGAAGGACCATAGCGTTAGAGGTAATGAGAATGAGAAAACTAGGAGAGATCCATTATAACACCCTGTATTTCATAAAAGGAAATGTTGATGCCCCATCTGGGAACTTCTTCCTATTGGATTGGACTGAAAAAACTCAATGCAAGCACACCCTGGATGTGGGTAAATGGAGATGCATTCAGCAATTGGTAAGCCTTCATGGCATTTATTATTGAATGTGTTAAGTATAGTAAGGATTCTGAGTCTATAATCAGCTACCCCTATAGTTGCCTCCACATTATGTCCCCAAAGGCTGTCAATATATGGATGCCATATTCAGACAAATATACAGTCTTTAGTCGGAGTTTGGCATTAAATATCAACATCTACTTCTATAAGGTAAGTTGGACTATATATACGACATGTGTACCCCAAGTATTGTTTTTATCCTAGACTAGAGAAAAATCAAACTAGTTTGATCTTTGACTATTTCCTCTTGGGGTTTTGCCTTTGTTTGTTGGGGGTCTGTCATTGATAGGGGAGTCTGAGAAAGTATACTCAAGCTTACACTTACCACACACACTAGTGGCCTGAAATGGAAGGGAATGAGTGAGAAAGAGAAAATGTACGCTCTAATTTTTTTTTATTTAAAAAAATCTTTTTAATGTTTATTTATTTTTGAGAGAGAGAGACAGAGAGAGACAGAGTACGAGCCAGGGAGGGGCAGAGAGAGAGGGAGACACAGAGCCATGCAGGTGCCCCAATGTATGCTCTATTTTTAAATAATAGACCTTTGTTTAAAATTCTTGAACTTCTCGGGGCGCCTGGGTGGCTCAGTCGGTTAAGTGGCCGACTTCGTCTCAGGTCATGATCTCACGGTCGTGAGTTCGAGCCCCGCGTCGGGCTCTGTGCTGACAGCTCAGAGCCTGGAGCCCATTTCGGATTCTGTGTCTCCCTCTCTCTGCCCCTTCCCTGCTCTGTCTCTCTCTTTCTCTCAAAAATGAATAAACGTTAAAAAAAAATTTAAAAAAAAAGAAATTAGGAGAGTTTACACCAGTCTTACAAAGTTCCTCAAAAATGAAGGGCTAAAAGCATTTCAGTTGCCATATACCCAGGTATTTATCCTAACAACATTCTCTTTTTCTTTTTTCTCATTCTGAGTTTTCAATTTCGTGTGTTTTATGTGACCTAAGAGCTTAGAAAACCCTTTCTAAATATTTTATTTATGATTATTTACATCTGTCATAGTCCATCAAGTGAAGAATCCTTATTTCACTATTACTATGGTCATGGTTTCAAAAAATGGATCAGGGAACACTTACTTCAGCCTTAAGATATATCAGTGTTTTAAGTGTGTGCAGGGGGATTCAATAAAATATCAGTCACACTCTCCCTGTATGTGATCTTTAAAAGGCTGAATATATTTATTTACTTATTCTTATTTCAGTGTATGAAAAGAAGAATTTAACCCTTCACAAAGTGATTTTCCATGTTTACTACATTATAAAACGCCATAAAGTTCCAGGATTCTTTGTTGTTATTGCAGTAAAGTTGCCTGGTGTTCGTTTCTTCCCACCCTCCCATCCTGGGGAGAACTTTGGAGGTTGAAATAGAGAGAAGCAGCTCGTTTCATCCCTCTATTCCTTTTGCATTACGCATTTTGGTTTGGTTTTGTTTCTTTCTTTCTTTCTTTCTTTCTTTCTTTCTTTTTAGTGTTTATTCATTTTTGAGAATGGAAATCTGTTCGAGAAAACAGAGAGATACAGAGGGCAAGCAGGGGAGGGGCAGAGAGAAAGGGAGACACAGAATCGGAAGCAGGCTCCAGGCTCCGGGCTGTCAGCACAGAGCCCGACACGGGGCTCAAACCCATGAACCGTGAGATCGTGACCTGAGCTGAGGCTGGACGCTTAGCCAACTGAGCCACCCAGGCACCTCTACATTGCACCTTTTGAAACATAATCAGCAAAGTTACATATTTTAGGCTGTGCCCAGTTAGTTTTCATGAGGTTCGGTAAATAATTAATCTCCTTATTTTGTTCCAGGTTCAATATTGAAGGAAGTGGAATGTGTGCCTTCATGCTTCACAAGAGAATAAGCAGTACCAATTGTGATAACACAATGAAATATATATGTGGCAGAGAACCCCGTTGTCCTTAGACAAAGGGTTCCCCAGAATACAGCGAATAAAGTAATGAAAGACAAACTTTTTTATTCATTGTACATTCATGTATATATGTTTTTCTTCTTATCAGACATATGTTTTAAGTTGCTTGGTGAAGTTTTCAATGACTTCTCTTCATTTAAATGGTAATTTAAGAAGTCAAGAAACTACGCTGAGGTTTTACATGACGTTGGTAAGCCACATAAGCTGGGGTGTCTAAGCCTATGGGTACGACGGTGGTCGTGTTCATAACTGATTCAACAGCACGCCTCCGGGGAACAGATTGGAGGGTAAAGAGAAGGCAGTGAAAGATTCCTCTACTCCTCTGAACTTCAACTACATCTGCCTACAAAAGATAAGACATGAAGCATGTAGTGAGCATTGGGTGTTCCACTCAGCCTCCAGTGGTATGTTAACACATTTAGAATTCGGAGAGAAGGCCACGGGAGAGGTGTTCAGAGATTAATTAGGGTTTCTGACTTTGCATCACCATCAAAGACCAAATCCCCTGAAAATGAATTTATGCTGAGCCATGTACAATTTTTCACGGTTTCCTAGATCTTTATTCAGATTACCGAGCTGAAGAATTGTATCACACGGATTTGGTGTGGCTGAAGCCACAGAAGGAATCGGGCTTTGGGATGTGGGTCGTGGTGAGCAAAACATGAATATTTAGAGAGCAGAATGTGAGGGAAGATGCCCTTGTGACTTGAAGAAATCATGGAAATCTATCTTTCACAAATCTATGGGATTTAGAGCCCAGATCATATGTATTTTTTAAAGTTTATTTTTGAAAGACAGTGCAAGGGTGGGGGGGAGGGGCAGGAGAGAGGGAGAGAGAATCCCAAGCAGACTCCTAACTGTCAACACAGAGCCCACCATGGGGCTTGAACCCATGAAACCATGAGATTGTGACCTGAGCTCAAACTGAGAGTCAGACGCTTAACTCACTGAGCCACCCAGGTGCCCCTAGATCCCAGATCATATTTAAATAGGAATCTGAGGGGCAGAGGGAGAGGGTCAACATTCTAGTTTTCATTATAAATCTGTGCACATCTTACTACTTTAGTCTATATTTTCTTTCCTTTTACATTTACAAATGCAATGAGTGATGAAATATTCTCAGGAGAAATTTTCTCAAATTTTTCTTAAACAAATGAGCAAACGAAAGCTTAGATGATTTGTAGGTTTGTTAAACTACTCAATTGCCTCTGTCAGGCTTGGAGGAGAAAAAGAAACAGTAATTGCAAAGCAAAATGTGAGGTGCTTTAATATACGTGTGTGCAAGGTTGAAAGGGAGCATGTAAGGAGAGAAAAGTTGTTCAAGTTCACTGAATGTCTACTATGTCCTTTCTGTGTCCAGTATACTTTATGCCATCTCATTTAATACACTTCCAAGCAAAATGAGGAAAGTATGTGTTTCCACAAGACCTATAAAGGAAGCCAATGAAGGGAGTTCGTGTAACTTTCCAGTAGTCAAAACAACTAGCAAATTCTGGACCCAAGATTAGAATCAGGTCTTCATGATGCCAAAAATGGCTCTTTCCAAAAATCCAGAAGGCATGGACCAACCATGCTGAAGGTATTCAAGCCTTCAGCGTGATTAAATAAAACCGAGGGGATGTCTGCTAGGGTCTGTAGATAAGCTTCTCAGTCTTACAGGAATGAACACAGGAATGGCTCTGCACAGAGAGCTGAGACAGGCACACATTTTGGTTGTCATAATTGGGCAAATTTATATAACAAATCCAGAGAAACATACTGACTCTAACCAGTAAGTGGATCAGTGCTCCAACCAGTGAATGACTTCAAGGTATACATTTTTAAAAACATAATACAGCTTCATACACAAAATCTTCGAGGAATATATAGTTCTATTTTAGTTCATACATATGCTATAATTCATAAGTAGGTTTTAAAGTGATACACGTACCAGAATGTGTGTATGTGTGTGTGTGTGTGTGTGTGTGTATGGATAGATGGGTAGATAGAAATAGATGATAGATAGATAGATAGATAGATAGATAGATAATGGATAGATAGACAATGGATAGATAGATAGAAATAGATGATAAATGATAGAGAAAGAAAGAAAAGAAAGGAAAGAAAGGGGAAGGAAGAGAAAGAAAGAAAGAAAGAAAGAAAGAAAGAGAAAGAAAGAAAGGGAAAGAAAGAAAGAAAGAAAGAAAGAAAGAAAGAAAGAAAGAGAAAGAAAGAAAGAAAGAAAGAAAGAAAAAGAAAGAAAGAAAGAAAGAGAAAAGAAGGAAAGAAAAAGAAAGAAAGAAAAATGCCAGGCATAATGCCAGGCAATGATTATTGTAAGCATTCTCCATGTATAACCTCATTTGATCACTGTAACATTCCTACAGGTAAGTAGAATTTTGCTCTCAATTTTACAGAAGGGAGAACTGAGCATCGGAGTTTAAATAGCTTTCTAAATGTCACACAAGTAATAACTGCATTTGAACCCATATAGACTGAATGTGTGTGTGTAGGTAATAACTATTAATGATTTGGCTTTCTATAAAGATGAGAAATGAGATAATTCCAAGAAAGAAATATAGAGTGCTATAAGGCGATGGATATTATTTTCCATGTGTTCCACTCAATATGCCACATAGGATATTTTTATTCTTTAAGGACAAAAATATTTTGCCAATTTCATGACACTCCTTTGCTTATTATGGATGAGTCAACTACCCACTTATCCTAATGAATCTATTTTTATCTCTGGTCTGAACTGGTTTGACAGTTTACTCATACCATTTCTCCTTGGTTCAAATGAGCATTGCCAATTTTTCCACCACAGTTGGACATAAAAGCCTGCTGATTCTTTTTCTTTGTTAGCGATGTATGAGGTAGCCTTCTAGTTCTCTCCTGTTGATCTGGATCAATCACAGATGCCATGATCACCCCAGAGCTGCGTGAGTCGAGGCATGGTAACCGGATATGCAGGCCAAGTAAGTTTCCTTGGGTGACGGAGAATGAAGGGAAAATCAATAAAAAACAAAATAGAGGACAGTCTAAAAATGCCGAACTCTTTCCTAAGGGAGGAAAACTACTCAAGTTTATGAGGTAGAGGAAGCAGCTCTGTAAAGTAATGCAAGATTGGGGAGAATGTGTGGAGTTTTATATCTGTAAGAGAGTGAGCACAAGCTTGTGAGAATGAAAATATTTGGGGTGAATTTTATGGTGTGTGCATTATATGCCAATAAAAAGGGTTTTTTAAATTTTATTTTATTTATTTTAATTTTTTTTCCACGTTTTTATTTATTTTTGGGACAGAGAGAGACAGAGCATGAACGGGGGAGGGTCAGAGAGAGAGGGAGACACAGAATCGGAAACAGGCTCCAGGCTCTGAGCCATCAGCCCAGAGCCTGATGTGGGGCTTGAACTCACGGACCGAGAGATCGTGACCTGGCTGAAGTCGGACGCTTAACCGACTGCGCCACCCAGGCGCCCCAAAAAGGGTTTTTTTTAAATGTACTCTTACAACAGAGAAAAGTTATTTGCCACAGTTTTGCCCAATCCTGTAACGGAGATAGCATTCACTCTCTCAACTAGCACAGACCACGGATGGATTGAAGTAGCTGATGTCTTGCTAAAGTGAGTGAAGATATTTCTAAATGTTTCTGCTTGGGTCAGGGGGATTTTCAGAATCGTTCAGTGTCCAGTGTCTTTATTGTTTCCCCAACATCATCTGGATAAAAGTTGAGAAAATCTGGAAGATGGCTTGAAGATACTTATTAGGGCTGAAAGGGCTTTTGAAGTGTAAGGATTGACTGAGCCTAAAAATTATGCTAATTTTAACTGGATTGAAATGCAAACAGGCAACCTAACAAATGACAATGAGGCACAATGAAACGAAACAAAACGCCACCATTCGCGACAATTGATAGGGTTTCTGTTAGACAACATGAGTGAACCGTTTTTTGCCAAATTACATGATCAGAATAGGAAACCTTTCAAAACTTCATGAAAAAGACAGTGAAGAGAAACAAATCATTTCTGCAGTTTACCGGTATGAATTCCGATAGCAGCTATCCAGCGAGTCTCTTAATAAACAAATCTATTAATCTTAAAAGTGGAGGAGATTTCAGTAGTCACTTAATAAAACTTCTCACTTCCTGTGACATTTCTAGCAGAAATTTCTACGCCAGAATACTTGTGGCGATAACATCTCTATCTTGCAAAGCGGTCTGTTTCAATTCTGAGCAATTTTAATTAGAAGTGTCTTTAGCAAATGCAATGTATTATTCACTTAAAAGCAGGTCAAAGGCTAAATTTTATTTTGTTTTTTACCACAATAAAATAAATTCAGTCTTTTCTTTTCAGCGTGGCTTTTGAGCACTCATCACGCACACTCGGGAGGCCTGGGTGATTTCTTGAGCACCAGAAAATGTAATAATTGTCCGAAGGCCAGAAGGAAGGAAGCAAAAGCAGAAATCCAAAACTTGCCTTGAACATATTTTCTTTTTTGTAGCCTCACGCTGCTGTATCTCCCAAATGCAAGCCCTGAGCCTTATCACTCTTAGCATTCGTGCACACTCATGCACACACACAACGCTCACATGTATAAACTAGCCTTAGATCTCCAAAGGGCTTTCTAGCAGTCCCTTATGTTGATTTCCCAAATCTCTGTCTTTCCCCTACCTCCGAACTTTCCTCAGTTATTTTTTTTTTAAGGGTGGAAGCAGATATCTGTGGATTGCCATTGTCTCGTCCACTAAGGAATTTGTTCAAGAATGGATTGCTAATAGAATGACTAATTTTTCTTATCAGATAGAATTTGTGTCCTTATGACACTGAATAATTCCCTTTGATATCATTGAAAACTAACAAAACAGGGGCACCTGGGTGGCTCAGTCAGTTAATCGTCAGATTGACTTGATCATGGCTCAGGTCATGTCTCACGGTTCCTGAGTTGGAGCTCCGCGTTGGGCTCTGCACTGACCCTGTGGAGTCTGCTTGGGATTCCCCACCCGCCCTCTCTCTCAAAATAAATTTAATAAAAAAGAGAGAAAGAAAAATAGTGGGACACGTGGATGGCTTAGCTGGTCAAGCGTCCGACTTCGGCTCAGGTCATGATCTCAAGGTTAGTGAGTTTCAGGTCACTGTGCTGACAACCCAGAGCCTGGAACTTGGTTCAGATTCTGCGTCTCCCTCTCTCTCTGCCCCTCCCCCGCTCACACTTTGTCTCTCTCTCTCTCTCTCTCTCTCTCTCTCTCAAAAATAAGCATTAAAAAAGAAAAATAGCACAACAATAAATGTAAGTGATAAGTAGAAAGTTTAGGGGCGTGGTATACAGAGGAGTCCCAGAAAGAGTGAAGTATAAAGGGACGGGGTTATTTTTAGCAGTAGCAGAAGAAAAAGTATCATAAGAGAAGAAACCTATGCTCCTCAAATTGGAAAAAGCATGCACAGTGATGAGCAGAAAGATTAAAAGGATGTTTTTGGTAATTTGATAACTGCTACTGAATTGCAAAACATCAAGTACAAAGAGGAAATCTTGGAAGCCTTCAAAGAGAAGGAAAACACACAAACCGGATGAACCCTCCTCTGAATGAAAATCCTCCTCTGGATGGTAAGTTTCTCATCAGGGACAGCAGCTGCGTAAAGAGAATAGTGCAACTTCTTCACGCGCATAAAGGGGTTTTCATTCAGGTTTTTCACCCAGTCTAGCAGATGTCTGAGCAAATTTTCAGATGTAAAAATTTTAAAATGATTGCGACGCGTCTGCCGAAATGAATTCACAGGAAACAAAATCAAACAAGAAAAATACAAAAAGACATACGGCACAAGAACAATTAAAAAGCCAGAGGACCGAAACCACTAAGTACAAATAAGTGATTTTTTTTATAGTACTGCAATGACCTCGGATGAAATCATTAATCTCTCTGAGCATCAGTGTCTGCATTTATAAAATAAGGATAATTCATCTTGTCTCACGGACGTTGTTATGAGGAATGAGTCAGGTTTTCCGTGAAGAGTATCTGGTTCATTGCCCGATAAGTATTCAGTGCTTGGGAAAAGGTAACTCTGCGTATATATACACACTTATGCATATTTGGCCTTACACACAGATGGATGAAGCAATACACTGAAATCTTAAGCACTCTCCCATGCTACCTTCATATCCCTGATTATCTTCTAGTTAGTGATCTTTAACATAGATATGGCACATGTAGAAGGGATGCTCTCCCAACGGCCATGTGAAGCTAACAAAAAGACTGTTAATATGTAATTGGCTAGACTCTGAATTCAGAGAAAACATACATTGAAACATAATTCATTGTTAATATGAATTAACAGCCGAAGTTTTGTTTTCCCTCATTCTTGCATGTCCATACCTGGACGAGATTTCTGCAGTCTGCTGTCCTCATCTTCTTCCAGTAACCTCATCAGAATCCTTCATATCTAGGGGCGCCTGGGTGGCGTAGTCAGTTAAGCGTCCGACTTCAGCCAGGTCACGATCTCGCGGTCCGTGGGTTCGAGCCCCGCGTCAGGCTCTGGGCTGATGGCTCAGAGCCTGGAGCCTGTTTCCGATTCTGTGTCTCCCTCTCTCTCTGCCCCTCGCCCGTTCATGCTCTGTCTCTCTCTGTCCCAAAAATAAAATAAACGTTGAAAAAAAAAAATTTAAAAAATAAATAAATAAATAAATAAATAAAGAATCCTTCATATCTTAACTCTTTCCATTGTGCAGCAATAGGAATCTTTCTCCTCTTTACCCTCGTTAAACAGATCTGTGACCATACAAAGCTGACCGATTTATTTGGGCAAATGTATTACAATTTATTTATTTTTTTTTTTGTAACACTGATGTCCAGCGATCTACAATTCAGAATCATTTTGAAAATTCTGCCAGTGTTTGCTTCCTATATTTTGGATATCTGGTGTCTGGAATGTATATGTTTATAATTTGGTTAGATTGCGTTTTAAAATGGTACCCTTGGGGATGCCTGGGTGGCGCAGTTGGTTAAGCGTCCGACTTCAGCCAGGTCACGATCTCGTGGTCCGGGAGTTCGAGCCCCGCGTCGGGCTCTGGGCTGCTGGCTCAGAGCCTGGAGCCCGTTTCTGATTCTGTGTCTCCCTCTCTCTCTGCCCCTCCCCTGTTCATGCTCTGTCTCTCTCTGTCCCAAAAATAAATAAACGTTGAAAAAAAATTAAAAAAATAAAATAAAATAAAATAAAATGGTACCCTTGCAGGCTAGCCAGGAACCTTATTATATTAATTCCTCTATTTCCTCTCCTCACAAACCCCATGGATTGGGATTATAATGTAAAAAGATGGCCTTGTCCAAGTACTGCTTTTTTCATAGCCTTTAAGGTTGAATTCTGGACCAAAGAAGCTTTTCTGTGAGGTAGAAACAGAAAGGGGCTGCCGACAGTAGTCTGTTGTGTTTATAACTCACAGTCTTGCACTCCAAGGTCATGATGTCTCCTCAAATTAAAACATTGGCCTTCAGGGGCGCCTGGGTGGCTCGGTCGGTTGAGCGTCCGACTTCGGCTCAGGTCATGATCTCACGGTCCGTGAGTTCGAGCCCCGTGTCGGGCTCTGTGCTGACCGCTCAGAGCCTGGAGCCTGTTTCCGATTCTGTGTCTCCCTCTCTCTCTGCTCCTCCCCTGTTCATGCTCTGTCTCTCTCTGTCTCAAAAATAAATAACGTTTAAAAAAAATTAAAAAAAAAATTGGCCTTCGGTCATGATACTATATGAGGTCACTGACACCTGGAGAACATGTAAAGTAGCTGGGGACCTGAAAAGGTAACCCCTCTAAAACGCAATAATTCCTAGAATATTCCAAGAAGAAAAATTGAAGAGTTATTATGAGAATTAAAACATAGGGGCGCCTGGGTGGCACAGTCGGTTAAGCGTCCAACTTCAGCCAGGTCACGATCTCGCGGTCCGGGAGTTCGAGCCCCGCGTGGGGCTCTGGGCTGATGGCTCAGAGCCTGGAGCCTGCTTCCGATTCTGTGTCTCCCTCTCTCTCTGCCCCTCCCCCGTTCATGCTCTCTCTCTCTCTGTCCCAAAAATAAATAAACGTTGAAAAAAAAATAAAAAAAAAAACAAACATAATAAAAACACTCAACAAGATCAGGAAAACCAAGTGGAAATATTAAGTATGGAAATAAATTTGAAATAAAGGACATTTTGTAGAGTTAATCAGTAGAATTGATGCCATTAAGAATGAATTAGTCTAAAACACAGTAGAAAAGAAAACGAAACGGAAAATACAAAAGAAAAGCTGAGCGATATGAAATGCAAGTAGAAATGCCAACTCAAGAGAGTAAGAGAAGGAGGATCTGAGAAGGAGAGAGAGATGGAGAGAGAGAGACACACAGAGAGAGAGAGAGAGAGAGAGAGAGATGAAATGGAGGATAAATTAAAGAAAGCCAAACACAGAATTATGGGGTGCCTGGATGGCTCAGTTGGTTAAGCATCCATTCGGCTCAGGTCATGATCTCACGGTCCATGAGTTCGAGCCCCACGTCGGGCTCTGTGCTGACAACTCAGAGCCTAGAGCCTGCTTCGGATTCTGTGTCTCCCTCTCTGTTCTTCCCCTACTTTCACTGCCTCTGTCTCTCAAAAACATGAATAAAGGTTAAAAAATAACAAAAAAGAGAGAGTCAAACACAAAATTAAAATTGGTGTTAGGGGGTGCCTGGATGGCTCAGGCAGTTAAGCATCTGACTCTTGATTTCAGCTCAGGTCATGATCTTACAGTTCGTAGGTTCAAGCCCAGAGTCAGATTCTACACAGACAGCACCGAGCTGCCTGGGATTCTCTCTCTCCCTCCCTCTCTACCCCATCCCCTGCTCTCTCTATCTCTCTCTCACAAATAAATAAACATTTAAAAACCATAAATATGAAAATTTAATGAAATATTTTGAAAATGATTCATCAGTTGTTACAGGTTGAATTCTGCCCCCCACAAACTCATAGGTTGGCGTCCAAACCCCCAGTATCTCAGACTGTGATCTCATTTGGAGATCGAGTCTTTATTAAATTAAAATGAAGTCAGTGGGGGTGGACCCCAACCCATTATGACTGATGTCCTTATTAAAAGGGGAAATTTGGAGATAGACTCACATACAGGGATAATGCCCTATCAACATAGTGATAACTATAAGCCAAAAAAAAAAAAAAAAAGCCTAGAACAGATCCTTTCCTTACAGCCCCCACAAAGAACCAACCCCACCAACACCTTAGTTTCAGACTTCCAGCCTCCAGAAATGAGACACAATAAATATCTGTTGCTTAAGCCACCCAGTCTGTGGTGCCTCATTAGGGCAGTCCTAACAAAGTGAAATACCCATGCATTTATCAACTTAGATAACAGAGAATCAATAGATTTTGGGGAGAGATAAAATGCCAAAACGAAACGTGAAAAAAGAAATAATTAAAGTAAATGTGGAAAGGGCACCTGTGTACCTGGGTTGAGCAACCAACTCTTACATTCGGCTCAGGTCGTGGTCTCACGGTGCGTGAGATCGAGCCCCGCTTCCGGCCCCCGCTGGCAGCACGAAGCCCGCTTGGGATGTTCTCTCTCTGTCGCTGCTCATCCTCCACTTGTGCTCTTTCTCTCTCTTTCTCTCAGAAATAAATAAATAAGCAGTTTTTTTAAAAAGACACCTTTCCCCCTTTTACTGGGATCATGAAACTGAAGGAAACCAGAATGCGTATCCCCAAATATGTCTCTTTGACATAAAAAATATTCTGCACCGAAAGCAATCAGGAAGCAATGAACACGGGAGAAACTCACCCTACTCCACCTTTTCCACCTAAAGATATAAATTCTCCTTTCGCTACACCAATTCTTATCAGCCCCTGGAAAGCAAACCGTACTCCATTAGGTTCCCACAGAGCGCCACCTTTGGAAGAAGACTTCCAAGAAGGCTTCCTGCTTTTCCTTCTGCTGTTACTTCTCTCCAAAAGTATTGCTCTTTGTGGAAGATGCTAAGTAGGCTGGCTTTCTAAAATCCCCTTGGATTGCCTCTTCGTTTTGGCTTCTCCCATGTGATGGGTCAGTACCTTGTTTTTCCCGTATGAATCGTTTTGTTGAAAAGCCCAGCCGAGGGGTGCCTGGGTGGCTCAGTGGGTGAAACCTCCGAGCCTGGAGCCTGCTTCCGATTCTGTGTCCCCTTCTCTCTCCGCCCCGCCCCCACGTGTGCTCTGGCTCTCTCTGGCTCTCAAAAATAAATAAATGTAAAAAAAAATTTTTTTTAATAAAAATAAAAAAATAAATAAATAGCTTTCATTCTTTTTATGCCACTGTTTTCCAGAGTGGCTGTGCCAGTTTGCATTCCCGCCAACCCCGTAAGAGGGGTCCCCTTCCTCTGCATCCTCGCCAACACCTGCGGTTTCCTGTGTGATTCATTTTAGCACGTTCTGACAGAGTGAGGCGATCTCTCATTGCAGTTTTGATTTGCATTCCCCTGGGGATCATTGATGCTGAGCATCTTTTCATGTGTCCGTTTGGCATCTGGACGTCTTCTTTGGGAAAATGTCTATTCATGTCTTCTGCCCATTTTTAAAATGGATTATTAGGGGTTTTTTTGGGGGGGGAGGTGAGTTATATAAGTTCTTTATATATTTTGGAAGCATTTAGTCTACTTACATTCAAAATAATTGTTGATAGATATGTATTTATTGCCATTTTATTACTTGTTTTGTAATTGTTTCTAGAGATTTTTTCTGATCCTTTCTTGTCTTTGTCACTTTTGGTCTCTCCTTTGCATTTAAAGAGTCCGCTTTAGTATTTCTTGCAGGGCTGGCTTGTGGTCATGAACTCCTTTAGTTTTTGTGTGTCTGGGAAATCCTTATCTCTCCTATCCCAAATGATAGCCTTGCTGGATAGAGTATTCTTGGCTGCAGATTTTTCCTAGTCAGCATGTGGAACGTATCATGCCCTTCCTTTCTGGCTTCCAAGTTTCTCCTGGAGAGATCTGAATCTAGCCTTAAGGTTCTTCCCTTGTAAGTTAAGGACTTCTTTTGTCTTGGTGCTTTTAAGATTTTTTCTTTACCCTGTATTTTGCAAGTTTAATTATAATGGGCTTTGTTGTTGGCCTGCTTTTGTTAATTTTGATGGGATTTCTCCGTGCCTCCTAGATCTGGATGTCTGTTTCCTTCCCCAGATTAAGGAAGTTTTTAGCTGTTATCTCTTCAAATAAGTTTTATGCCATCTGTTCTCTCTTCTCTGGGACTCCTATAATACAAATGATATTACTTTTGATGGAGTCACTGAGTTGCCTAAGTCTATTCTCATTTTCCAGAATTCTCTTTCTCGCTATTGTTCAACTTCATTATTTTCCATTATTTTGTCTTCTAGGTCACTAATTCAGTCCTCTGCTTCTTCCAGCCTGCTGTTCATTGAATCAAGCCTGTGTCCAATCTTGCGTATTGCACTCTTCATCTCTGATACTTTTTTGACTCTTTGATTTCTGTGGCAAGGGTCCCACTGATGTCTTCCTTTTTTTTTTTCTTCTCAAATCCAGTTGAATATTGTTATAGTTGTTGCTTTAAATTCTGTATCAAGCATGTTACTTATATCTGTTTCACTTAGATGTCTAGCAGTGGCCTTACCTTGTTCTTTCATTTGGCATTTTGTCTAAGTCTCTGCTTCCTTCTTTGTGTTCGAAAAGCCAGTCATGTCTCCTGTTCCTCAAAGTAGTGGCTTTATGAAGAAGGAGTCATGTAATGTCCAGGGTCTGATGCTTCAGGGAGGATGCCTGGTTTGTGCCGCATGTGCTCTGCTGTTGTGTTTTGCAGGGACTCTCCTTGCCTACTGTGGGCAGTGTTTGGTCGCTGGCCTGAATGTGGTGAGTTTTAACTATGTGTGCTCTGGTCTGCTGTGAAATGAGACCTGTCACCACCCGCACCTGCAGAACTCTCTGGTCAGGAGGTGTGGTCTGGGCAGGCATTTGTGCTGATCTTCTATAGGAGGGGACCAGTGCCCTGGGACTGATGCAAGCATGACTAGGAAGGGCAATCCTGCCAGAGTTCAGGGGTGTGGGACTTGATGTAAATAAGTCAGGTGGACAACGTTGGCATTGCATTGTTTCTTGCAGATGGCTCTGTCTTTATGCTGAGGGGCTGGGGGCGTGGGGAGGGGCACACACCAGCATCTTTGTTCCTATGAATGTTGACTCTCAGTAATGAGTTCTAAGAAGTGTAAATAATCTCCCCTTTGTGTGCCCCGGCATTCTTGCAATCACAGTTTCAACATTGTCTTCCTCCAGATTGTCTGCCTGCCTTGTCTCCAGGAGCAGCGCAGTGCCCTCAAGGCTCTATTCCCGCCAAGCCTCCCGACCTTTAAAAACCCAGGCGTTAAGCCCCACTGGTTGCAAGAACTGATGAAATTCAGCCCCTCTCATTTTCCAAGCCAGTGTCTTTGGGGAGATGTTCTCCTTGTGCATTCTCCTGTGTGTTCCCCTCTCTCTCCCTCCCTTTCCTGCGACCAGTACTCCCTCCCCTCCATAGCACCCTCCATCTATTTCTCCCTTAAAACATGTCTTCCCACCTTCTTCAATGTGGCCTCTTCTCTCCCTTTACTTGTGGAGTTTGTTTTGTCAGTCTTCAGGTCAACTTCTAAGGTATGTAGGACAATTTGACAGTTTTCTTTTTTAGACTTTTTTTTTTTTAACGTTTATTTATTTTTGAGACAGAGACAGACAGAGCATGAACGGGGGAGGGTCAGAGAGAGGGAGACACAGAATCTGAAACAGGCTTCAGGCTCTGAGCTGGCAGCACAGAGCCCGACGCGGGGCTCGAACTCACGGACCGTGAGATCATGACCTGAGCTGAAGTCGGCCACTTAACCGACTGAGCCACCCAGGCGCCCCTAATTTGACAGTTTTCTAGTTGTGCTGAAACGCCCAGAGTCTAAGAGACCCCCAAAAACGAACCACCAGAGTCCAGAGTCAAAGCTAAGCAGCAAGGGTCATTTATTGCAGGTTCGAACCTGGACCTCTGCGCCCCCGTTGCCGGTGACGCCAAGAGGCCCTGAGAGAGGTTTTTACACCCGTTTTATAGACAGGTACAAACAAGTCATGGGGAAATCAGGAATTTTCCACAGTTACAGAGCTGCGATTGGTTGGTGTTTAAAGTTGGACACTTAACAGTATTCGATTGGTTCCTGCCTTTAGGTCAGACCACAACCAGGGGTACGGGTATCACAATGATTGATCAGGAATACACGGATGTGCCAAGCAACAATGATTGATCAGGAGTACACGGATGTGCCAAGTAACAATGGTTGATCAAGAATATACGGATGTGCCAGGCAATAATGATTGATCAGGAATACATAGGCGCGCCAAGCAATTGTACAGAAGCGGAACAAGCTGGTTAAGCTTGGTTAGGTTTCAGTTTCCCATAACTTAAGCTTTTAAGTTTCAATTTTCTCAGGCCTCTCAGTGCTTGTGAAATGAGAGGAGCCTGTGGCTCTCCCACTTCTGCCACTGTCTTCCTGACTCCCCCAAGCCTTTTTCCTGATATTTAAATGTGTGTGAGTAGGGGCGCCTGGGTGGCGCAGTCGGTTAAGCGTCCGACTTCAGCCAGGTCACGATCTCGCGGTCCGTGAGTTCGAACCCCGCGTCGGGCTCTGGGCTGATGGCTCAGAGCCTGGAGCCTGTTTCCGATTCTGTGTCTCCCTCTCTCTCTGCCCCTCCGCCGTTCATGCTCTGTCTCTCTCTGTCCCAAAAATAAATAAACGTTGAAAAAAAAATTATAAAAAAATAAAAAATAAATAAAAAAATAAATGCGTGTGAGTGAAAAACATTCTTTCCAGATTGTTTCTACATTTGCTAAGTAAGTGTCAGAGAAGATCACTACTAAAAGTATTACTGCTTCTTTTAATCTCTTAACATTTCCATGAATGCCAAATCGCCTCTCTAATTCATTCTGCTCACCACAAATTACTGCTTTTATCCTGACATTTCCTTGCTTAAATGCATTAAATTTCTCCCTACTGCTTGCAGAATAAATAAAAACATTTATCTTAATTTTTCTACTGTCCTATGATCCTATGACTTTCCTTTCTCCCCTATCTCTGATTTTGTTGATTTATGTTGTCTTTTATAGCTACTTGTCTGATCATAGCCCTTTTGTTGAACCTTGGACTTTCTTGATTACCATCCACCATTCACACTATTTCTACCTTTTGAAATAACCTTGCATTTCTTCCCTCCTTCCACCAAGTCTAAGTAATCTCTCCACTGCTGATGCCCCATCTGAACAGCTACAGCGGTCATTGGCACTTCTCTTCTTTGCCCTTTATAAGGTCATTGTATCCTTTATTACTTTAAGCTGTAGATGCTTTTATTTTTTTTTTTAATTTTTTTTTCAACGTTTTTTATTTATTTTGGGGACAGAGACAGAGCATGAACGGGGGAGGGGCAGAGAGAGAGGGAGACACAGAATCGGAAACAGGCTCCAGGCTCCGAGCCATCAGCCCAGAGCCCGACGCGGGGCTCGAACTCACGGACCGCGAGATCATGACCTGGCTGAAGTCGGACGCTTAACCGACTGCGCCACCCAGGCGCCCCAAGATGCAGATGCTTTTAATGAGAGTTTTAAAATTGATTATTATAAAAAGGGATAAACGAAAATAAATATTCAGGCTAGGTTTCTCTGGAAATTTTACAATAGACATTTATTTGTTTTGCAGTTCACAAATTGAAAAAAGGCTGGATGTTACACCTTTGTATGTATCTCTTGCTCATACTGACCATTGCCATACTTGGTGAGTAGCTTAGCTCATAAATTGTCTATGCTTCTCCATGCACAGTAGGGCCAAACATATCTCAGACTTAATCTTGGATTTCTCAGTCCTGGAGTAATAAAAAGGTCTTGTAGACACAGAATCGGAAGCAGGCTCCAGGCTCTGAGCCATCAGCCCAGAGCCCGACGTGGGGCTCGAACTCACAGACCGCCAGATCATGACCTGAGCCGAAGTTGGACGCCCAACCGACTGAGCCACCCAGGCGCCCCTAGTTTTTAGTCTTTGAGTAAGATAATCATAGATTATCCCTGTTTTTATATTACTTTCGTTTCCTTTCCCTTATGTTCACCTGTTTTGTCTCTTGAAGTCCTCATGATAGTCCTGTTTTTTTTAATTGAGAGTACTTTGTGCAAGTTAAAGAACCAATTTCAGTGACACCTGGGTGGCTCAGTCAG